>NW_010964872.1:152238-175948 GCF_000463585.1 Tarenaya hassleriana
TGTTGGAAAGAGTTCCAGCGAAAGGAAGCGTTCCAAGAGCAAGGGCAAGAGGAAAGTGACAAGCGTTGTCATTGAACCTAAGCCTAAGTCCAAAAAGGAAGAGAGTTATTTCTGTCATGCCGTTGGGCATTGGTACAGAAATTGTAGACTCTACCTGAAAGATCAAGAGAAGAAGAAGTTTATAGAAGCATCGACTTCTAGTATCTTCGTTATAGAGGCTAACTTGTTTACTTCCACATCGTGGGTATTGGATACCGGAAGTGTCTCGCACATTTCTGGAAATGTGTAAGGGTTGCGAGGAAGTAGACAGTTGGCAAAAGGAGAAGTAGATCTCCGCGTTGGGAATGGAGAAAAGATTGCTACATTAGCCATCTGACTTTACCTTCTGGACATGTATTGGAGTTGCATGATTGCTATTATGTTCCTGCCGTCAGCAAGAACATTATGTCGATTTCATGCTTAGACTCGGATGGTTTCAGATTTGTTTTGGATGACGAACCGTCTAGATACATTTCAATCTATAACGTTTGTACCAAATGGTTTAAGCCGAACGACTTAAACCCGACCTTCCTCTGGCATTGTCGTCTAGGCCATGTAAACGAGAAATGCATTCAGAAACTTCATCATGAAGGTCTTCTGGATTCATTTGACTTTGAGTCTCTTGAATCGTGCGAGACTTCATCATGAAGGTCAAGGAGAAAGGACAGAGAGCGACAGAGTTATTGGCTCTTATACATAATGATGTATGCGGACCAATGAGCTGTCCAGCTAGAGGAGGTTATCTGTATTTCGTTACGTTCACTGATGATTTCAGTCGATACGTTTATGTCTATTTGATGAGACATAAATCTGAAACACTTGAAATGTTCAAGGCTTTCAGAAATGAAGTACAGAACCAGCTTGGCTAGACGATCAAGACAGTTCGATCAGATCGTGGTGGGAGCCAAGAGTTCTCTGACTATCTGGTTGGTTGTGGTATTGTATCACAATTACCTCCTCCTGGAACACCACAGTGGAATGGCGTGTCTGAACGGAGGAACCGAACACTGTTAGACATGGTTTGGTCTATGATAAGTTAGACAAATCTTCTGAAGCCCTTTTGGGGCTACGCTTTAGTTGTTTCTAAATGTTCATTGAAATATCCTATGTTGATCCTAATCATCAATTCATTCAATTATCACACCTAATTTCTGGATAATGACTCGAAAGTCTTGGACTTAGAACAAGTTGGTGTTATTCTCTTAAATTTACAGTTTTTCTTTGATTTTCAAGTAGGCTATCCTAAGGAAACTAAGGGTTACTACTTCTACATTCCGGCAGAGAACAAAGTGTTCATTGCTAGGAATGCGACTTTTATAGAGCGAGAGTTCGTTTCCAAAATAGTCAGTGGGAGTAGGATCGAACTTGAGGAAGTTCGAGAGCAACAAATAGACGCTGAGCCGAGTGAACAAGTTGAAGATGTTCAACCTGTTTCACTGCCGGTTGTGACTCAAACTTCGACTAGTGAACCTCGAAGATCAAGCAGAATTCGTCAAGATCCTATGAGATACGGATTTCTCGTGACTGGGAATGAGGAACTCATGTTATTAGAACATGATGAGCCTACCACATATCCAGAGGCTATGGCGAGTCCCGATTCCGAGAAATGGCGCGAGGCTATGAAGTCCGAGATGCAATCCATGTCAGACAACCAAGTATGGACTCTGGTTGATGCATCTGAAGGGATAAAACCCATCAGATGCAAATGGATCTTCAAGAAGAAGACAGACATGGATGGCAACGTGCACATGTATAAGGCACGACTTATGGCGAAGGGATTCCGTCAGATTCATGGTATTGACTATGATGAGACATTTTCGCCTGTAGTTATGCTGAAGTTGGTATTGACTATGATGAGACGTTTTCGCCCGTAGTTATGTTGAAGTCCATCAGGATCCTACTTGCCATAGCCGCATATTACGACTATGAGATATGGCAAATGGATGTCAAGACCGCGTTTCTTAACGGGAACTTGACCGAGGATGTGTACATGACACAACCCGAAGGCTTTGTCGATCCTAGGAACCCGGGGAAGGTATGCAAGCTTCAGAGGTCCATTTATGGACTGAAGCAGGCTTCGAGGAGCTGGAACCTTCACTTTGATGAGACAATCAAAAGGTTAGGTTTCTCATAGAACGAAGACGAACCATGTATTTACAAGAAGGCTAGTGAGAGCACAGTTGTATTTCTAGTGCTGTACGTGGATGACATTCTCCTAATAGGGAATGACGTTCCTACCTTGCAAGACGTGAAGTCTTGGCTAGGAACGCAGTTTTCTATGAAGGACGTAGGAGAAGCGGCCTACATTCTAGGCATAAAGATCTATAGAGATAGATCGAGGTGGCTTCTAGGATTGAGTCAGAGTACCTACATCGATAAGGTCTTGAAACGGTTCAAGATGCAAGATTCCAAAAAGGAACTTGATCGATGAGCAGTGGCACAGTTCTCTTCAAGAGTCAGTGTCCTACGACACCTGATGAGCGAGAACGCATGGATCGAATTCCATATGCTTCGACAATTGGATCGATCATGTATGCCATGCTTTGTACTCGACCGGATATATCCCACGCGTTGAGCATTACGAGTAGATACCAGTCAGATTTAGGTGATTCACACTAGATCACCGTCAAGAACATCCTGAAGTACTTGAGAAGGACTAAGGATGTGTTCTTGGTATACGATGGGTCGGAAGACGAGCTCGCTGTAAAGGGTTACACCGATGCTTGTTTCTAGTCAGACCCGGATGACTACAGATCGCACTCTGGCTATGTTTTCTGCTTGAACGGAGGCGTTGTTAGCTGGAAGAGTTCCAAGCAGGTGACCGTTACAGATTCTACTACAGAAGCATGTATATTGCAGCGTCAGACGCAGCAAAGCAAGCTGTTTGGATCAGGAAGTTTTTTGGCGACTTGGGTGCCGTTCCTAGTGCTGATAGCCCCATTGCTCTGTACTGTGATAACAATGGAGCAATCGCGCAAGCGAAAGAACCCAGATCCCATTAACGATCCAAATACATACTCAGACGATATCACCTTATCTGGGAGATCATAGACAGAGGAGACATGCACATTTACAGAGTGTCGACAGATGACAACATTGACGATCCGTTGACGAAGCCTCTCCCTTCGTCGAAGCATGAGGGTCATGTTCGGGATATGAACTATAGATGTTTAGCAGTCCATGATTAGAGCAAGTGAGAGATTGTTGGTTTAGTGCTCTATGATGTACTGTTTGCGAGGTTTCTTTGGATACATTTGATGTATTGACTTTCTATAGTTTTATGAAAGTGTTTGATTCATTACATGTTTTGCATACTAGATATGTTGTGAAATCCATGTATTGTTATGAACGATACTAAAACTCCCTAGTCGTATGTCATTGTGGGAATAATGACATAATAAGACTAGTATGATGTGTGATTGATGATCATAAAGATGATCATAGGTATTGGATACGATCACAATCATAGGTATTCGTTTGAGAACGGAATACTGGATTGACCAGCATGAGATTGTCACATGGACTAGCATTAGACTTGAATCTCATATGACGAATCCATGATTGGATCCTATGACCTGAGATATCTACGGAATCCGACATGAGGAGTTGCGTACTTTGAATACGTCAAACGTCATGCGTAACAGGAGGACTATAAAGGCGTGTATCAGGTACGACACGAATCATGTGTCGGATTGTAGATAGTCAAGACGGGATTTGCACTTCTCATAAAAAGAGAGAGATATCGCTGGGCCCCTCGTTTGACTGAGACTGTAGAAATGTGTGGCCACACTATAGACGAACGTTGTCTATTTCAGACAGTCGAACTCAGTGAACGAGAAAACAGTCAAATCAGATAAGGTGGCTTGTCCATGCCTTATGTTCGACATATGATATCGTGATGCAAAAGGATCATCAGCCGGAATCATCTCTGGCATTCATAAGATCACGAACAAACTCTATTCGAGATAGGTAGTCATAGTGTCTTGCTAGAGACCGCTTATGATTTGTATATCCGAAATAAAGATTTCGTGTTATACTGCTATATCGAATGAGCCTACAGGATCACACACACGAGAGAAAACGACGAAAACTGGGTCGGAAGGGTCCAGACCCGACGGTCCAGAAGTGTTAAAACGTAGACCGTCTGGACGTTCCGGTTCGTCCGGTCTGAACCTTTCCGACTCGGTTTTTCGTCGTTTTCTCTCGTGCATTTGTCCTTCCCTGCGTGTGTGACCCTGTAGGCTCATTCGATATAGCAGTATAACCCGAAATCTCTATTTCGGATATACAAGTCATAGGCGGTCTCTAGCAAGACACTATGACTACCTATCTCGAATAGAGTTTGTTCGTGATCTTACGAACGCCAGAGATGATTCTTGCTGATGATCCTTTTGCATCACGATATCAGATGTCGAACATAAGGCATAGACAAACCACCTTATCTGATTCGACTGCTTTCTCGTTCACTGAGTTCGACTTTTTGAAATAGACGACGTTCATCTATAGTGCAGCCACACATTTCTACAGTCTCGCTCACACGAGGGATCCAACGATATCTCTCTCTTTTACGAGAGGTGCAAATCCCATCTTGACTATCTACAATCCAGCAGATGATTCGTTTCGTACCTGATACACGCTTTTATAATCCTCCTGTTACGCAGGACGTTTGACGAATTAAAAGTACGCAACTCCTCATGTTGGATTCCGTAGATATCTCAGGTCTTAGGATTCAATCATGGAACCGTCATATGAGATTCAAGTCATGACACTAGTCTATGTGAAAATCTCATGCATGTCAATCCCGTATTCCATTCTCCAACGAATACCTATGATTGTGATCGTATCCAATATTACCTATGATCATTTCTATGATCATCTATCACACATCATACTATTCTTATTACATCATTGTTCTTACAATGATATGTGACTAGGGAGTTTAGTATTGTTCATAATAATACATGGATTTCACAACATATTAAGTATGCATAATACGTAATGAATCAAACACTATTCCATAAAAACTATAGAAAGTATCAATACATCAAATGTATTGACGAAGGGAGATGCTTCGTCAATGGATGGACAATGTTGTCATCTGTCGACACTCTGCAAATGTGCACGTCTCCTCTGTCTATGATCTCCCTGATAAGGTGATATCGTCTGAGTATGTGTTTGAATCGTTGATGGGATCTGGGTTCTTTCGCTTGTGCGATTGCTCCATTATTGTCACAGTACATAGCAATGGTGCTATCAGCACTAGGAATGACACCCAAGTCGCCAACAAACTTCCTGATCCAAATAGCTTCCTTTGTTGCATCCGACGCTGCAATATACTCAGCTTCTGTAGTAGAATCTGCAACGGTCGCTTGCTTGGAACTCTTCCAGCTAACAGCGCCTCCGTTCAAGCAGAAAATATAGCCAGACTGCGATCTGTAGTCATCCGGGTCTGACTGAAAACTAGCATCGGTGTAACCCTTCACAGCGAGCTCGTCTTCCGACTCACCGTATACCAAGAACACATCCTTAGTTCTTCTCAAGTACTTCAGGATGTTCTTGGCGGCGATCCAGTGCGACTCACCTGGATCTGACTGGTATCTACTCATAATGCACAACGCGTAGGATACATCCGGTCGAGTACAAAGCATGGCATACATGATCGATCCAATTGCTGAAGCATATGGAATCTGATCCATGCGTTCTCGTTCATCAGGTGTCGTAGGACACTGACTCTTGAAGAGAACTGTGCCATTGCTCATCGGTAAGGTTCCTTTCTTGGAATCTTGCATCCTAAACCATTTCAAGACCTTATCGATGTAAGTACTCTGACTCAATCCTAGAAGTCGCCTCGATCTATCTCTATAGATCTTTATGCCTAAAATATAGGTCACCTCTCCTAGGTCCTTCATAGAGAACTCCTAGCCAAGACTTTACGTCTTGCAAGGTAGGAACGTCATTCCTTATTAGGAGAATGTCATCCGCGTACAACACTAGAAATACAACTGTGCTCCCACTAACCTTCTTGTAAACACATGACTCGTCTTCGTTTTGTGAGAAACCAAACTTTTTGATTGTCTCATCAAAACGAATGTTCCACCTCCTCGAAGCCTGCTTCAGCCCATAAATGGACTTCTGAAGCTTGCACACCATCCTCGGGTTCTTTGGATCGACAAAACCTCCGAGTTGTTTCATGTACACATTCTCGGTCAAGTCCCCGTTAAGGAACGCGGTCTTGACATCCATTTGTCATATCTCATAGTTGTAATATGCGGCTATGGCAAGTAGGATCTTGATGGATCAGCATAACTACGGGCGAAGACGTTTCATCATAGTCAATACCATGAATTTGACGGAGTCCTTTTTCCAAAAATCATGCCTTATACGTGTGCACGTTGCCATCCATGTCGGTCTTCTTCTTGAAGATCCACTTGCATCCAATGAATTTTATCCCTTCAGATGCATCAACCAAAGTCCATACTTGGTTGTCAGACATGGATTGCATCTCGGACTCCATAACCTCGCGCCATTTCTCGGAATCGGGATTCGCCATAGCCTATGGGTGTGTAGGCTCATCATGTTCAAATAACATGAGCTTCTCATTTCTAGTCACGAGAAATCCGTATCTCACAGGCTCTTGGCGCTGCCTGATCTCCAAGGTTCACTAGTCGAAGGTTGAGTCACAACCGGCAGTGAAACAGGTTGAACATCTTCAACTTATTCACTCGGCTCAGTGTCTACTTGTTACTCTTTAAATTTCTCAAGTTCCATCATACTCCCACTGACTCTTTTGGAAACGAACTCTCCCTCCATAAAAGTCGCATTCCTGGTAATGAACACTTTGTTCTCTGTCGGACTGTAGAAGTAGTATCCCTTAGTTTCCTTAGGGTAGCCTACAAATAAACACTTATCAGATTTGGAGGATAACTTATCAGTCATCTGACGCTCCACGTAAGCGTCACAACCCCAAATTCTGACAAACGACAACGCGGGACGATTCCCCGTCCATATCTCATATGGCGTCGTTTCAGCCGACTTCGTTGGACTCCTGTTCAGCACTCTAAAGCGTAGCCCCAAAAGGGCTTCAGAAGATCTGCCTAACTTATCATAGACCGAACCATGTCTAACAGTGTTCGGTTCCTCCGTTCCGATACGCCGTTCCACTGTAGCGTCCCAGGAGGAGTTAATTGTGATACAATACCACAATCAACCAGATAGTCAGTGAACTCTTGGTTCATATATTCGCCACCACGATCCGATCGAAGTGTCTTGATCGTCTTGCCAAACTGGTTCTGTACTTTGTTGCTGAAAGCTTTGAACATTTCAAGTGTTTCAGATTTATTTCTCATCAAGTAGACATAACCATGTCGACTAAAATCATCAGTGAACGTAACAAACTATAGATAACCTCCTCTAGCTGGACAGCTATTTGATCCGCATACATCACTATGTATAGGAGCCAATAACTCTGTCGCTCTCTGTCTTTTTCCCTTGAAAGGATGCTTCGTCATCTTGCCCATTAAACAAGACTCGCACGATTCAAGAGACTCAAAGTCAAATGAATCCAGAAGACCTTCATAATGAAGCTTCTGTATGCGCTTCTCGTTTATATGGCCTAGACGACAATGCCAGAGGAAGGTCGGGTTTAAGTCGTTCGGCTTAAACTATTTGGTACAAACGTTATAGATTGACTTGTATCTAGACGGTTCGTCATCCAAAACATAAAGGCCATTAAACTGGTAACCTTTACCATAGAATAAATCACCTCTATAAATGGAGAAACATTTGTTCTCAATAACAAATCTGAAACCATCCGAGTCTAAGAATGAAATCGATATAATGTTCTTGCTGATGGCAGGAACATAATAACAATTACGCAACTCCAATACAAGTCCAGAAGGTAAAGTCAGATCATAAGTCCCGACAGCTAATGCAGCAACCTTTGCTCCATTCCCAACGCGGAGATCTACTTTTCCTTTTGCCAACAGTCTACTTCCTCGCAACCCCTGCACATTTTCACAAATGTGAGAGGCACTTCCGGTATCCAATACCCATGATGTAGAAGTAAACAAGTTAGCCTCTATAACAAAGATACCAGAAGTCGAGGCACTTCCGGAATGACACATTCAACTAATCAACTATCAAAGAATCGTCCATGTCCTCTAATTGCTTACGCAATTTCGAAGTCACGTTTCCAAATATCAAGCTACACTTGTCTGGATCATCATCCACATGCTTCCAATAAGCATCAATGATCAATCTAGAAGCTGTGGTCAGAGACTTATACTTCATAAGGACAGATCACATCGTCAACTTCGGTACTCTTCCGGTCGACGCTATGTCCTACAGAAAAAGAAAAGATAGAACAAAAACAAAACAATATGCAGATTCTATCAATGATCTACTACGAGCTAGTCCATCATCAATCAACGACAACACATCAATGATCTACTACCAGCTAGTCTATCAGCAATCAATGACAACATAGATGCAAACACAAGCTATATTCCCATATAGAAAAATAACCCTACAATAATTTTCTATATGGGACTAAGATCCATATTTCACATAAGAATGAATTGTTACACTCAGCCTTACACTATTTAGGTAGACATCTAATGTCAATCACATCCAATGTGACTCTTAGATCCTTTTATGAGACTATGATATCACATATCATTGCATACTCGTCTCATCTGTACCGTTAAGTCTCAAGTCAAACTCGACAACTTAACCTAAGGTAAACCATATTCAAGCTGTGAGAACCATGATTTCCCACCCTACCTCACAAAGATAATTCGGCACGCTCAGCTTTGGCATGACCCATGTTACGAACGATCGATGCCTTGACAGGCGCTCTAGTAATGGGAGGTACACGCTTAGCATTACATAGAAAAGGGATTTTCAAAACCACACTTAGATCAAGCATCTACTTTCAAGCTATGAGAACCACCATTTCTCCATCTTGCCTCACCAAGATAATACGGCACACCCAGCTTTGGCATGGCCCATGACACGTACGATCGATGCCTTGACAAGTGCTTTACTTGTAGAGCTCCTAGATCTAACCGGTTTTTGTGCAACGATTGTACATATCAAAGATCAACCATTGTTCCTTGATCAGATGTATTACATAACCTGAATAGACCATCCATTCGATTTTGTAATCCCAATCTCGAAACTCCCACTCAATCAAGCATATCCAATATCTTGATTAAGTTACATGCATTTACTAATTATGGACCATCCAGAAGAATAAATCATGTCTATTTGAGTTACAGTCAATCAGATTAAGCAACGATTGCACAATCGGATTAGAAAACGGAAAAATTTCGGAGTCTAGGTCTCGGACCGTCCGTTCCGGGTGTGGAACGGACGGTCCAACCTTGTGAGAGCGGAGCGGACGGTGATCCAGAACGGACGGTCCGTCCTCAGACAACTGGAACAGACGGTCCAGACTCCAGACCTGTCGGCCTAACCTCAGTCCACCACCCCTGGACCGTCTGGTCTGAAATACCCAGAACGGACGGTCTAGGTTAGGTCTTCATGATCAGATCACGTTTTTCAGCGTTCTCAGCTCCGTTCAGACCTGAAACCGATCCGAATTCATCTGTAGACCCAAAATTCGAATCCTGCACTCTATGCAACATGAAACATTCAATCTACCATAGACTTAAACATCAAACATGCATAGATATCAAAGAAAACATGGATTCTAACGATTCAAATCCTAAAAACGTGCGTGATTGGGTTCTGCGAAAAAAATACAGAGCAACCAGGCTTTGATACTACTGTTGGGATTTCCTGGGATCTCTAGAGCGAATCCTATTCCTAAGAGATCGATTCTAGGCTTTGCGCAGCGGATATAAAACAAAAATTTGAATAAAACCCTAGAACCATGCATGCATGCTTACGTAGAAACTTTAAAACGCTTATCTCAATCGATGTGAGGCCTGTTTCAATTGATACGTTCGTCTGATCACTTAAAACAGGAAGATTACCTCGCCCTCTACACGTATCCACACCTCGTGATGGATTTCAACGATTGAAACTTGTCTGCTAGGACCCGAAATGGCTATTCGGTATGATGCTTCGAGAAAACAAGACTTGAAAACTCTTAGATCTTTTGGATCTCACCAAAAGCTCTCAAAGTCTACGAAATGTCGGCTGCAAAAGTCTCTCTGTTCATTAGGGTTTTAATCTCCTTCTTATAAGGTGATTTAACCCTAATTTTGGTCTAATTTTCGAAAAACCCGAAGCCTAAAACGGACGGTCCAGATTTGTACTCGGACCGTCCGTTCCAGTACGTAGAACGGACGGTCTAAAAATCAACGTGGACCGTCAGTTCCAGACTCCGGAACGTGGACCGTCAGTTCCAGACTCCGGACGGACAAACCACTCTTCTGGACTGTTGATCTGGACCACCGGACCGTCCGGTCTGGACGTTTCGGCCCGTCCGGTCTGGACCCTTCCGACTCGGCTTTTCATCGTTTTTCTCGTGAATTTGTCCTTTCCTGCGTATGTGACCCTGTAGGCTCATTCGATATAGCAGTATAACCTGAAATCTCTATTTCGGATATACATGTCATAGTCGGTCTCTAGCAAGACACTATGACTACCTATCTCGAATAGAGTTTCTTCGTGATCTTATGAACGCCATAGATGATTCCGACTGATGATCCTTTTGCAACACGATATCATTCGTCGAACATAAGGCATAGACAAGCCACCTTATCTGATTCAACTACTTTCTCGTTCACTAAGTTTGACTGTCTGAAATAGACGACACTCGTCTATAGTGCGGCCACACATTTCTACAGTCTCGCTCACATGAGGGGATCAGCGATATCTCTCTCTTTTATGAGAGGTGCAAATCCCATCTTGACTATCTACAATCCAACATATGATTCATTTCGTACCTGATACACGCCTTTATAGCCCTCCTGTTACGCAGGACGTTTGACGTATTCAAAGTACGCAACTCCTCATGTTGGATTCCGTAGATATCTCAGGTCTTAAGATTCAATCATGGAATCGTCATATGAGATTTAAGTCATGACGCTAATCCATGTGACAATCTCATGCGGGTCAATCCAGTATTCCATTCTCCAACGAATACTTATGATTGTGATCGTATCCAATACCTATGATCATTTCTATGATCATCTATCACACATCATACTAGTCTTATTACATCATTGTTCCCACAATGATATGTGACTAGGGAATTTAGTATTGTTCATAACAATACATGGATTTCACAACATATTAAGTATACATAATACGTAATGAATTATTGCTCTTCCATAAAACTATAGAAAGTATCAATACATCAAGTGTATCCAAATAAAGCTCGCAAAACAGTACATCATAGAGCACTAAACCAACAGAGGTCACCGTACGAATAGCAGCCAAAATCCATTTTCGGCTGAGTGCATCTGCCACCACATTAGCTTTACCGGGATGGTAGGCTATCTCCAGGTCGTAGTCTGCGATCAACTCTAACCATCGTCGTTGTGTTAGGTTTAGATCCTTCTGGGATATCACGTAGGTCAAGCTCTTATGATCCATGTTGAGCTTAACCTTCTCACCGTACAGATACGACCTCCAAATTTTTAGTGCATGAACTATTGCTGCTAGTTCCATATCGTGCGTTGGGTAGCTCTCCTCATGTTTCTTCAATTGCCTCGAGGCGTAAGCGATCACGTGCCCTTCCTGCATCAGCACACAACCGAGCCCCTGCTTGGATGCATCGGTGTAAACCTTGTATAGTATGCCCGGTCGTAGTAATGCTAAGATAGGTGTTGAGGTTAAACGTTGTTTCAGTTCCCGAAAGCTAGCATCGCATTCAGCAGTCCACTCAAGCTTGACATTCTTCCCTGTCAGCCTCGTCATTGGTCGGGCTATCTTAGCAAACCCCTCCACAAATATTCTGTAATAGCCTGCAAGCCCGAGAAACTTCTAATTTCTGTAGCAGAAGTCGTGGGTCTCCAATCCATAATAGCCTCAATTTTGTTCGGGTCCACCTGGATTCCCTGGACTGACACCACATGTCTCAAGAATTCAATTTCCTGTAATCAGAAACTGCACTTGCTGAACTTTGCGTATAGACGGTGCTCTCTCAATCTACACAAAATCTTGCTTAGATGCTCCTCATGCGTCTGCTGGTCTGGCAAATAGATGAGGAGGTCATCGATGAAGATGATGACGAACTCATCTAAATAATCCATAAATACGCGATTCATCAGCTTCACGAATACCGCTTGTGCATTTGTGAGTCCAAAGGGCATGACCACGAGTTCAAAATGTCCATACAGGGTCCGAAATGCCGTTTTCTGTATGTCCTCTTCCTTGACCCGGATCTGATGATATCCCGAGCGTAAGTCAATTTTTGAGAACCACTTGGCCCCCTGTAGTTGGTCCAGTAGTTCATCAATCCTTGACAGTGGGTACCGATTCTTGATCGTCACCTGGATGAGTCCACGGTAATCGGTACACAGACGCATACTCCCATCTTTCTTTTTCACGAAGAGTACCGGTGCTCCCTACGATGAAACATTCAGGCGTATAAACCCGTTCTCCACTAACTCATTCAATTGTTTCTTCAGTTCAGCAATTTCTGTCGGTGCCATCCGGTATGGAGTCTTAGTGATCGACTCTATGCCCGGTAGTACATCAATGTTGAAATCCATTTCCCTCATTGGCGGTATTTCGGGTAATTCATCTGGAAATACATAAGGAAATTCCCGAGCATTTGGCGTATCTTCCAATTTCCTCTCCGGTTCCTTAGTAGCCGTAATAACCACCAGGAACGCATCGCTGTCCTTCCTAATCATCTTTTCGGCATTCAGCACCGAGATAATCGGGTTCGTTGATGGTGCTCCCTTCCCTCTAAATTCAAATCATCCGGAATCTTCTTGAAACCAGATCGTCCTTTGGGGGCAGTCGATATAAGCCTGGTGTTTTGTCAACCAATCCATGCCCAGAATGAGGTCATAGACATCTATGGTTACCACAATAAGATCCACTATCATTTGTCGCCTGCATACGTCAAGGGGTACAACACGCAAAATCCCTTGAACCGTAAGGGTTTCCCCTGCCGGCGTACGCACTGTAAAGTTACTCATCGAATCGATCTTTCCTGTACCTCTCTTCACTATATCCGCGCTCACAAAACTGAGAGTCGCCCCAGTGTCAAACAATGTATAACAGAACACCCCGTATAAGTGAAGGGTACCTGCGATTTTTCTTTGTTACCTTCGTACTTAAACAGACAATGGTTACCTCGATTCAATAGTAATACATTACTCGTATAGGTGGAAGAGTACCTGCGATCGCATTTGCCTCTACTCCGTCGATATGAACCTCCTCCTCTTGAATCTCCTGTTCCGCTTCTAGAGCGTAAACCCTCGGGGCCACTCCAGCTCCAGCCGCAGGTCTTGGTGGAAGTGGTGGTCTAGCCGCTTGCATTCGTGGCTCTACGGGTCTCACCGTACAATAGGTCGCGTAGTGTCCTGGCTGCTGGCAATGATAACAGACAGGTGGTCCTCGCCGAGGTGACTGGCGTCTTACCCTTGTCTTGTACTCGGTTTCTCTGACCAGTCTGACCAGTCTTCCCTGACGGACGCGTATAGAGGTGGCGTCTGGGAGGACTTCGGTCACGGGCTCTGCTGGCTCTCTCCTCCTTCTCGGCTTCCTCTGCTTTCTCTAGTCGGTCAATGCAATGGTTTAGAGTTCGGAACTCATGGAGAGCGACTCTCCAGCGAAGTGAAGGTCGTAGTCTCACAACGAACTTATTGATCTTTTGGCTCTCCCAGGACACCAGATGCGTCGCATAGTTAAGCATTCGTACGAATTCAGCTTCATACTCTCTCACAGTCATGTTCCCTTGTTGTAAGTTCAAGAACTCCGAGAGGCGGCATTCTTGATTTTGCCGGCGATAGTAATTCCTCTCAAATTCTTCCTTGAATTCCTCCCAGGTAAAGCGGTGTCCTTCAGGCCTCTCTCCCACCACCTTCTCCCACCAGTGTCGAGCCTGTCCTGCCAGGTGATGGCTCGCTATCGTAGCTCAGTGGTGATGAGGGCACTGGACATATTCCAAGTCTCGGGTTATGGTAACCAGCCACTCTTTTGCAGCATCCGGGTTCAGTGAGCCTTCGAAGCGCGGAGTATGTATACCCTGCAACTCCCGGATGATAGGAAGGTAGTCCATAGCCATCGGGTCCACAGGTGGTGGTGGAGGTAAGTCCTCCCCCCTTGGCTCTGGTTCTCCTGCCGGTGATGGAGGTGGAATATGTGCTCTCAGCGTTTGCATCATAGCTTCTTGGAACACACGTAGCTCGTTCCTCAACTTGTTTCACAATTCTTCTTGAAAATCCTTCAGTCCGTCAGCACGGGGGTCATGGTTAGGAATGTTGTCTCCCGTCGTAGATTGAGCACGTCGTGGCGCCTTTTCACTGCACCACATTTTCATACTTAGCGATCGACGACTAGAAAAAACATCATTATGTACGGTCCTTTGTAAAACGGGTCTCTCCTTATAAAGGATTATCGAAAAGAAAACATTTTTGGGTGTAAAAACCTTAAGGTAATGAGTGTTCTTCCCACGGAAGGAACGTTGCTCTGATACCAAAAGTTGTGACGCCTATATCCCAATTTCCATAACAGGATGCGCCACATAAACTAAAAACAATAAAATATTACGAAGACAAAATACGAACATTTTAAAACTGTTTAATATTAAACACGCAGCGGAATTCAACAACAGTTAAGTCTGAAAACACAAATGTACGAATTGAAAAGAGTACAACCGTACAAACATAGAGATCGTGTTTCACAAATCAAAACGTATGAAGAAGGAAAACCCCGTACACGATGATGTCTTCTTGAAGTCTTCATCACCTCAAACGTATTATTCGTGCTCCTCGTGATCTGAAAAAGGTGAAACCACGAGGGAAAAAGGTGAAACCACGAGGGCTAAGCACAACTGCTTAGTGAATGACCCGGGTTGGATCCGGTAAACTCGTTCCCAGCGAGAACGGTTTTAAAACGATAAAACGCAAAGTATAACATTCAATATTAAACATATATTCATATCATATTACAACATAATCATATTAATTCCCATATGGTTTCACACCATCGGTTTAGCCGTAAACCCTGGTCACTTCTCTTGACCAGGAGCGCCTCACATGCCCGTCACATCTCATGACGTTGGCCGTCGCATCGCACGACAATCAAGTATGTATGCTTTCGCACCATAGAGTCAGCCGTAAACCCTAGTCACATCGCATGACTAGGGGCGTCTCTCACGCCCATCACATCGCATTACGTTGGCCGTTGCTTCGCGCAATAGTCAATTTCCATATGGCTTCACACCATAGGGTTAGCCATAAATGTTGGGTTCCCTGCGGGTTCCTAGCATGCGATCTCATCGATCTAGGGTTTGGTTTCTAGGTTTCATGCTGCGGAAGAAAAAGATCTAAACCTAGCCAAACGTCACACAAAACCAATTGTGCAATAAACCTTTCTCGCATCGTTCTCTTCACGTGTGATCCATCCCTAATAGTGTGTGACCCTGTAGGCCCATTCGAAGTGGTAGTGGCTTCGGAAACCCTTTCCCGAACCACAAGTCATGGTTAGCCTCTAGCAAGACGCCATGACCACCCACCTAGAATAGAGTTAGAGGTGATCTAACAAAGTCAGCATTAGTTCGAGTTCTGATCCTTTGTCTCACGATGTCGTATGTTGAACAAGGGCATAGTATGAGCCACCCTTCAAGTTCAACCGCCTACTCGTCTAGGCAAATCGATTGATAAAATAGATGTACCTTCATCTATAGCGTGGCCACGCATTTTCACAGTCCGATTTCCACGAGAGGCCCAGCGACATCTCTCCTGCTTAGGAGGTGACAAGTCATGTATTGCATGTCTTCTATCTGCATATGATTCGTGAACTTATCTGAGCAACGCTGTTATGATCATCCGCTTAAAGACGACGTTTGACGCAGTCAAAACACGCCACTCCTCATATCAGATACTCTAGACATCTCAGGTCTGAGGATCCAAGAACAAACGGCTGTATGAGATTCAAGACATGACTCATGTCCATATGACAATCTCATGCGGGTCATCCAGTAACTCGTTCCAAACGAGAACCCATAATTGTGATTTGCATCCAATGCATATGATTATCATCATCTATCACACATCATGCTGGTCTTAATTCGTCATTGTTCCCACAATGACAACTGACCAGGGAGTTTAGAATCATCTGCAATGATTCAAGAATATCTACCGCAACATAACAAACATGCTAATCATATAACGGGAAACGTAATGCATTCATAAACCAATGAATCAATACATAGTCAAAATGTCATATCACGGATCATCGTAGAGCATTACAACCAACAATAAATCCTAGCCACATCGCATGACTAGGAGCGCCTCTCACGTCCGTCACATCGCATGACGTTGGTCGTCGCATCTCATGACAACAATGCGCCTCCCGCCCACGTCACTTGTGACGACCGATGCCACTTCTCGTGACCCATCGGAAAATAAACCCAATCACCATACAACGATTCACTCGGTGTATGTCGCACATCTCACCACGCATTCAAATTATTTATTTATTCCGTTTCATCCCTTTTTACGTTAAGTCGTTGTTCCGGTTCGTTTTTCACATAGTTTTGTCGATCCAAGGTTTATATTCCATCCCAAGACCTTTGTGGCTCAATTTCATCACTTTTTTAGTCTAGACCGGTCGGTCCAGGCATTTTCCGGGTCTGGACCGGTCGGTCCAGATGTTTTCGGATGTTTCGGCCATTTTTAGGGTTTGGACCGGTCGGTCTAGAGTCTGCACTGATCGGTCTAGAGCCTGGAGACATTCTGATTTCGCGATTTCGTTCCAGATTTCGGTCCGACTTCGTTGGCTCATAACTTACTCATTTCTTGTCCAAATTGAGCGTCGTTTGTTTCTAAATTTTCATTGAAATATCCTCTTTTGATTCTAACCATCAATTCATTCAATTATCACTCCTATTTTCTGGGCAATGACTCGAAAGTCTCAGACTTAGAACAAATTGGTGTTCTTCTCTGAAATTTACAGTTTTTCTTTGATTTTCAAACCTTCATATCTTACTCGTTTCTTCACCAAATCTAGTTTCGTTTGTTTCAATGTGTTCATTGCAACTTCCACTTTCTAATCATGCCCAGGTTTCATTAATCACCATAACTACGATGAAAATGAGCTCATACAGAGGCAACTCGAGCCACTCACCTTGCTCAGATTCAGATATGAGTTTTGGCCGAATTCATTGGTTTTCCGGTGACTCCGACGATGGTGATCCTCTCAGACGTCCTAGGGTTGCCTCTTGTCACTTCACCGAACTCCTTTCCTCATCTCTCCCTCTCTTTCTCTTCCCCTCTCTCTCTTTTTCTTCCTTTTTCCTTTTTCTTCCTCTTGTTTTTCTTACTGAGATTTTCTCCTCCACAAGTTGATCCATGGAGCAAGTTTGGATCCGATTTTAAGGAGGTTCAGAGGCTTAGGGTCGGGTAGGGCTGCTTAGGAGGCATTATTGCTCGATTATGGAGAGTTAGGTCGGATATTCACCGCCAGTAGGGCCCTGAACGCACTCCCAGTACGCGGCCATGATTGCAAGTTCGCTAGTATTTTTCCTCGACGGGACCAGTCGGTCCGGAGCTAGATCGGTCGGTCCATACGTATTTTCTTCCCTCGGTCTCCTGGCTCGTTCGGTCTAGAGTGTACGTCGTTTTGGTTCAGACCAGTCGGTCCACGTGCTAGACCGATCGGTCTAGACGTATTTCCTCTCTCTCGGTCTTCTAGACCTGTTGGTTCATGTTGTGTGCCACTTCTGTCCAGACCGACCGGTCTACAGTCTAGACCGATCGATATAGACATATTTTCTTCTTCTCTTGTCATTTTTCTCGTCTTTTCTCATTCCGCTCGCACGAGGTGATTTCCGGGCCTCTTCCCAAACCCTTAGTGGTCTGTTTCTTAAGGGTTTAATACTCGGTTATATAATTGTTCCTTTCCGAAATTAATTAAATATCCAAAACTAGATTCGGGTTATTACACCTTTCGTTTCTAAACGGTTTCCACATACACTAGGCATATTAGAGCCATCTTTAGGTCTCTAAGTCTAGGTTTTGACCATTGCAGGAACGCGAGGGGACATCCAGGGTTTTCGGGACGAAAAGGAGAAGACAGAAGCATAATTCCCCAGATTTAGGCCTGGAACGGACAAACCCATATCGTGGAATGGACAGACTGCATGCATAGACCCGACGGGCCACAAGACGGTCCCTTCGAACTGAACCAGAACGTTGGATCCGACGGACTAAAACACAACGCAGACCGGACGGTCTGCACAGACAGAACGGACGGACTGACCAAACCACACCCGATAGACTAAACAGACAGAACGGATGGACCACCGAGATAGAACGGATGGACTACTTCACAGACTCCGGCAAAAGCTACGCCGTTTTGCGTTTCTCTTCGGGTTTTTGAAGGAAAAGGAGGAAGAGAATCCTAAGTTCAAGAGGGGGCCAAAAATAGAGACATCGGGAGAGAAAATAGGAGCTCTTGGAGGAGAAAGAAGAAGAGGAGACTCCATCGAAGATTGAAGACCTCTTGAGTATCTCTCTACTCTCTCTCTATGATCTCTACACTTTGTCTTTGTTTTGCTTTGCTTTTGAACATGGTTTGTGAGTAGTTAGATAGTTATGGATTGAGGGTGAATCCTCATGTGAGGATGTGTGAACCCACTTGATGAATCTATGTTTATGCTTTAACTAGACCTTCATTTCATTCAATGGGTGATTTTTATGCTTACTTTCTAGATCCTTCTTTGATTGGATCTCTTCGGAAACTTAGGGTTTATGAGTAGATGGATTGTCATTGAATGAGAGTGAATGCTTTGGGTTGATGAATGGATTTTAATGCTCTCTTGGGATGAAAATCCCTTGAGTTAATTTGAGAGTCTTGGTTTCCATGGAGACATGACACCTTGACTCCTTGATGCATTCATTCAAATGGGTTAGGATTGGAAGTGAAGAAATTTGATTCAATTCAACCTAGGATTATGGCAAGAGAATTCAATGCACTCAAGATTTCATTCCAAGTTACGAAACTAGATGGAATTGTTGGGATTTTCTGGGATCTCTAGAGCGAATCCTATTCCTAAGAGATCGATTCTAGGGTTGTGCAGCGGATGTAAAACAAACATTTTGATGAAAACCCTAGAACCACACATGCATGCTTACGTAGAAACGTTAGAACGCTTACCTCAATTGATCCGGGGCCTGTTTCAATCGATACGTTCGTCCGATCACTCAAGACAGGAAGATTACCTCTCCCTCTACACGTATCCACACCTCGGATGGATTCCAACGATTGGAACTTGTCTGCTAGGACTCGAATCTGCTATTCGGTATGATGCTTCGAGAAAACGAGACTTAGAACTCTTTGGATCTCACCAAAAGCTCTCAAAGTTCTGCCAAAGATGGCTCAAAAAGTCTCTCTAAGAATTAGGGTTTTAATCGCCTTCTTATAAGGTGTTTAACCCTAATTTCGGTTTAATTTTCAAAAAATCTGAAGCCGGGAACGGACGGTCCAGATTTGTACGTGGACCGTCCGTTCCAGCACGTAGAACGTACGGTCTCTGTTTAACGTGGACCATCCGTTCCAGCACGTAAAACGGACAGTCTGCGTCTTAACGTGGACCATCCGTTCCAGACTCTGGAACGGACGGACCACGCTTCTAGATCGTCGGGGCTGGACCCTTCCGACTCGGTTTTTCGTCGTTTTCTCTCGTGCATTTGTCCTTCCCTGCGTGTGTGACCCTGTAGGCTCATTCAATATAGCAGTATAACCCGAAATCTCTATTTCGAATATACAAATCATAGGCGGTCTCTAGTAAGACACTATGACTACCTATCTCGAATAGAGTTTGTTCGTGATCTTACGAACGCCAGAGATGATTCCAGCTGATGATCCTTTTGCATCACGATATCATGTCGAACATAAGGCATGGACAAGCCACCTTATCTGATTCGACTGCTTTCTCGTTCAATGAGTTCGACTATCTGATATAGATGACGCTCGTCTATAGTGGAGCCACACATTTCTATAGTCTCGCTCACACGAGGGGCCCAGCGATATCTCTCTCTTTTACGAGAGGTGCAAATCATGTCTTGACTATCTACAATCCGGCACATGATTCGTGTCGTACCTGATACACGCCTTTATAGTCCTCCTTTTACGCAGAACGTTTGACGTATTCAAAGTACGCAACTCCTCATGTTGGATTTCATAGATATCTCAGATCTTAGGATCCAATCATGGAACCGTCATATGAGATTCAAGTCATGACACTAGTCCATGTGACAATCTCATACGGGTCAATCCAGTATTCCGTTCTCCAACGAATACCTATGATTGTGATCGTATCCAATACCTATGGTCATCAATCACACATCATACTAGTCTTATTATATCATTATTCCCACAATGATATACGACTAGGGAGTTTAGTAGGGTTCATAACAATACATGGATTTCATAACATATCTAGTATGCAAAACATGTAATGAATCAAACATTCATCCATACATTATAGAAAGCATCAATACATCAAATGTATCCAAGTAAAGTTCGTTAACAGTACATCATAGAGCACTAAACAGACAATCTCCCACTTACTCTAATCATGGAGTGCTAAACATATAATGTCCATATCCCTAACATGACCATCATGCTTCGACGAAGGGAGAGGCTTCGTCAACGGATCAGCAAAGTTGTCATCTGTCGACACTCTGTAAATGTGCATATCTCCTCTGTCTATGATCTCCCTGATAAGGTAATATCGTCTGAGTATGTGTTTGGATCGTTGATGGGATCTGGGTTCTTTCGCTTGCGTGACAGCTCCATTGTTGACGCAGTACAGAGCAATGGGGTTATCAGCACTAGAATGACACCCAAGTCGCCAAGAACACATACTTAGTCCTTCTCAAGTACTTCAGGATGTTCTTGACGGCGATCCAATGCGACTCACATAGAGTTCCGACACGCCGTTCCACTGCGGCGTTCCAGGAGGAGTTAATTGTGATACAATACCACAATCAACCAGATAGTTAGTGAACTCTTGGTTCATATACTCGCCACCACGATCCGATCGAAGTGTCTTGATCGTCTTGCCAAGCTGGTTCTATACTTCCTTTTTGAAAGCCTTGAACATTTCAAGTGTTTCAGATTTATGTCTCGTCAAATAGACTTAACCGTATCGACTGAAATCATCAGTGAACGTAACAAAATACAGATAACCTCCTCTAGCTACACAGCTCATTGGTCCGCATACATCACTATGTATAAGAGCCAATAACTCAGTCGCTCTCTGTCCTTTCCCCTTGAAAGGATGCTTCGTTATCTTGCCCATTAAACAAGACTCGCATGATTCAAGAGACTCAAAGTCAAATGAATCCAGAAGACCTTCGTGATGATGTTTTTGAATGCGTTTCGTGTTTATACGGCCTAGACGATAATGCCAGAGGAAGGTCGGGTTTAAGACATTCGGCTTAAACCGTTGAGTACTCACGTTATAAATGGATGATGTTGAGTTCGAAGGCTGATCATTCAAGGCGTATAAACCATTCACTAGATTACCATTACCATAGTAAATATCGTCTCGATAAATCATCAAACTCGAGTTCTCAATCATAAATCGAAAACCATCCAAATCCATACATGAAATAGAAATAATGTTTATGCTAATAGCAGGCACATAGTAACAATTACTCAATTCAAAAACAAGTCCAGAAGGAAGATGCAAATCATAAACGCCAACACACAATGCAACAACTCTTGCTCCATTTCCGACGCGTAGATCTGCTTCTCCCTTAGCCAGCATCCTACTTCTTCTTAGTCGTTGCACATTTTCGAAAATGTGTGAGGCACTACCGGTATCCAATACCCACGAAGATGTAGTACAGATGTTGGCTTCTATAACATGACAATTACGCTTCTAGTGTCCAGACACTCCGCAGTAATGACAGTCGCCCTTATCAGGCTTAGGCTTAGACGTAGAGGTAACTTTTTCCTTTTTCGCTGCCTTCCTTTTCGCTTTACCCCGCCGCTTCTCTTGCTGGAGTTTTTCTCCACAGCAAGGACAGACTTGGGCACCACGATATCCTGCTCGGCCGATTTTAGCATCCCATGCAATTCGGCTAAGCTCTTAGTCATCCCGTGCATATGGTACTGCATCACGAACTGGTTATAGTCCTCGGGCAATGACATCAGGATCAGGTCCACGGCCAAGTCTCCATCGAGTATCACTCCCATGCGCTCAAGTTCCTCAATATGAGCTCTCATGTTGAGGACGTTGGTGTTGAAAGAGCTGCCTCTCGGCATCTCCGTCTTCATCCGAGCTTTCAGCGTCTTGTACTTTTCAGTACGCGCTAGCTCCTGAAACATTGTCTTGAGCTGGTTGATCATAACAAACACGCTTTTCCCCTCAAACTGCCTCTGTAGATTCGGGGCATTATAGGCGCGTTAGGCTACGAAACTCGGTTTGGTTGTGTTTTTATTGGATTCCAGGTCTTGGATGAGATTTGGACCAAGATGGAAGCAATCTGGAGCTAAAAGGATTGAAATACATCAAGAACTTCCTACCTTGACTCGGCCAAAGTCAACAACAGAATTTGGGCCGAGTCAACATGCTGAAAAGGGCCCAATTCAAGCCTGATACGAGGAGACCGAGTCAGAATGTCCGAGTCAGTCTACCCCGAGTCAACATGCCCGAGTCAGAAGGCCCGAGTCAGAAGATTGGGCTGGGCTGAATTCATTATGTCTCGTTTTGACTCGGTCGAGTCAGAGTACTGACTCGGTCCGAGTCAAAACCCAGAAAAAAGCCCAGATCGAATTTTCAGAATTGGAACAGGAGTAGGACTTCGGGAGCGCCGCCTAGGGTTGATAAAAGGACTCTAGAGACGTTCAAAGGGGACAGACAGACTTTACACAGACTTTGGAGAACTTTGGTGAGAGAAATAGGAGTAAAACGGGATTTCGGGAAGAAGAAGGAGAGCTGGAACGTGAAGAACGCATTGCTGTCGACATGAGCCTTTCTTCTCCCTCTTTTCTTTCTGTTTCTAGTTTTTCTCAGTGTTTTTCCATGAACCGTGAGTAGATCCACGGCTGTGGGTTAGGGATTCGTTTGTGTTTTGGGTATGTTTGAACCTTAACTTGGTTGCGATTTGGATTTGTTTCGGTTTTATCGATTTGTGCTTTATTCGATTGGTGTTTGCTGACCCCTTGACCAATTGTTTCAGATTCTGAATTACATAGGAATATGGGTTTAGTTTCGGAACAAAATCGATAGGATAGATCGTATTATTCACATAGGAATATGGTTTGATCGATCTAGGGTTGATGATAGTGTTCTTCATGCATCTAGTTTGATAAATCACATATGGATATGGATTTAGAAAACCTTAGATAGTGAGTTATGTGCTGGAAGGTTATTTCTCTATTTTTGTTACTTGATGATTCCCGAATACAGATTCAATATCGTGATTCTTGCATGCTTAGCATATACCCATACACGCGAATACGGTCCCAACACCCACGGTCATCTTAGATTGCTAGTTTACAC
>NW_010964872.1:176738-179778 GCF_000463585.1 Tarenaya hassleriana
CTTTTTCACTGATGGATCGGGCGAGAGATTGGCTCTATACTCTTGAGCCAAACTCGATCACGACATGGGAGGAGCTAGAGGAGCAATTCATGGCGAGATACTACTCCCCAGAGAAGACCCGAGCTGCACAAAGGGCCATACACAGTTTCACTCAGGATAAGCGACTGTATGATGCATGGGAGAGGTTCAAAGGCTACCAACGCCTTTGTCCACACCACGGCATGGATAAGCGACTGCTGCTTTCCACATTCATCCACGGACTGAGAGATGATACTAGAGCATGGATGGATGCAGCTTGTGGAGGGAGTGTATACGACATTCCCTTTGACACCCTAGAGATGCAGATTGCAAAGATGGCCAAGGCAAGAGGGATGTCAGGAGATAGTATCAGACGCTCTACAGGACGGGTAGATTTGGGCGAGTCCGCTGCTTTGAAAGCGGTCATGTCTGATTTATCGGCAATCAAGCAGCACATGGGACTCAAGAATACATCTAACCCGCTAAAAGTCCAGCCTGGCATGTTTCTCGTTGATCAGGCAGCATCAGAGGAAGAACCGGTTGAGGATGTCAACTATGTAGGAAGGAATCAGTACCAGAATCCTTCCAATATCTACAACCCGAACGCGCCTAGGAACCATCCTGGTTTCTCTTACGGAAACCCGAGCGGAGCATTGAATGCACAGCAACATGGCATTTCCAGAGTCCCTCAGAATCCCCCGGCTTCACTCAGTCACGTTTTCAGGGGCAGAATCAGGGATATGCGCAACATAATCTAGGATACGGACAACAGAATCAGGGTTACCGAGCTCCTCCACCGGCAAAGAACGATGAAGCAGACATCAAGACAATGCTTGCCCAACTAATGCTCGATCAGAAGACATCGTTTACGGAGCTGAAAACCGAGGTACAGAGCATAAGGGCAAGACAGGATACCTTTGAGAGGAGGCTTGACGGGATGGATGCACATATGAAGCTAGTGGATACACAGATCGCACAGCTTGCATCACAACCCTCTAGGCAGCAGGGCACATTTCCTGGGAAGACCGAGCCAAATCCACGAGAGCATGTAAACGCTGTTGAGCTGAGGAGTGGAAAGAATCTGCCAGAGACAGTCCCTACGGAAAAAGGGACGACGTCTAGATACACTGCCGAAGAGAAAGGAAAAGGCATAGCTGATGAGACACCTCGGTGAATGCAGAGGAAGCCGAAACGCCATACGTCGCTCCTCCACCTAAGGTACCACCCATTCCTTTTCCTTCTCGATTGAAGAAGCATGTTGAGGATACACAGTTCTTGAGATTTGCTGATATGCTTCAGAAGCTGGAGGTTACTATACCGTTCTATGAGGCTATGCTGCAGATACCCTCTTATTCGAAGTTTCTGAAAGACATCTTGACCAAGAAAAGGGTAATTGGGAAGGAGACAGTAGCCTTGAGCACAGAGGTGAGCGCTGCGATTCTACAGCATGAGTTGCCACGGAAGAGATCAGATCCTGGTAGTTTTTCGATTCCCTGCAAAATCGGAAACATTACGATAGACCGTGCATTGTGCGACCTTGGTGCTAGCGTCAGTTTACTACCGTTGTCTATTTACAAGAAGCTTAATATTGGTGAGCTTAAGCCGACACGGATGGCGCTACAGTTAGCGGATCGATCTGTTAAGTATCCCGCAGGTATTCTCGAGGACGTTCCTTTGAAAGTCGGAGATTATTATGTCCCCGTTGATTTTGTTGTCTTAGACATGGATGAAGACTCGAAGATACCGATTATTTTGGGTCGACCGTTTCTGAACACGGCTGATGCGGTTGTACACGTCCGAGCTGGTCGTCTTACCATGAAGATAGGTGACGAGACTGTTGAGTTCCCCTTAGATCACAATATGAAGCACCCATCCACTACCGATTCAGCATGTTATGTTGATGTACACGAGATCTTGACGCAAGAGGTCTTTGATCAGTTCCGAGACATTGATCCACTTGAAATATCCTCCTGGCATCAGATGCGAGTATATACAGCAATTGGGAGGATATTCGGGAGCTCACACAGGCATTAGACGATGAAACCGAGGAGAAATTCGAGCGTCTGTATTCTGACTCGACCGAGTCAGTACTTGACTTGGACCGAGTCAGATCGTTGGACCACTCCGAAACTTTGTTAGCTTCAGACTCGGTGTCACAGAGTTCTAACTCGACCGAGTCAAGTGTTGACTCGACCTTCCTTCGTTCTGACTCGGATCGAGTCAGTTCTCTGAGCTCCACCACCGACACCGAGCCAGCCCGGAACATCTCAGAACCCTCCACGACGACTATTAAAGACGTTCTAGAGCCCAGAGAGCCACCACTTAGCACGGGGATGCTGAATAAAGCTGATTGGAGCTTAGAGAACGCTCTGAAGGTGGAGATGAAGCCCTTACCCGAAGGGCTCAGGTATGTTTTCCTTGGACCTAACTCGACTTATCCGATTATAGTGAATGCTGCGTTGCTGGAACCCCAGGTAGAACAGTTGAGTGATTTGCTTAGACGTTATAGGGGTGTTCTTGGATATACTTTGGATGATATTAAGGGACTTAGCCCTTCGTTATGCATGCATCGTATTCACTTAGATGATGAGTCGAAATCCTCTGTTGAGCATCAGCGTAGATTGAATCCGACGATGAAAGAGGTAGTTAGGAAAGAGGTGATGAAGCTATTAGATGCGGGTATTATATACCCTATTTCGGATAGTACGTGGGGGAGTCCTGTGCAGTTTGTACCCAAGAAGGGAGGCATGACCATGATCCAGAACGAGAAGAACGAGCTTATTCCTACACGGACGGTCACGGGATGGAGGATGTACATCGACTATCGTAAGTTGAACTCCAACACCCGTAAAGATCATTTTCCTTTGCCTTTTATTGATCAGATGTTAGAGAGACTTGCACTCCACTCGTACTTTTGCTTTCTAGACGGTTACTCGGGATTCTTCCAGATCCCCATTCACCCGAGCGACCAGGAGAAGACCACTTTTACTTGTCCTTATGGCACGTTTGCTTATCGTCGTAT
>NW_010964872.1:180174-180389 GCF_000463585.1 Tarenaya hassleriana
CGAGCTGTTGGCGAAAGATGTACCATTCCGGTTCACTTCAGAGTGCTCGAAGGCCTTCCAGACTTTGAAGGCAGCTCTGATCTCACCACCGATCGTACAGCCCCCCGATTGGACTATGCCGTTTGAGCTGATGTGTGATGCTAGCGATTATGCGGTTGGAGCAGTGCTGGGGCAGAAAAAGGATCACAAACACCACGCCATCTACTATGCAAGTC
>NW_010964872.1:182338-190151 GCF_000463585.1 Tarenaya hassleriana
CTTAGGGTAACCCACAAATATGCATTTATCAGACTTGGCGGATAGCTTATCAGAAGCCAGACGTTTCACGTAAACGTCGCATCCCCAAATCTTCATAAATGCTAACCTGGGACGCTTCCCAGTCCATATCTCATATGGAGTCTTCTTTGTGATTTGCATCTAATGCATATGATCATAATCATCTATCACACATCATGCTGGTCTTAATTCATCATTGTTCCCACAATGATAATTGACCAGGGTGTTTAGAATCATTCTATAATGATTCAAGGATGCCGAAATATAACAAACATGCCAATCATATAACGGGGATGTAATGCATTCATAAATCAATGAATCAATACAAAGTCAAAATGTCATATTACGGATTATCCTAGAGCATTACAACCAACAATCTCCCACTATGCTCTATGATCTATCCTACAAGCATCTAATCCCCATACCCTTAACATGACCATCATGTTTTGACGAAGGGAGAGGCTTCGTCAATGGGTCGGTAATATTATCATCTGTCGACACTCTGCTTATCTTCACGTCTCCTCTGTCGATGATTTCTCTGATCAAGTGAAATCGCCTGAGTATGTGTTTGGATCTCTGGTGTGACCGGGGTTCCTTTGCTTGTGCAATCGCACCATTGTTGTCACAATATAACTCAATGGGATCTGCAATGCTAGGAATGACGCCCAGGTCTCCCACAAATTTCCTGATCCAAACAGCTTCTTTAGCTGCATCCGATGCTGCTATGTACTCGGCTTCTGTAGTCGAATCTGCAACGGTTGGTTGTTTGGAACTCTTCCAACTAATAGCCCCACCGTTTAGGCAGAAAACGTAACCTGACTGCGATCTGAAGTCATCTCTGTTGGTTTGGAAACTAGCATCGGTATAACCACTTATAGCGAGCTCGTCTTCCAATCCGCCATACACCAAGAACAAATCCTTAGTCCTTCTCAAGTACTTAAGGATGTTCTTGACCGCAATCCAGTGAGCCTCACCTGGTGTAGACTGATATCTACTAGTCATACTCAATGCATATGATACATCCGGATGAGTACACAATATGGCGTACATGATGGATCCAATTGCTGATGCATATGGTATCCTACTCATGCGCTCTTGCTCATCCTGTGTCTTTGGACACTGAGTCTTGCTAAGAGCTACGTCATGTCCCATTGGCAAGGCACCCCTCTTGGAGTCTTGCATCTTGAACCGATTCAAGACCTTGTCAATGTATGTACTCTGACTTAGACCAAGAAGCCTTCTCGATCTATCTCTATAGATCTTGATTCCTAGAATATAGGCGGCTTCTCCTAAGTCCTTCATCGAAAAGACTGATCCTAGCCAGGATTTTACTCCTTGCAAGGTAGGAATGTCATTTCCGATGAGCAATATATCATCCACATAAAGTACAAGGAAGACCACTGCGCTCCCACTGACCTTCTTGTAAACGCATGGCTCATCTTCGTTTTGCAGGAAGCCAAACGTTTTGACTGTCTCGTCAAATCGAAGATTCCAGCTCCTCGAAGCCTGCTTCAGTCCATAAATGGATCTCTGAAGCTTACACACCTTCCTCGGACTCTTAGGATCGACAAAACGCTCGGGTTGTGTCATGTACACATCCTCGAGCAAATTCTCGTTAAGGAATGCGGTCTTGACGTCCTTCTGCCATATCTCGTAGTCATAATATGCAGCTATAGCTAGCAGAATCCGTATGGATTTAAGTATCACGACTGGTGAAAAGGTTTCATCATAGTCTATACCATGAATCTGACGAAACCTTTTCGCTACGAGTCGTGCCTTATAGGTATGCACGATGCCATCCATGTCGGTTTTCTTCTTGAAAACCCACTTACATCCAATGGTCTTAATACCATCAAATGAGTCGACCAAAGTCCATACTTTGTTGTCGTACATGGACGGCATCTCAGACTCCATGGCCTGGTGTCATTTCTCGGACTCGGAACTCGCCACAGCCTCTGAATACGACGTAAGCTCGTCATGTTCTAACAACATGAGTTCGGCGTTTCCAGTCACAAGAAATCCGTATCTTGAAGGCTCTTGGCGAATTCTACCAGATCTCCGAGGTTCACTAGGAGGTGTTGTCTCAACAACTTGTGATGCAGGTTGAACTGTTTCGACCTGTTCACTCGGTTCTTCGACTATTTGTGGTTCTCGAACTTCTTCGAGATCTATTCTACTCCTACTGACTCTCTTGGAGACGAACTCTCTCTCCAAGAAAGATCCATTCCGAGCAACAAACACTTTGTTCTCAGATGGGTTGTAGAACCAGTACCCTTTAGTTTCCTTAGGGTAACCCACAAATATGCATTTATCAGATTTGGCGGATAGCTTATCAGAAGCCAGACGTTTCACATATACTTCACATTCCCAAATCTTCATAAACGCTAACCTGGGACGCTTCCCAGTCCATATCTCATATGGTGTCTTCTGAACCAACTTCGTTGGACAGTTATTCAGTATAAGCGCTGCTGTTTCCAAGGCGTAACCCCAAAAGGATTTAGGAAGATCGACCTGACTCATCATAGACCGTACCATATCCAATAAGGTTCGGTTCCTCCTCTCGGAAACGCCATTCCATTGTGGCGTTCCAGATGGAGTCAGCGGAAACGCCATTCCATTGTGGCGTTCCAGGTGGAGTCAGCTGTGAGACAATCCCACAATCTGCCAGATAGTCAGTGAACTCTTGGCTCATATACTCGCCACCTCGATCAGATCGAAGCAACTTGATCGTCTTGCCAAGTTGGTTCTGTACCTTGTTTCTGAAAATCTTGAACAATTCAAGTGTTTCAGATTTATGTCTCATCAAGTAGACATAACCGTATCTACTGAAATCATCAGTAAACGTAACGAAATACAGATAACCCTCTCTAGCGGGCGAGCTCATAGGACCGCATACATCACTATGTATGAGTTCTAGCAACTCTGTAGCCCGTTCTCCTTTTCTAGTAAAAGGAGATTTTGTCATCTTGCCCATCAAACATGAATCGCATGTTTCGATTGATTCATAATCAAAAGAATCAAGAAGTCCATCAGAATGAAGCTTCGCTATGCGTTTCTCGTTGATGTGGCTAAGTCGACAATGCCAGAGATAGGTCGGGTTTAAGTCGTTCGGCTTAAACCGCTTGGTACTTACGTTATAGATCGACCTGTATCTAGATGGTTCATCTTCCAAAACATAAAGGCCATTAACCTGGTAACCCTTACCATAGAATAAATCGCCTCTATAAATGGACAGATTTTGTTCTCAATAACAAATCTGAAACCATCTGAGTCTAAACATGAAATCGATATAATGTTTCTGCTGATGGCAGGTACAAAATAACAATCATGCAACTCTAATACAAGGCCAGAAGGTAAAGTCAGATCATAAGTCCCGACGGTCAATGCAGCAACTTTTGCTCCATTCCCGACGCGGAGATCTACTTCTCCCTTTGCTAATTGTCTACTTCCTCGAAGTCCTTGCACATTTTCACAAATGTGTGAGGCACATCCGGTATCTAATACCCATGATGTAGAAGTAAACAAGTTCGCCTCTATAACGAAGATACCAGAAGTCGAAGCTTTTGTAAGCTTCTTCTTCCTCTGATCTTCCAGGTAGAGTCTGCAATTTCTATACCAATGCCCGATGGCATGACAAAAATAACACTCTTCCTTTTTGGACTCAGGCTTAGGTTCAATGACCACTCTTGCCACTTTCCTCTTGCCCTTGCCCTTGGAATGTTTCCTTTTGGTGGAACTCTTTCGAACAACTACCATATCATTCTTCCCTCGGCTCCAGCTTTCTCTTGGAATGACACATTCAACTGATCAACTATCAAAGAATTGTCCATGTCCTCTAATTGCTTACGCAATTCCGAAGACATCTTTCCAAGCATCAAGCTGGACACGTCCAGATCATCATCCTCATGCTTCCAATAAGCATCAATGATCGATCTAGAAGCCGTGGTCAGAGGCTTATCCTTCATAAGGACAGATCGCATGGTGAGATAAAACAGATTCCTGCAACAGATATATACTACAGAAAAAGACAAACAGACTGAAAATATGCAAGTCGCTTAGTACACTTACTAACACAGATAATAGATGCAATATGACAGGCTCCCACTAAGAAAAACACCCTCAATGAGTTTCCAAGTGAGATAGGATCCATATTTCACATGCTTTTGAGTCAGCTAGGGCATGACGCTAAAAAACATGCTATTTAGGTAGACAACACATTGTCAATCACATCATATGTGATTCCTAGATGAGTATGGGATACTGATACGCTATCACTGCATGTTCCTCATCCCATCCTTACCATCAGGTCCAAGTCCGACTTGATAACCCAATTCAAACTCAACCATATTCGAGCTATGAGAATCACGATTTCTCCATACTGCCTCACCAAGATAATCAGGCACGCTAAGCTAGGGCATGACCCGTAACCATGACCATCGAGGCCTTGACAGTTGCTCTACTAATGGGCGGTAATAGCTTGAGATTAATCATGAGGAAGAGGACAAAATTTCGGACTTGAGAAGTGTCTGAGGTCCAGTCCGGAGCTCGATCAGATCGGTAGAATCAGAACCTCGGTTTAGACACTTGAAACGATGCAACAATTGCATCTAACAAAGTCCGTAGTCAAGAGATGGATGGAGAACGAAGGATAGGGTCTCGGACAAACCAAGACAAGCCTCGGACAAACCAAGACGGGATTTCTCGGACAAACCGAGACAATGTCGGACACACCAACAAGAGGAGTAAAACTGAACTCGAAAATACTTCTTTCCAATATTCAAATATGAGTTTTACATATGAAAAACACATATAAATAGTAGAAACTTCAACAACTCTTTTGTGATTAAATGCTAAACATGCAAGAGGGGTGGGAGCCTATGCATTTAATAAGGTAGGTGGGAAGAATATAGCTGTTGGAAAAGTTGCTTGCACTCCAAGAAGCTTCCCTTTTGTGTCTTGACTATTCTTGGCCGAAATTAAGGTTTGAGATGGAGAGGAGTTGAGTCTTGGCTGGTCCGATGGAAGGTAAGCTTGCATTCTTCGACTCAAGGTTCGTTTAAGGCATGAGACGAACATGTTTGACGTGTTGTCGAAGAGTACGTGCTTTGGCTCGAGTTAACGGTGGTTCGGGTCGAGAATAGAAGTGTGCATGCTTCGGATTTTGTACAGCCATTCGTGACTCATCTCGGATGATGATCTCCTTGTGATCGGGTGGGACGTCATTCTCCGGTTGAGCTCCTAGCTCCATGCGATCCGGTTGAGCTCCATGTTTCGTAGGTTCCAAGCTTTCGTCCATGCTCCCGCTCCAAGCTATCATTAGCTCCATGCGTTCTTTTATCTCCAAGATATAGTTTGATGCATCGCTCGGGATTCCGAGGTCCTCATCATTCCCTCCCTCTTCTGGAGGTTTCGTCCTCGAAACTGTTTTGCCTACATCAAACGGGGCCAAGTCAGCATTAGTGAACATATAAATTATGTCATACTTACCTTGGTCTTGGCGTGCTTCGAAAATTCCTAGCACTTTCTTTCGAGCCTTTCCCCATTCGAAAGGTTTATCCTTTGTGAGGTCGATATTGTGGTATTGAACCTTTTTCTGTCTGAAAGGTTTATTATCCCTATTCATATCCATGAGTCCGTGATTAGGACTAGGCATTTCATGCGGCCTTTGCGTTGGGAGGATAATCGAGTTTTCTGTCTTTTTCTCCCTGCAAACGTTCTCCTTCTGAGTTTGGAACACCTGTAAATCAAAGACATAATCTAGGGCAGCAAATATGTTAGTGCAACAAGTGTTCTTCCCGAGATGTTCGTAAAAATATTTCAAATTCCAAACCCCTTTTTCAGACGCAAATCGGGCTATGGCATCATTAAGACAAGAATCATAAACAAGAATATAAAGAGGAACGAAATTACCAGGGTTGCCTCCTAGCGGATAACCTATGAGACTTGTGTGGTTGTTGTTGGGTTTCCTGGGATCTCATGAGCGAATCTAATTCCTAAGAGATCGATTCTAGGGTTTGCGCAGCGGATGTAAAACAAAAATTTAATAAACCCTAGAACCATGCTTCTAATGAATCGTAGAAACGTTAGAACGCTTACCTCAATCGATCCGGGGCCTGTATCAATCGAAGAACACGTCTGATCACGAAAGGCAGGAAATTACCTCGCCCTCTACACGTATCCACACGTCGGGATGGATTCCAACACCTTGGAACTTGTCTGCTAGGAGGGTTTTGTTTCCCTCACAAAGCCAGGGTTCTCGACCGTTTCTTTCTTTTCGGTCACGCTCTTGGTCTCCTTGTCAGATGGAACTTCGAAATCATCCTCAAGGTGCCTCCCCACAGCCAACGCGATTGAGTGATATGCCCCGTTATCCTTGATGCTCACCTCTTGTCGGGTGGAACTTCCATTGGGTAAATGACTTTGGTTCCTACACTCCGAGCACGGAACCTCAGAAGTAAAATAAGTACACGAGGAAGAAGTTTTGTTACCTCGTGTGTGGACTTCTCTTTTATATAAGATAGTTTCGTCCTTTCGAGCATCACGATTTTGCGCCTTGATTGGGTCTCCGGTATCGGAAAAGTTTCCGTGTATAAGCGTTGGCGTTGGCATTCGTTGGCACCCATTCTTTGACGGCTTCTTGTTCATTTGTCGCTCTACTTGAATTGTCGTATGCACAAGATGTCTCAAGTCACGGTATACGTGTTGGTTTACCTTTCTAGCGATTCGGTCTTTCAAGCCCTCTACAAAGTGTGCCATGAGATCTTCTTCATTGTCGTCGATTCTCAAGTAAGCAAGGAGTTGTTCAAATTCTCCAAAATAGTCCTCAACCGTCTTGTCTCCCGGCACGATGTTACCAAATCTATATTGTAATTCACGAAGACAATGTTGAGATACATACCTTCTTCGCATGAGGATTTTCATCTCCTTCCAAGTGGAAACCGGTTCATAATGTGCACGTCGTCGATTTCGTTCTTCTCGTTCCCACCACATGATGGCATCTTCGGCAAGATGGGTAGCCGCATAGTGAATCTTCCTTCGGTTCGTCAAGGAATAACATTCGAAATTGGCATCCATTTGGCGCTCCCACTCAAGATAAACCTCGGGCTCCTCCTTTCCAGTAAACACGAAAAGTTTGAACTTTGGATCAGCCCTCTCATCACGAGTTGGTCGACGATATTCTCGGTCATATGGATCCTTGAATCGGCCATCATCGAGGGGTTCATGGTGAGACCTCTTTAGATTTTTAGGCATGGTTCTCTTCCCGTCACTTTGTTTGTTTAGCTCCCTAGCAGATTCCACGGGTTCGCTCACCTCCTCAAGTCGTGTGAGACGATCTTGAATCTGCTGGATCATCCTATAAACCGAACTGTCACTGGATACGTTTTCCATTGATACTGAGAAAGCAAGCCACGGTATATGCAAGTAACAAAACGTGCAGCACTAAGCCCGAACAAATATAGCAGAAACGTTCAACGTGCAACAATGTCGTGTACAAGCTAAAACATGCACTTCACGCAACAAGTAACGTTTTGGTTCCTAAACAGTTTCAGAAGTACTTAGATGTTTTCAATCTGTTTCTAAGCTCAATTAGGGAACACAAAAGGTCTCTCAAACTAACAATTTACCCAGATTCGTGCTTGGTACCTCTTGCCAAAAGAACAATTCGGAAACGAACAACAACCACTCAACAATACGATCGGTAATGACACAAATGCAAACAGATTTCGAAATGATCAAAGTGAATGAAAGGAACAATACAACCCGTGGGGGAAGGCTGTGATTCAGGACGCCGAAG
>NW_010964872.1:190943-192406 GCF_000463585.1 Tarenaya hassleriana
AGTTGAGTCTTGGCTGGTCCGATGGAAGGTAAGCTTGCATTCTTCGACTCAAGGTTCGTTTAAGGCATGAGACGAACATGTTTGACGTGTTGTCGAAGAGTACGTGCTTTGGCTCGAGTTAACGGTGGTTCGGGCCGAGAATAGAAGTGTGCATGTTTCGGATTTTGTACAACCATTCGTGACTCATCTCGGATGATGATCTCCTTGTGATCGGGTGGGACGTCATTCTCCGGTTGAGCTCCTAGCTCCATGCGATCCGGTTGAGCTCCATGTTTCGTAGGTTCCAAGCTTTCGTCCATGCTCCCGCTCCAAGCTATCATTAGCTCCATGCGTTCTTTTATCTCCAAGATATAGTTTGATGCATCGCTCGGGATTCCGAGGTCCTCATCACCGAACCTACTGGCTATACTATGAGCACGGCAGCAACATCAAGAGGCGCCTCCTTCTGCTGAACATACATCTGCCACCTATCACTCTAGATGGGCTCCTACTAGACCTCACACCAGGACAGCGATCCGGTCTAGAGGAGGAGGCATACGACGAGCCGCCTGCACCGCCCACACATTCGGAGCACCACACTTCAGAGGCAGGGACATCCCGACCACCCGATGACTTGCTCTAGTCATCTCCACTGCCACCGCCCACTGCTTTATTTCCAGAGCCAGACTTCACGCGACCATCACCGCCACCACCTACTTGTGGCCCAGACAGCTATGGATACACATTCCAGCCACAGGACGACCTCCAGCGCTTCATGTATCAGGCGATGTTGGACACGCGGAGCTCGGTAGACAGGGCAGTGGTCAACATTAGGAGTTCAGTCGAGAGCGGTATGACAGACATGCGAAGCCATGTCGACTCCGAGATGACGAACATGTACACCAGATGGTGCGGGACTTCATCACAGCTGGTTGATCAGATGCAGGCACTCAGGATACAGCACGATGCATTATATGGGGAGTTTCGCGGGTTCCGCAACCGACTATTCCCAGACGAGCAGCCACCAGTACCCATGGAGGACGACAGAGACGATGCACCAGCAGACGACTAGACCATAGTTCAGGTAGGTCTTCCCTTTTCTATTTTAGTAGAGATGTAGTAGGCCTTTCGGATGTATTTTGGAGACTCGGATTTTGCATACTCTGGACTTATTTATCTATATGCGAGCCTCTATGTTTTTTTTTCGGTTAACGTTTGTTGTTCTATGAGCGTTCATACCGATACATGAGAGATGAGTATCAGTTTCCCAGTTCACAGAGAGTGTGAGAGTTCTGGCGTTTGACATGAGTTAACTTCATTGCGAGCGAACGAATTTCGCAGAGCTAAGCCTTCTCTACCCTTTTACTGGTTCTCTTCATACGTTATTTCCGATTCTAGTCTTCCGGGCGAGAGTCTACACCGTGGACGGTGTATGGTTCAAGTCTGGGGGGTGGATAGATCCTTCACCTATTCAGGCCTATCTA
>NW_010964872.1:193007-197883 GCF_000463585.1 Tarenaya hassleriana
AAAAAAAAAGAGAAGAAAACCAATGTCCTTCAACTTCAACGTCCTAGAAACCCGAGATGCGTGCGTTTGACGGAAAAAACCTACAAAAAGGTAAAAATCCAGGCATGAAGTAGAACTAAGATCGAAAAAGCAAAAGTTGAGATAAGGATAGGTTCAGAAATAGGCTTGGTGAGTTGTAGAGATTCTAATGGGTTCTAGGTGACAATAAAATTCTCATGACTAGGTAGATTAGTCTTTGGTAGAAAGATCATAGTAGACCGGTTTGGGTACGATTCACGGGGAGCTAGCATCGGATGGATGTTTCGTTTTTGAGTTTCATGATGATGCTATTTGATGTTCGTCATCCCTGTTTCGCAGTTTTTATTCCTTCGTTCTTTACTCGAGACGAGCAAAGGTTTAAGTCTGGGGGGATTTGATAACTTCTAATTCTCTCTATATTTTCAGAGCGTTTCTATAGGATTTATATGAGGATCATATTCATTTATAGGCATTATAGGCGCGTTAGGCTACGAAACTCGGTTTGGTTATGTTTTTATTAGATTACAGGTCTTAGATGAGATTTGGACCAAGATGGAAGCAATCTGGAGCTAAAAGGATTGAAATACATCAAGAACTTCCTACCTTGACTCGGCCAAAGTCAACAACAGAAATTGGGCCGAGTCAACATGCTGAAAAGGGCCCAATTCAAACCTGCTACGAGGAGACCGAGTCAGAACGTCCGAGTCAGTCTACCCCGAGTCAACATGCCCGAGTCAGAAGGCCCGAGTCAGAACATTGGGCTGGGTCGAATTCATTATGTCTCGTTTTGACTCGGTCGAGTCAGAGTACTGACTCGGTCCGAATCAAAACCCAGAAAAAAGCCCAGATCGAATTTTCAGAATTGGAACGGGAGTAGGACTTTGGGAGCGCCGCCTAAGGTTGATAAAAGGACTCTAGAGACGTCCAAAGGGGACAGACAGACTTTACACAGACTTTGGAGAACTTTGGTGAGAGAAATAGGAGTAAAACGGGATTTCGGGAAGAAGAAGGAGAGCTGGAACGTGAAGAACGCATTGCTGTCGACATGAGCCTTTCTTCTCCCTCTTTTCTTTCTGTTTCTAGTTTTTCTCAGTGTTTTTCCATGAACCGTGAGTAGATCCACGGCTGTGGGTTAGGGATTCGTTTGTGTTTTGGGTATGTTTGAACCTTAACTTGGTTGCGATTTGTATTTGTTTCGGTTTTATCGATTTGTGCTTTATTCGATTGGTGTTTGCTGACCCCTTGACCAATTGTTTCAGATTCTGAACTACATAGGAATATGGGTTTAGTTTCGGAACAAAATCGATAGGATAGATCGTATTATTCACATAGGAATATGGTTTGATCGATCTAGGGTTGATGATAGTGTTCTTCATGCATCTAGTTTGATAAATCACATAGGGATATGGATTTAGAAAACCTTAGATAGTGAATTATATGCTGGAAGGTGATTTCTCTATTTTTGTTACTTGATGATTCCCGAATACAGATTCAATATCGTGATTCTTGCATGCTTAGCATATACCCATACACGCGAATACGGTCCCGACACCCACGGTCATTCTTTGCTTGATAGTTACACGTTTTTATTTGCTTTCTTATTTTAGTTAGTTTAGATTCCACTTACTTCCACCATCACTTTCGCTTGCTTGCTTTGATCTATTTTCGATTGAGATTTGGATTTAGCAACCGGTCCTTGTGTTCGACCCCGTGTTACGACGATCCGTATCCTTGCGGTGAGTTGTGGATCGGGTTATAGATTTTAGACTCGATACACACGTATCAATGTCCTACAGAAAAAGACAAACAGAACGAACAAAAACAAAATTGCAGATTCTATCAAAGATCAACTACCAGCTAGTTCATCATCAATCAATGTCAACATATCAATGATCTACTACCAGCTAGTCCATCATCAATCAATGACAACCTAGATGCAAATACAAGCTATTTCCCCATAAAGAAAACTAACCCTACAATAATTTTTTATATGGGACTAAGATCCGTATTTCACATAAGAATGAATTGTTACACCCAGCCTTATGCTATTTAGGTAGATATCTAATGTCAATCACATCCAATGTGATTCTTAGATCCTTTTATGAGACTATGATATCAAATATCATTGCATACTCGTCTCATCTGTACCGTTAAGTCTCAAGTCAAACTCGACAACTTAACCTAAGATAAACCATATTCAAGTTGTGGGAACCACAATTTCCCACCCTGCCTCACAAAGATAATTCGGCACACTCAGCTTTGGCATGACCCGTGTTACGGACGATCGATGCCTTGACAGACGCTCTAGTAATGGGAGGTACACACTTAGCATTACATAGAAAAGTGATTTTCGAAACCACACTTAGATCAAACATCTACCTTCAAGCTATGAGAACCACCATTTCTCCACCTTGCCTCACCAAGATAATACGACACACCCAGCTTTGGCATGACCCATGACACGTATGATCGAGGCCTTTACAAGTGTTTTACTCGTAGAGCTCCTAGATCTAACCAGTTTCTGTGCAACGATTGTACATATCACGGATCAACCATTGTTCCTTGATCATATGTATTACATAATCCGAATAGACTATCTATTCGATTATGTAATCCCAATCTCGAAGCTCCCACTCAATCAAGCATATCCAATATCTTGATTAAGTTACATGCATTCATTCACTATGGACCATTCACAAGAATAAATCATGTATATTTGAGTCACAGTCAATCAGATAAAGCAACGATTGCATAATCGGATTAGAAAACGGAAAAATCTCGGAGTCTGGGTCTCGGACCTTCCGTTCGATGTGGAACGGACGGACCAGCCTCAGAGAACGAACAGAATGGACTGTCCATGATAGCAAAATGGACAGTCCACTCCCAGGCACGGAACAGACGGTCTATTGAGCCAGAACGGACGGTCCGTACACAGACTATCTGGAACGGACGGTCCACAGACTTAGAACAGACGTTCCAGACCTTTCGGTCTACCCTCAGTTCGTCACCCCTGGACTGTCCGGTCTGGCATACCCAGAACGGACGGTCTAGGCTAGGTCTTCGTGATCAGATCACGTTTTTCCGCGTTCTCGGCCCCGTTCAGACTCGAAACCAATCTGAATTCACTTGTGGACCCAAAATTCGAACTCCTGCACTCTATGCAACATGAAACATACAATCTACCATAGATTCAATCATCAAACATGCATAGACATCAAAGCAAACATGGATTCAAACAATTCAAATCCTAAAATGTGCGTGATTGGGTTCTACGAAAAGCATACAGAGTAACCAGACTCTGATACCACTTTTTGGATTTCCTGGGATCTCTAGAGCGAATCATATTCCTAAGAGATCGATTCTAGGGTTGTGCAGCAGATATAAAATAAATTTTTTGATGAAAACCCTAGAACCGTGCATGCATGCTTACGTAGAAACGTTAGAACGCTTACCTCAATTGATCCGGGGCCTGTTTCAATCGACACGTTCGTCCGATCACTCAAGACAGGAAGATTATGTCGCCCTCTACACGTATCCACACCTCGGGATGGATTCCAACCATTGGAACTTGTCTGCTAGGACCCGAATATGCTATTCGGTATGATGCTTCGAGAAAACGAGACTTAGACTTAGAACTCTTTGGATCTCACCAAAAGCTCTCAAATTTTTGCCTAAGACGGCTCAAAAAGTCTCTCTAAGAATTAGGGTTTTAATCTCCTTCTTATAAGGTGATTTAACCCTAATTTCGGTTTAATTTTCGAAAAACCTGAAGCCTGGAACGGAGGTCCAGATTTGTACGCGAACTGTCCGTTCCAGCACGTAGAACGGACGGTCTGCGTCAATACATCAAATGTATCCAAGTAAAGCTCGCTAACAGTACATCATAGAGCACTAAACCAACAGGAATGTCCTCTTGGGTAGTGGAAATTTAGCTCGAGAGAGCAAATCCCGATCTTAATCTTGGAATCCCCGATTTCAAAAGGAAGTATGAAATAGATTCTCAACATTTAGTACATCCCCGCATGTTAGTGCTCTATGATGTACTGTTTGCGAGCTTTTCTGATGATACATTTGATGTATTGACACTTTCTATGAGTTTATGGTTAAGTGTTTGATTCATTACATATTGTGCATACTTGATATGTTAAAAAATCCATGTATTGTTATGAACAATACTAAACTCCCTAGTCATGTATCATTTTGGGAATAATAATATAACAAGACTAGTATGATGTGTGATTGATGATCATATAGATGATCATAGGTATTGGATACGATCACAGTCATAGGTATTCGTTCGAGAACGGAATACTGGATGACCCGCATGAGATTGTCACATGGACTAGCGTCATGACTTGAATCTCATATGGCAGTTCCATGATTGGATTCTGAGACCTGAGATATCTACGGAATCCAACATGAGGAGTTGTGTGCTTTGAATACGTCAAACGTCTTGCGTAACAGGAGGACTATAAAGGCGTGTATCAGGTACGAAACGAATCATGTGCCGGATTGTAGATAGTCAAGATGGGATTTGTACCTCTCGTAAAAGAGAGAGATATCGCTGCGCCCCTCGTGTGAGCGAGACTGTAGAAATGTGTGGTCGCACTATAGACGAACGTCGTCTATTTCAGACAGTCGAACTCAGTGAACGAGAAAGCAGTCGAATCAGATAAGGTGGCTTGTCCATGCCTTATGTTCAACATATGATATCGCGATACAAAAAGATCATCAACCGAAATCATCAATGGCGTTCGTAAGATCACGAACAAACTCTATTCGAGATAGGTAGTCATAGTGTCTTGCTAGAGACCGCCTATGACTTGTATATCCGGAATAGAGATTTCGGGTTATACTG
>NW_010964872.1:216523-216778 GCF_000463585.1 Tarenaya hassleriana
CGAGCTTTTCTGATGATACATTTGATGTATTGACACTTTCTATGAGTTTATGGTTAAGTGTTTGATTCATTACATATTGTGCATACTTGATATGTTAAAAAATCCATGTATTGTTATGAACAATACTAAACTCCCTAGTCATGTATCATTTTGGGAATAATAATATAACAAGACTAGTATGATGTGTGATTGATGATCATATAGATGATCATAGGTATTGGATACGATCACAGTCATAGGTATTCGTTCGAGAAC
>NW_010964872.1:216896-217471 GCF_000463585.1 Tarenaya hassleriana
TCACTGCTCCTCCCAACAAATTTGTCGTTAATGGTAGGAACATTAACAACATCGAGCGTTTCACCGTGATAAACCCAAACATAATAATTTGGAACAAAACCTCTTTTGAATAGATGTTTTAGAACCACCTCTGGAGTAAGAAATTTAGAATTTTCACATCAGATAAGGTGGCTTGTCCATGCCTTATGTTCAACATATGATATCGCGATACAAAAAGATCATCAACCGAAATCATCAATGGCGTTCGTAAGATCACGAACAAACTCTATTCGAGATAGGTAGTCATAGTGTCTTGCTAGAGACCGCCTATGACTTGTATATCCGGAATAGAGATTTCGGGTTATACTGCTATATCGGATGAGTCTACAGGGTCACACACACAAGAAAGGACGAATGCGCAAGAAGAGACGAGAAAATCCCGGTGGAGCAGAGGCCAGACCGACCGGTCTAGAAGTCTAGACCGATCGGTCCAGCAAACCCAAACCGATCGGTCCAGACAGGTGGACCGGTCGGTCCGGAGATAATGCGTGACAGTCACACGGTCCGGAAATTGTTCCAGACCGATCGGTCCAGAC
>NW_010964872.1:226568-228689 GCF_000463585.1 Tarenaya hassleriana
TATTTCGGTTACACAAGTCATAGGCGGTCTCTAGCAAGACACTATGACTACCTATCTCGAATAGAGTTTGTTCGTGATCTTACGAACGCCATTGATGATTTCGGTTGATGATCTTTTTGTATCGCGATATCATATGTTGAACATAAGGCATGGACAAGCCACCTTATCTGATTCGACTGCTTTCTCGTTCACTGAGTTCGACTGTCTGAAATAGACGACGTTCGTCTATAGTGCGACCACACATTTCTACAGTCTCGCTCACACGAGGGGCGCAGCGATATCTCTCTCTTTTACGAGAGGTACAAACAAGACTAGTATGATGTGTGATTGATGATCATATAGATGATCATAGGTATTGGATACGATCACAGTCATAGGTATTCGTTCGAGAACGGAATACTGGATGACCCGCATGAGATTGTCACATGGACTAGCGTCATGACTTGAATCTCATATGGCAGTTCCATGATTGGATTCTGAGACCTGAGATATCTACGGAATCCAACATGAGGAGTTGGATCAATAGGTATTGGATACGATCACAGTCATAGGTATTCGTTGGAGAACGGAATACTGGATGACCCGCATGAGATTGTCACATGGACTAGCGTCATGACTTGAATCTCATATGGCGGTTCCATGATTGGATCCTAAGACCTGAGATATCTACGGAATCCAACATGAGGAGTTGCGTGCTTTGATTACGTCAAACGTCCTGCGTAACAGGAGGACTATAAAGGCGTGTATCAGGTACGAAACGAATCATGTGCCGGATTGTAGATAGTCAAGATGGGATTTGTACCTCTCGTAAAAGAGAGAGATATCGCTAGGCCCCCCCGTGTGAGCGAGACTGTAGGAACGTGTGGCCGCACTATAGACGAGCGTCGTCTATTTCAGACAGTCGAACTCAGTGAACGAGAAAGCAGTCGAATCAGATAAGGTGGCTTGTCCATGCCTTATGTTCAACATATGATATCGCGATACAAAAAGATCATCAACCGAAATCATCAATGGCGTTCGTAAGATCACGAACAAACTCTATTCGAGATAGGTAGTCATAGTGTCTTGCTAGAGACCGCCTATGACTTGTATATCCGGAATAGAGATTTCGGGTTATACTGCTATATCGGATGAGTCTACAGGGTCACACACACAAGAAAGGACGAATGCGCAAGAAGAGACGAGAAAATCCCGGTGGAGCAGAGGCCAGACCGACCGGTCTAGAAGTCTAGACCGATCGGTCCAGCCAACCTAGACCGATCGGTCCAGACACGTGGACTGGTCGGTCTGGAGATAACGTGTGACAGTCACACGGTCCGGAAATTGTTCCAGACCGATCGGTCCAGACATTGATCATGCATGATTGATACAGGCCCCGGATCGATTGAGGTAAGCGTTCTAACGTTTCTACAAGATCATGCATGATAGGTTTTAGGGTTTCATCAAAAATTTTGTTTTACATCCGCTGCGCAAACCCTAGAACTGATCTCTTAGGAATTAGATTCGCTCTTGAGATCCCAGGAAAACCCAACAGTGGTATCAGAGCCTGGTTACTCTGCATGTTTTTGTTAGAACCCGATCACGCACATTATAGGATTTGAATTGTTTGAATCCGTGTTTGCTTTGATGCTATGCATGATTTGATTGTGGATCTAGAGTAGATTTTCTATTCATTGTGTGTGAAAGAGTTTCGAATTCTGAGTTCGCAGGCGAAAACGGAGTCGAATTCGGGTCTGAAACGGGGCAAAAACGACGAAAACGAGATCTGATCACGTTTTCGCCTGGACCGATCGGTCTGGTCGTCTTGACCGATCGGTCTAGGGTTTCGCAAGTCGGTTGGACCGACAGGTCCGGACTGAACGGTCTGCACGCATAGACCGATCGGTCTGGACGAAAACCGATCAGTCTGGACCATTCCGAACCGAAAGGTCTGGACCGAACTTGACCTGGAGACCGAGCCGTGTAGACCGATCGGTATAGGCCTAGACCGATCGGTCTGCATCCCGAGGCTCCACCAAAATTTGGTTTTTCGTTTCGGGATCTGTTTTGAGGAATCGTTGCTTAAACCGGTCAACTATGATTCAGAATAGCATGATTCGTTCATTTGGATGATCCATAGTG
>NW_010964872.1:228746-229704 GCF_000463585.1 Tarenaya hassleriana
GGGATTGGGATTAACATAATCGAATGGATGGTCTATTAGATTATGTATAATCGTTGCACAGAAACCGGTTAGATCTAGGAGCTCTACGAGTAAATCACTTGTCAAGGCCTCGATCGTACGTGTCATGGGCCATGCCAAAGTTGGGTGTGCCGTATTATCTTGGTGAGGCAAGATGGAGAAATGGTGGTTCTCATGGCTTGAAAGTAGATGCTTGATCTAAGTGTGGTTTCGAAAATCCCTTATTTATGTAATGTTAAGCGTGTACCTTCCATTACTAGAGTGTCTGTCAAGGCATCGATCGTCCGTAACACGAGTCATGCCAAAGCTGAGCGTGCCGGATTATCTTTGTGAGGCAGGGTGGGAAATCGTGGTTTCCACATCTTGAATATGGTTTACCTTAGGTTAAGTTATCAAGTTTGACTTGAGACTTAACGGTACAAATGAGACAAGTATGCAATGATATTCGATATCATAGTCTCATAAACGATCTAAGAGTCACATTGGTTGTGATTGACATTAGATGTCTACCTAAATAGCGTAAGGCTGAGTGTAACAACTCATTCTTATGTGAAATACGGATCTTAGTCCCATACAGAGAATTATTGTAGGGTTAGTTTTCTTTATGGGAATATAGCTTGTGTTTGCATCTATGTTGTCATTGGTTGATGATGGACTAGCTGGTAGTAGATCATGGATATGTTGACATTGATTGATGATGGACTAGCTGGTAGTAGATCATTGATAGAATCTGAATTTTTGTTATGTTCGTTCCGTTTTGTCTCTTTTTGTAGGACATGGCGTCAACCGGTAGCGTACCGAGTTTGACGATGCGATCTATCCTTGAGAAGAATAAGCTGACAGGGACGAACTTCTTAGACTAGTATCGAAACTTGAGAATTGTTCTCAAGCACGATTAGAAGTCTTACGTCCTGGAAGGGGCTCTACCACCAGAGCCTGC
>NW_010964872.1:230027-231416 GCF_000463585.1 Tarenaya hassleriana
GCATTGCCCGAGGACGATAACCAGTTCGTTATGCAGTACCATATGCATGGGATGACTAAGAGCTTAGTCGAACTGCATGGGATACTAAAATCAGCCGAGCAGGATATTGTGGTGCCCAAGACTGTGCTTGTTGTTGAGAAAAACTCCAGCAAGAAGCGGCGGGGTAAAGCCAAGAAAAAGGCGGCGAAGAAGGCAAAAGTTGCCTCTACGTCTAAGCCTAAGCCCGATAAGGATGATTGTCATTACTGCAGAGTGTCTGGACACTGGAAGCGTAATTGTCACCTTTACTTGGAGGATCTGAAGGACAAAAAGCTTGGTGAAGCTTCTGCCTCAGGTATCTACGTTATAGAGGCTAACATCTATACTATATCTTCGTGGGTATTAGATACCGACAGTGCCTCACACATTTGTGAAAATGTGCAGGGACTAAGAAGAAGTAGGATGCTAGCTAAGGGAGAAGCGGATCTACGCGTCGGAAATGGAGCAAGAGTTGATGCATTGTGTGTTGGCGTTTATGATTTGCATCTGCCACTTGTCTTAGAACTTAGTAATTGTTACTATGTGCCTGCGATTAGCAGAATTATTTCTATTTCATGTCTGGATTTAGATAGTTTTCGATTTGCTATTGAGAACTCGAGTTTGATGATTTATCGAGACGATGTTTACTATGGTAATGGTTATCTAGTGAATGGTTTATATGTCTTGAATGATCAGCCTTCGAACTCGACGTCATCCATCTATAACGTGAGTACTAAACGGCTTAAGCCGAATGACTTAAACCCGACCTTCCTCTGGCATTGTCGTCTAGGCCATATAAACGAGAAACGCATACAGAAGCTTCATTCTGAAGGTCTTCTAGATTCATTTGACTTTGAGTCTCTTGAATCTTGCGAGTCGTGTTTGATGGGCAAGATGACAAAGTATCCTTTCAAGGAGAAAGGATAGAGAGCGACAGAGTTATTGGATCTGATACATAGTGATGTATGCGGACCAATGAGCTGTTCAGCTAGAGGAGGTTATCTGTATTTCGTTACGTTCACTGATTATTTCAGTCGATATGGTTATGTCTATTTGATGAGACATAAGTCTGAAACACTTTGAAATATTCAAGTCTTTCATAAACGAAGTACAGAACCAGCTTGGCAAGACAATCAAGACACTACGATTAGATCGTGGTGGCGAGTATATGAGCCAAGAGTTCACTGACTATCTGGTTGATTGTGGTATTGTATCACAATTAACTCCTCCTGGAACGCCACAGTGGAATGGCGTGTCTGAACGGAGGAATCGAACACTGTTAGCCATGGCTCGGTCGATGATGAGTCAGACAGATCTTCCGAAGTCCTTTTGGGGCTACGCTTTAGAGACCGCTTCATACCTGCTGACCAG
>NW_010964872.1:231586-235960 GCF_000463585.1 Tarenaya hassleriana
TTGGAAAAGATAGAGTATACCAAACCCGATTTCATTCGCAGCGACTTTAACCCGTATAACCAATCCACTCAAAACTCCCACTTGTTCTCCGACTGTACCTTATCACCCCTTGGATAGTTTTATAACTGCACATTTACTCGAGGACGAGCGAACCTCAAGTCTGGAGGGATTTGATCACACGGGTTTTTCACCGGTTTTATAACGTCGTGCATCACAATTCTTCTCACATTCTAGGCATCATAGGACGTTAGATGGCCATGGGTAGGTTGTTTTGCTTGTTTTTCCTTGCAGGAAGACTCCATGATGAATCCTCACGAAGCGGGCACGGAAGAACAAGAATTCGAGAATGCTCGGGAAGCTCAGACAAAATGAGCGACCCGCCCATTTTACGGGCGGTCGCTCGTTTTGTGAGCGGTCGCTCACTTTATGAGCGGTCGCTTGATTTTTCGTGTGTTAGAGAAAAATGAGCGACCCGTCCGAAAAATGAGCGACCGGAAGAAAAAATGAGCGACCCGCCAGAAAAATGAGCGACCCGCCTGAAAAATGAGCGACCCGCCTGAAAAATGAGCGACCGCCTGAAATCAAAATCGGCCCAAAAAGGAAAAGCCCATGTTTTGAGGAGAAAACCTAATTCTGGACTTTCACAATAAAAGGGAGTTGGAGGAGAGAGAAGGGGGGCTACACACTTGGGAGAAAAATCACCCTGGAGAGGAAGAAAAGAGGGGTTTTGGAGATCAAGGAGGCTAGGAGAAGAAGATGACCACCATTGAAGACCATCTTGAGCATTTCTTCTCCTTTTCCATGTTTCTTCATTTTGCTTTCTGTTTTGAAACCCTAGTTATGGAGTAGTGACTTTGTTGTGGGTGAGGGATCCCCACTTTTGTATGGACACCTAAGCTTAATCTATGATGTCTTTGAGTTTTCTTCCATTGGTTTGATGTTTTGTGCTTAATGCTATTGATTTGGTTGAAACCCTAATTGATATGATTGTAGAACACATTGATCATAGGGATATGGGGATGATGTTTGGAACCAAATGTTAAATGAGTGAGTTATTCACATTGGGAGATGGCTTAGCTTGCTTAGGGTTCATGATGGGGTACATTAATGCATCTAGAGATCATTTGGATCATTGGGAAATGGGTGAATTGATTGTCTAGGTAGTGAGTTTAAGCTCGGGAGAGACAAACTCTAGAGGAAGTGCTTGAAATCCCCAATTGGAAGACAAACCCTAGGACATTGTAGCATCACTAACCGTCCATGCGATTCATGAGGGATCCCGAACCTACAATGCCTCAAACCATCGTTTACAACTCATTAATTTCATTTGCTTGTTTGATCTTCTTTTCATATTTACATTTTCACAAACACCTTGTAAGCAATATTTTTCATCACCATTGATCTAGTTTAAGAATGGATTAACATAACCTAGTCCTCGTGATCGACCCCGGTACTACAACTGCCGTATACTTGCGGATAGTGGTACGAATCGGGTTACAAATTTAGAACTTGGTGCGTGCGCATCAAGTTTTTGGCGCCGTTGCCGGGGACTAGGCGTTTTCATGTTAGTCTAGATTTTTGCTAGATCACCATTGCTTGGATATTTGCTTGGATTACTTTGCGACATAACCGTTTCACAGCACTTTCGGTTCGTTTTGTCTCTTTGGTGTGCAGCTCTTCCGGTGCATGACAAGAAGCACAACCGATAGAGATCAACTCGTCTTCGACCCCGAAATAGAAAGGACCCTACGCTTCGCTCATAGACAAAAAAGGCAGTGCGGAATGGCCGAAGAAATGCTGAGAGAAAACAACGCACGAAGAGAACAACCTGGGATGGCCGAAGAGCTATTGAGAGGGGCCAATGCCCAAAGAGGTCCAGCCCAAGCAGCCCCTAGAACGCTTCGAACGTACACACAACCGAAGCACACTCAGTTACTATCATGTATCAATCGGGGACCACTAGAAGAACTTGAACTCCTACCGCAATGCATCCAAATGCTCAACAACATGAGTTTCCGTGGGAGACCAAACGAGGACCCGAATGCCCACCTTACAAACTTCAAGATGAACTGCAAGGCAATCAAGAAGGGACCGAGGACTACCCTTGAAGACGTGTTCCTTGAGACTTTCCCCTACTCACTTACGGAGAGAGCTAGAGATTGGCTCTACACTCTTGAGCCAAACTCTATCTCGACATGGGGTGAGATGGAAGAACAATTCCTTATGCAATACTACTCCCCTACCAAGACTCAACATGCAAGGAATCGGATTAATGCTTTTGTGCAAGAGGATGGGGAGAATCTCCATGATGCATGGGAACGCTTCAAGGAATATCAAAGAATGTGCCCTCATCATGGAATGGAAAGAGACTACCTTCTGTCCATCTTTATCCATGGGTTGAAGGATGATACTCGGTCTTGGATTGATGCGGCATGTGGAGGTGACATTTATGACATCCCTTTCCAAGAGCTAGGGGCGACAATTGCAAAACTGGCCAAGGGACGCAGCCATACGTCCAACGAGTTCAGTAGAAGGAGCTCGGTGAAAGGTGATGTGGGAGAGAACGCAGCTCTTAAGGCAGTGTTGGCCGACCTTGCTGAGATAAAAGTTCAACTCGCCAATGCCAAACAAGTAGCTGCTGTGGAAGATCACAATCCAACGCAAATTCAACCGGGAATGTATATGATTGATCAAGAAGCGGAAGAAGCCAATTATCTCGGGCCTAATCAATACACTCATCCGTCCAACCTATACAACCCGGGATTGAGGAATCATCCCAATTTCTCTTACAAGAACACGTCAAATGCGCTAAATCCTCAACCCGCTTTCCAACGGAACAACCAAGGACCTTCGGGTTTTCAATCAAAGTATCAACAACAAGGTCAAGGAAGCCAAGGCTACCAAGGGGATTCTAACTACAGATCGCAGCAAGTACAACCCGAAGGAGCAAGACCCGGACATCAAGGATATGCTATTGCAAATTCTCCAAGGTCAAAAATCGCAAGGAGTATCCATTGGGAGCATTGAAAATGAGCAAATTGCATTCAAGAAACAATTGGAAGGAGTACAAGCTCACTTGAAGATCTTGGACAATCAAGTAGCCCAACTTGCATCTTCCTCCTCATCAAGACAGCAAGGCATGCTCCCCGGTAAGAACGAGATGAACCCTCGGAAATATATCAATGCAATGGAGCTGAGGAGTGGAAAACAACTTCCGGAGATCACCCCTCCGATGGTTGAGAAGACATCACCTCCAAGGCTAACAAGAGAGGAAAAAAGCAAGGCTGTAGAGGAAGACACTCCAAAGGTGCAAGAACATGAGAAAGAACCCATCTACATTCCACCGCCACCTAAGGTACCTCCGATCCCTTTTCCTTCTCGTCTAAGGAAATTTAATGAGGAAAGTCAGTTTGGGAAGTTTGTGGAGATGTTGAAAAAGATGGAGATTACGATGCCCTTTCATGAGGTAATTCTCAAAATGCCCTCATATGCGAAGTTTCTAAAAGACATCTTGGCGAGGAAAAGGGTTGTGGAAAAGGAAACAGTAGCCCTTAGTACCGAGATCAGTGCTGCAATCATGAAGCATGAACTTCTCCCGAAAATGGCTGATCCGGGAAGTTTCTCTATCCCTTGTAAGCTAGGAAACATCGACATCGATCGAGCCTTATGTGATCTTGGAGTGAGTGTAAGTTTAATGCCCTTGTCAATCTACAAGAAATTGAACGTCGGTGAGCTAAAACCGACAAGGATGGCATTACAATTAGCGGATAGATCGATCAAGTACCCAGCGGGAATATTAGAAGATGTACCTTTGAAGATTGGTGAGTTTTATGTACCGGTCGATTTTGTTGTGCTAGACATGGATGAAGACTCCAAAGTTCCAATCATTTTAGGACGACCATTTTTGAGTACAGCGGATGCCACACTGGGAGATTAACTATGAAGATCGAAGATGAAACAGTTGAATTCTCACTTGATCAGAACTTTAAGCAGCCCTCGACCAATGATACGGTGTGTTATGCAGATATACTTGAAGCAACGGCGGAAGAAGTGATCGGAGAATTTTGTGAAGTAGATCCGCTTGAAGCGTCACTAATAGCCGTAGAAGCAAGTCTACATAGCAATTGGGAGGAGATTGAAGAGATAAGACGAGCGTTAGACAGTCAAGAAGCCGAAAACGAAATTCCAGCAAAAACGGGTGACCCGCCCGAAAAATGGGCGACCCGCCCGTTTTCAAGACCTGATGGTGAAGTGCAGAGCAAAATGAGCGACCCGCCCGAAAAATGGGCGACCAGCTCATTTTGTCTGAGCAGTGAAACTGTTCACGCGAGCGACCGGGACGAAAAATGGGCGACCCAGTGTAAAAAACGGGCG
>NW_010964872.1:236080-237085 GCF_000463585.1 Tarenaya hassleriana
GGGCGACCCGCCCGTTTTCTCTGAGCAAAAACGATCCAAACACTGTAGAAGTGAGCGACTGCCCGTCAAAATGGGCGATCCGCCCGTTTTCTCTAAGCAAAAACGATCCAGACACTGTAGAAGCGAGCGACCCGCTTGTTTTCACCTGGAAATGAAGATTTGGACCCCGAAAGCATCCTGTCGACCCCCATACCGTTCTTGACTCATCTCAAGGTTCAAAAGAGAAATCATACACTCATTGGGACCCCGAACTTGCTCCACAAGCGGAGAAACGAGTGCTAGAGCTCCATCACCTAGAGGAAATTCGCTTGGACGCATATGAAAACGCGCGGATTTACAAGGAGCGGGCCAATAAATGGCACGACCGGCACATCCTCGATCGAAACCTCCAACAAGGTGACTTTTCGTTCTTTTATTTAATTCTCGACTAAAACTTTTTCCAGGAAAACTGAAATCAAGGTGGTCGGGACCGTTCATCATAAAGAGCGTTACCTCTCATGGAGCAGTAGAACTCGACAACGGAAAAGGCAGAAATTTCATGGTCAACACTCAAAGACTCAAGCCATACAATCCAGGGAGTATTAGACCAGAAGGAGGTACCTCTGTACTCTCCCTCTCTTTAATTGATTGAACCGCATTTCGGTCTAGCTACGACCTTAACTAGCAACCCGGTTCATACCGGGATGTACATTCTTCACCTTCTTTGTTTCTTTTCTCTTTTCTTAATCAAGTCTCCAAAATCTCTTCGTAACAACCTCTTTTATCAGATACAACACGAGTGCGAGGAAAGATCCGTTTTGCGTCGGAAAAAAAAAAATGGGGGTAACGAGCGGTCGCCCATTTTTTGGGCGACCTGCTCGTTTTTTCTGAGCAAAAATGCAAAATGAACGAGCGATCGCCCATTAAACGAGCGACCGCCCGTTATAAAAAAAAAAATCACCGAGTTCAACCTCCTCATGGTCCCTCTACACTTCATGATGCACAACCGGCTTGAAGTAGCTGCAG
>NW_010964872.1:237594-238154 GCF_000463585.1 Tarenaya hassleriana
CTCAAAGATTTGGCCGGATGATGATGTGGGGAGAACATAGAGTGAGGATTGGCTTGGAAAGGTTTTAGGAGCTAATTTTAGATTGATCTAAAGAGTTGAATGGATTGTCGAGCGAGGTAGAAATAGATGATCCAATCCTAGAGCGAATGAATATCATGTGGGATGATTTTGTCTCCTAAAGTCTAGATGGAGTAGAGATTACGAACCAAACACGAAACGTCTCCCTAAAAAACTACTCTTTGACCTCTAAGTTAGGAAGCCTATAGGAAGCAACAAGCCCTAGAAACCACGATGCATCCCGACACTCCTCTATCATCATCTCGTTAATGAAAATCATTCGGGGACATGAGTGCGTCGAAAATGAAGGCTCGGGTCTAAGTTGTGGGACAAGGACACAAAAAGAAAAAAAAAGAGAGTGAACTCGTCAAATTCCAACGTCCTAGAAGCCCGAGATTGCATCATATAAAAAAAAAGGGAAAGAAAGAAAAACAAAAAGAACACAAAAACACGAAGAAAAACAAAACACACAAACCAACAAAAAACAACAAACTAAAACCCTA
>NW_010964872.1:238412-240411 GCF_000463585.1 Tarenaya hassleriana
TATTTCATCCTAGACCGCAGGAAGCAATGAAAATCCCATTGATAAGATTTCGCTCGAGTATTGGAAAAGATAGAGTATACCAAACCCGATTTCATTCGCAGCGACTTTAACCCGTACAACCAATCCACTCAAAACTCCCACTTGTTATCCGACTGTATCTTATCACTCCTTGGATAGTTTTATAATTGCACATTTACTCGAGGACGGGCAAACCTCAAGCTGGGGGGATTTGATCACACGGGTTTTTCACCGGTTTTATAACGTCGTGCATCACAATTCTTCTCACATTCTAGGCATCATAGGACGTTAGATGGCCATGGGTAGGTTGTTTTGCTTGTTTTTCCTTGCAGGAAGAATCCACGACGAATCCTCACGAAGGGGCACGGAAGAACAAGAATTCGAGAAGGCTCGGAAAGCTCAGACAAAATGAGCGACCCGCCCATTTTACGGGCGGTCGCTCGTTTTGTGAGCGGTCACTTGATTTTTCGCGTGTTAGAGAAAAATGAGCGATCCGCCCGAAAAATGAGCGACCGGAAGAAAAAATGAGCGACCCGCCCAAAAAATGAGCGACCAGAAGAAAAATGAGCGACTCACCTGAAAAATGAGCGACCGCCTGAAATCAAAATCGGTCCAAAAAGGAAAAGCCCATGTTTTGAGGAGAAAACCTAATTCTGGACTTTCACAATAAAAGGGAGTTGGAGGAGAGAGAAGGGGGGCTACACACTTGGGAGAAAAATCACCTTGGAGAGGAAGAAAAGAGGGGTTTTGGAGATCAAGGAGGTTAGGAGAAGAAGAGGACCACCATTGAAGACCATCTTGAGCATTTCTTCTCCTTTTCCATGTTTCTTCATTTTGCTTTCTGTTTTGAAACCCTAGTTATGGAGTAGTGACTTTGTTGTGGGTGAGGGATCCCCACTTTTGTATGGACACCTAAGCTTAATCTATGATGTCTTTGAGTTTTCTTCCATTGGTTTGATGTTTTGTGCTTAATGCTGTTGATTTGGGTGAAACCCTAGTTGATATGACTATAGAACACATTGATCATAGGGATATGGGGATGATGTTTGGAACCAAATATCAAATGAGTGAGTTATTCACATTGGGAGATGGCTTAGCTTGCTTAGGGTTCATGATGGGGTACATTAGTGCATCTAGAGATCATTTGGATCATTGGGAAATGGGTGAATTGATTGTCTAGGTAGTGAGTTTAAGCTTAGGAGAGCCAAACTCTCGCGGAAGTGCTTGAACTCCCCAATTGGAAGACAAACCCTAGGACATTGTAGCATCACTAATCGTCCATGCGATTCATAAGGGATCCCGAACCTACAACGCCTCAAACCATCGTTTATAACTCATTAATTTCATTTGCTTGTTTGATCTTCTTTTCATATTTACATTTTCACAAACACATTGTAAGGAATATTTTCCATCACCATTGATCTAGTTTAAGAATGGATTAACACAACCTAGTCCTTGTGATCGACCCCGGTACTACAACTACCGTATACTTGCGGATAGTGGTACGAATCGGGTTACAAATTTAGAACTCGGTGCGTGCGCATCAGGAAGCGTCCCGCATTGTCGTTTGTCAGAATTTGGGGTTGCGACGCTTACGTGAAGCGTCAGATGACTGATAAGTTATCCTCCAAGTCTGATAAGTGTTTATTTGTAGGCTACCCTAAGAAACTAAGGGTTACTACTTCTACATTCCGGCAGAGAACAAGGTGTTCATTGCTAGGAATGCGACTTTTATGGAGCGAGAGTTCATCTCCAAAAGAGTCAGTGGGAGTAGGATCGAACTTGAAGAATTTCGAGAGCAGCAAGTAGACGCTGAGTCGAGTGAACAAGTTGAAGAAGTTCAACCTGTTTCACTGCCGGTTGTGACTCAACCTTCAACGAGTGATCCTCGGAGATCAGGTAGGATTCGCCAAGAGCCTGTGAGATACGGATTTCTCGTGACTGGGAATGAGGAACTCATGTTATTAGAACATGACGAGCC
>NW_010964872.1:240846-241073 GCF_000463585.1 Tarenaya hassleriana
GAGGAACCTGGGGATGGTGTGCAAGCTTCAGAGGTCCATTTATGGACTGAAGTAGGCTTCGAGAAGCTGGAACCTTCGCTTTGATGAGAAAATCAAAAGGTTTGGTTTCTCACAGAACGAAGACGAGCCATGTGTTTACAAGAAGGCTAGTGGGAGCACAGTTGTATTTCTAGTGTTGTACGTAGATGACATTCTCCTTATAGGGAATGACGTTCCTACCCTGCAAG
>NW_010964872.1:241420-241635 GCF_000463585.1 Tarenaya hassleriana
TGAGTCGCACTAGATCGCCGTCAAGAACATCCTTAAGTACTTGAGAAGGACTAAGGATGTATTCTTGGTATACGGTGGGTCAGAAGACGAGCTCGCTGTAAAAGGTTACACCGATGCTAGTTTCCAGTCAGACTCGGATGACTATAGATCGTAGTCTGGCTATGTTTTCTGTTTGAACGGAGGCGCTGTTAGCTGGAAGAGTTCCAAGCAAGAGA
>NW_010964872.1:242513-248191 GCF_000463585.1 Tarenaya hassleriana
CGGAATCCAACATGAGGAGTTGCGTGCTTTGAATACGTCAAATGTCCTGCGTAACAGGAGGACTATAAAGGCGTGTATCAGGTACGAAACGAATCATGTGCCAGATTGTAGATAGTCAAGATGGGATTTGAACCTCTCGTAAAAGAGAGAGATATCGCTGGGCCCCTCGTGTGAGCGAGACTGTAGAAATGTGTGGCCACACTATAGACGAACGTCGTCTATTACAGACAGTCGAACTCAGTGAACGAGAAAGCAGTCGAATCAGATAAGGTGGCTTGTCCATGCCTTATGTTCGACATATGATATCGCGATACAAAATGATCATCGACCGGAATCATCAATGGCGTTCGTAAGATCACGAACAAACTCTATTCGAGATAGGTAGTCACAGTGTCTTGCTAGAGACTGCCTATGACTTGTATATCCGGAATAGAGATTTCGGGTTATACTGCTATATCGGATGAGCCTACAGGGTCACACACACAGGAAAGGACGAATGCGCAATAAGAGACGAGAAAATCCCGGTGGAGCAGAGGCCAGACCGACCGGTCTAGAAGTCTAGACCGATCGGTCCAGCCAACTCAGACCGTTCGGTCCAGACAAGTGGACCGGTCGGTCCGGAGATAACGTGTGACAGTCACACGGTCTGGAAATTGTTCCAGACCGATCGGTCCAGACATTAAAAAGCTCCAGACCGATCGGTCCAGGCCTGGACCGATCAGTCCAGACGTCGGGATATCCTAAACTCGCTCTAATTAGGGTTTTAAGTGGGATAAACTAGGGAGAACACCTCCTAATTCTCGAGATACGATTTTCAGACCCGATTGATAGGTTTTGAGAGTGAAAAACCTAAGAGAAAGATCTCTGAAACCCTCGCGCAAAGAAGAAAGTGTTCTTCAGTCCTAGTAGACAAGTTCCAACCGTTGAAATCCTTTCCGCCATGTGGATACGTGTAAAGGGCAAGGTATTCTTCCTGCCTACAGTAATCGGACGAACACATCAATTGATACAGGCCCCGGATCGATTGAGGTAAGCGTTCTAACGTTTCTACAAGATCATGCATGATAGGTTTTAGGGTTTCATCAAAATTTTTGTTTTACATCCGCTGCGCAAACCCTAGAACTGATCTCTTAGGAATTAGATTCGCTCTTGAGATCCCAGGAAAACCCAACATAAGGTTTCGTTCTTGGAATCTTGTATCTTGAACCGTTTCAAGACCTTATCGATGTAAGTACTTTGACTCAATCCTAGAAGCCGCCTCGATCTATCTGTATAGATCTTTATGCCTAAAATATAGGCCGCTTCTCCTAGGTCCTTCATAGAAAACTGCGTTCCTAGACAAGACTTCACATCTTGCAAGGTAGAAATGTCATTCTCTATTAGGAGAATGTCATCCACGTACAACACTAGGAATACAATTGTGCTCCCACTAACCTTCTTGTAAACTCATGGCTCATCTTCGTTTTGTGAGAAACCAAACTTTTTGATTGTCTCATCAAAGCGAAGGTTCCAGCTCCTCGAAGCCTGCTTAAGTCCATAAATGGACATCTGAAGCTTGCACACCATCCTCAGGTTCCTTGGATCGACAAAACCTTCGGGTTGTGTCATGTACACATCCTCAGTCAAGTTCCCGTTAAGGAACACGGTCTTGATATCTATTTGCCATATCTCATAGTCGTAATATGCGGCTATGGGAAGTAGGATCCTGATGGACTTCAGCATAACTATGGGCAAAAACATCTCGTCATAGTCAATGTCATGTATCTGACGAAATCTCTTCGCCACAAGTCGCGCCTTATACGTGTGCACGTTGCCATCCATGTTGGTCTTCTTCTTGAAGATCCACATGCATCTGATGGGTTTTATCCCTTAAGATGCATCAACCAAAGTCCATACTTGGTTGTCTGACATGGATTGCATCTCGGACTTCATAGCCTCACGCCATTTCTCGGAATTGGGACTCGCCATAGCCTCTGGGTATGTGGTAGGCTCATCATGTTCTAATAACATGGGCTCCTCATTCCCAGTCACGAGAAAACCGTATCTCACAGGCTCTTGGCGAATCTTGCCTGATCTCCGAGGTTCACTAGTCGAAGGTTGAGTCACAACCGGCAGTGAAACAGGTTGATCATTTTCAACTTGTTCACTCGGCTCACGGTCTACTTGTCGATCTCGAACTTCCTCAAGTTCGATCCTACTCCCACTGACTCTTTTGGAAATGAACTCTCGCTCCATAAAAGTCGCATTCCTGGCAATGGTGGATCGGGCAAGAGATTGGCTCTACACCCTTGAGCCAAACTCGATTACGACATGGGAGGAGCTAAAGGAGCAATTCATGGCGAAATACTACTCTCCAGAGAAGACCCGAGCTGCACAGAGAGCCATACACAACTTCACTCAGGAGAGGGATGAGAGTCTATACGATGCATGGGAGAGATTCAAAGGCTATCAGTGCCTTTGTCCATACCACGGCATGGATAAGTGACTATTGCTTTCCACGTTCATCCACGGATTGCGAGATGATACTAGAGCATGGATGGACGCAGCATGTGGAGGGAGTGTATACGACATTCCCTTTTACACCCTCGAGTTACAGATTGCTAAGATGGCCAAAGCAAGAGGGATGTCAAGAGATAGCATCAGACACTCTACCGGACGGGTAGATTTGGGCGAGTCCGCTGCTTTACAGGTTGTCATGTCAGATCTATCGGCAATCAAGCAGCACATGGGACTCAAGAATGCATCTAACCCGCAGAAAGTCCAGCCTGTGTATGTTTCTGGTTGATCAGGCCACATCAGAGGAAGAACCGGTTGAGGACGTCAACTACGTAGGAAGGAATCAATACCAGAATCCTTCTAATCTCTACAACCTGAACGCGCCTAGGAAGCATCCTGGTTTCTCCAACGAAAACCTGAGCTGAGCATTGAATGTACAGCAACTAGGCGTTTCTAGAATTCCTCGTGCTTCACTCATTCACATTTTCAGGGGCAGAATCATGGATTTGCGCAACAGAATCAGTATATGGACACCAGAACCAGGGTTACCGAGCTCCTCCACTGGTAAAGAATGAAGAAGCGGGCATCAACATGACGCTTGCCCAGCTAATGCTCGACCAAAAGATGTCGTTTACGGAGCTGAAAACCGAGGTGCAAAGCATTAGAGCTAGCAAGACACCTTTGAGAGGAGACTTGATGGGATGGACGGACACATGAAGCTCGTAGATACGCAGATAGCACAGCTTGCATCACAACCTTCTAGACAGCAAGGCACGTTTCCTAGAAAGTCGGAACCAAATCCACGAGAGCACATCAATGCCATTGAGCTAAGGAGCGGAAGGAACTTGCCTGAGACGATCCCTACCACTACTGTAGAGGAAGGGACGACATCCAGATACACTGCTGAGGAGAAAGGGAAAGTCGTAGCTCACGAGACACCTAAGGCGCATGTAGAGGAAGCCGAACCACCATATGTAGCTCCTCCACCTTATGTACCACCTATTCCTTTCCCTTCTCGTTTGAAGAAGCAAGCCGAGGATACACAATTCTCGAGATTTACTGATATGCTTCAGAAACTGGAAGTCACGATACCCTTTTACGAGGCTATGCTCTAGATACCTTCTTATGCAAAATTTCTGAAAGATATTCTGACCAAGAAGAGGGTGATCGGGAAAGAGACAGTAGCCTTGAGCACCGAAGTGAGTGTTGCGATTCTTCAGCATGAGCTACCACAGAAGAGATCAGACCCAGGTAGTTTTTCGATTCCTTGCAAGATCGGAAACATTGAGATTGACCGTGCATTGTCCGATCTGGACGCCAATGTGAACTTGCTTCCATTGTCTATCTATAAGAAGTTCAACATTGGAGATCTTAAGCCGACGAGGATGGCATTACAGTTGGCGGATAGATCTGTCAAATATCCTGCAGGTATTCGCGAGGACGTCCCATTGAAAGTCGGGGATTATTATGTTCCCGTTGATTTTGTTGTTCTAGACATGGACGAGGACTCGAAGATACTGATCATACTAGGCCGACCGTTCTTAAACACGGCCGATGCGGTGGTTCATGTTCGTGCTGGTCGTCTCACGATGAAGATATGTGACGAGACTGTAGAGTTCACCTTGGATCACAACATTAAGCAGCCATCCACCACCGATTCAGCGTGCTATGTCGATGTGCACGAGATCCTCACACAAGAAGTCTTCGATCAGTTTCGGAAAGTCGATCCTTTAGAGATATCTCTCCTTGCGGTGAATGAGAGCATATACAACAATTGGGAGCATATCCGAGAGCTTACACGAGCATTGAACGAAGGATCGGACGAAATTGAAGTTTTACAGAAGATGGATCCGGACCGATTCCACCTTGATTCGGACCGGATCCAAACTCAACCTTCCGAAGACAGATTTTTACAGAAGGTGGATCCGGACCGATTCCACCTGGAAACGAACCGGATCCAAACACGGCCTCGCGAAGACAAACTGGAATCAGACCATTTCCACCTGGAATTGTGATCACTTGCGTGACGAGTCTTAAATTTATAACCCGAAACACAACTAATCCGCAAGTATACGGATGTCGTAGTACCGGGGTCAAACACAAGGACTTAAGCGGTTAAGCTAGGAATCGACTAACACTAGGAAAATGGTAAAAAATAAAGTTGGATGATTGTTTTTGTGGTTTTGAAAGTTGCAGAAAATTTAAATGAGAGAAATAAAATCAAAGACAATCACAATTCAAGAGGAGATAATCAAATGGCCAAAGGTTTGATTGATGTTTTTTATTTTTCAAATGGCCAAAGGAGATAATCAAATGGCCAAAGGTTTGAAAGCAATTAAATGAGTTTCGGGGTTCACAAACATGCGGGATGTGCTAAATATTTAAAATCTATTTCATACTTCCTTTGAAATTGGGGATTCCAAGATAAAGATCGGGATTTGCTCTCTCGAGCTAAATACCCGCTACCCAAGAGGACATTCCATCTACTTTCGTAACTTGGAATGGAATCTTAAGTGCATTGAACTCTCTTGTCAAAATCCTAGATTGGATTGAACCGAATTTCTTCGCTTTCAACCACAACCCTATTGAATGAATGCATCAAGGAGTCAAGGTGTCATGTCTCCATGGAAACCAAGACTCTAAAATCAACTCAAGGGATTTTCATCCCAAGAGAGCATTAAAATCCATTCATCAATCCAAAACATTCACTCTCATTCAATGGCAATCCATCTACTCATGAATCCTAAGTCTCCAAAGAGATTCAATCAAAGAGGGATATAGAAAATAACCATAGAAATCACCCATTGAATGAAATGAGAGTCTAATCAAAGCATTAACATAGATTCATCAAGTAGGTTCACACATCCTCACATGAGGATTCACGCTCAGCCCATAACTATCTAACAGTCAACCCATGTTCAAAAGCACCAAAATAGCTAGAGAAAACATAGAGAGAGAGAGGGAAAGCCATAGAAATCACCCATTGAATGAAATGAGAGTCTAATCAAAGCATTAACATAGATTCATCAAGTAGGTTCACACATCCTCACATGAGGATTCACGCTCAGCCCATAACTATCTAACAGTCAACCCATGTTCAAAAGCACCAAAATAGCTAGAGAAAACATAGAGAGAGAGAGGGAAAGAAATGCTCAATAGGATCTTCAATCTTCAAGGCAAAG
>NW_010964872.1:248201-260144 GCF_000463585.1 Tarenaya hassleriana
AATCTTCAAACCAAAGCAAACTCCTTGTTTCTCCTTCAAGATTTCGGCCCTAGGTCTTTTGGAGGAGAGAAAATCGCCTCCTCTACTTTCCCAAATCGAGCTCCCCCTCAAAAGTCCGAAAAATCGGACTTAATTCAGTTCCAGGTCACGCGGTCAGCCGGACCACGTGTTGGTCCGGCGGACCGGGAGTAAATGAAGAAGGAGAGATTTTGGTCCAGCGGACCGGGAGTAAATGAAGCACGGAAACGCGGTGCAAAGTGGTCCTGGTCTGGCTGACCAAGATTGGTCAGCTCCGGACCAGACCTTCTGGAAAACTCCCGCGGCTGACTGGGCGATAGATTGGTGGACTGGGGAATGGCAAAGGTGTTCTGGTCCGGCAGATCTGGGTAGGTCAGCTCTGGACCAGAATCTTGGCATGGACAGCGCAGCAAACTCGGGGTCAGGGGGTCTGGCGGACTGATTGAGAGAACGTTCTGGTCCGGCAGACCGAATTTTCGGTCAGCTCCGGACCAGAATTTCCCTTCCGCTCGGGTTGATCCGGCGGACTGGCTGGGTGTTCGATGGATCCTGGTCTGACGGACCAGAGTTGGTCAGCTCCGGACTAGAATTTCCCTTCCGCTTGGTCAGTCAGCTTGGCTCAGAACTGGGGGACGGAGTACGCTCATGTCTGGTCCGGTGGACCAGGATTGGTCAGGGCCGGACCAGAGCTGGTCAAATCAGTTCGCCAAGGTCGGAGCATGCAGGCGGACTGGTGAACTCTTCTTCTGGTCCGGGGCTGACTACGTTTGGTCAGCTCCGGACGAGGTGAGTTTTCTCGTCTTCTCTCCTGTTCAACTGTGCACGATTGGTCCGCTGGAGTTCATTCCGGTCCGAGATGGAAAAGGTAGATGGGGTGCCTGTGGAGGAGGCGGAATATACCTCGTCTCTTCCCCCTCTACAACATGGCCCTTTCCTTTATCTAAGGCGGCCCTCTGAGGTTCATGTGAACCTTCTCCCTCTTCTCTGATGAGTGGTGAGGTCTCCGGAAGCTGTCTTCCGCTTCTCAGGCCTATGGCATTAATATGCTCCCTCGGGTTAGGATCGGCCTTACCCGGAAATTGGCCTTGAGGTCTCGCAGCTTGGGAAGCAAGCTGAGCAATCTGGTTATCCATCATCTTGATATGTGAATCCAACCCATTCAATCTCTACTCGAAGCTCTCTTGCTTCCCCTTGAATCCTTGCATCTCTTGACTCAAGCTGGAAAACGAGTTTCTCTGATCATGCATTAGCTGAGCCAACATCGACTTCAACTCCGACTCTTCTTCCTTAGCCGGAGGCGGAGGAGCTCTGTATCTTTGACTCCTCTAATTGTAGTCTTGCCCCTGATTCTGATACCCCTGATTCTGACTCTGATAGCCCTGATTCTGGTATCTTGGCTGAAATCCCGGGGGTCCCTGAGGTTTCGCTCCGCTCTGATGCTGAGGGTTCAATGCTCCCTGCGGGTTGCCATAAGAAAAGCTAGGGTGATTCCGATTCCCCGGATTGTAGAAGTTCGACTGATTGTTGTATTGATTTCTTCCCACATAGTCGACTTCTTTATGGCCTCTTTTTCTTGATCCACCATATACATGCTCGGTTTAACCTTCTGCGGGTTTGATGAACCGGACCTAGCAAGCTGTAGCTTGATGGTAGAAAGCTCCGAAAGAACGGCTTGTAAAGCCGAAGACTCGCTAGCATCCCCTTTAATATCAGCCTTAGGCAAAGACCGTCTGCTGCCCATTTCCCCTGAAATACTTCTCCCTTTTGCCATTTTAGCAATCTACGCCTCTAAAGCCTTGAAAGAGAGATCATACACGTGTCGTCCCTGAGGCCATGTATGAAAGTAGAGAGGAGATACATGTTGTCCATACCGTGGTGCGGACACATTCTGTGATACTCCTTGAATCTCTCCCAAGCATCATACAAGGTCTCATCATCATCTTGGGCGAATGTGTTAATTTTGTTCAGCGCCAACTGTGTCTTCATGGGAGAGTAATATTTCATCATAAACTTCTCCTCCATCTCATCCCATGTAGAAATGGAATTTGGCTCCAAGGTATAGAGCCAATCCGCACCTTATCCATCAAAGAGAAGGGAAACACCTCGAACATCGCGTCTTCCATTGTCACGTCCGGCGGCTTCTTGATGGTTCGACAGAGCATCTTAAACTGCGTAAGATGAGAATTCGGATCCTGATTGTACCTCTCTCTGAAGCTCATCTGATTCAACATCTGAATGAATTGCGATTGAAGCTCAAAATGGTCTAAGGGTGATCGGTTGATGCACGAAAGCAATTGAGTATGCTTGGGTGTCGTGTACATCCCAAGAGTCTGCAAATTACCTCGGGCATGCTCTCTTGGCTGCGCTTCACCCCTTGCTGCCTCTTCTGCCATTCTGTCCTCTCTTCATTTTCTGCGGATTTCCCTCTCAATTCTGTCTATGTCCGGGTGAAAGGCAAGCTCAAAATCTGGGTCGAGTTGTCTTCGAGTGGGACGTCTGCTCATGCACTAAGGGAACCTGCAAAAAATAAAAGTCCAGAAAAAGGCAGAGAAGGTGTTTCTCATGTGTCGATATGAACATTCATAGAACAACAAACGTTACCCGAAAAATAACATAGAGACTTGCATATAGATAAAGAAGTCCATAGTATACAAAATCCAAGTCCCACTAATACATCTGAAAGGCCTACTACATCACTACTAAAATGAAAAAGGGAAACGCCTACCTGATCAGCGAACTAGGCGTCCACCGGTGTGTTGTCTCTGTTATCCTCCATGGGTGCTGGCGGCTGCTCATCGAAGAATAGCCGGCTGCGGAATCCTCGAAACTCCTTGTATAGGGCGTCGTGCTGGAGCCTGAGCGCCAGCATCTGGTCGGCTAGCTAGGATTAAGTCCCACACCATCGGATGTACATCCACGTCATCTCTGAGTCGACGGCTCCTCATATCAGTGACGGCTCTGTCGAAGGCGCCTCTCATGTCGATCATCGCCGTATACATGAACCTCTGGAAGTCATCCTGAGGCTGAAAGGTGTAGTCGTAAGCATCCGGAGCTCGTGTGGAAGCAGGGGGTGACGGAGCTGAATTCGCCGGGGGAAAAGGAGGTGGTGAGTGCGTAGCCGAAGGGTCGGCCTCGGTGGTGTGGAATGCTGAAGGAGACGGGTGAGCATGATACACGGCTTGGCTCGGAGAGGATGGAACAAGGCTGAATCACAGTCTCTCGCACTTCCCGGAGAAGGCTCTCGACTTTCGATCGGGTATGGTGTTCGAAGGGGAAGGGTGGTCTTCGAAATCAGTCACGGATCAAGGGATGCTCGACGTAATTCCGAAGAGCAAGATGGATGGAACGAAGGGGAAGAATAGATAGTGGACCTCGGACACACCAAGGCTTGAGTTCGGACACACCAAACTCGTGATCTCGGACACACCGAAGATCGGGATAAATTTTCGGACAAACCGAAGAAGAGTTTATAAAACTCAAAATGTTTGAGACATTCTAGAAGTCTGATTACAAATGATGCACTACAAGGCCTTTATATAGGCTAGAACTCTCAACTACAATATTAAATGACAAGAACATGTAAGAGGGGTAGGAGTCCAATGCATTAAATGAGGTGGTTGGGAAGCTAGTTGTTGGAGTTTCCTTGATGTTGCATTAAATGAGGTGGTTGGGAAGCTAGTTGTTGGAGTTGCCTTGATAATGAAGAAGCTTCCTTTGGATAATTTTCTTGCACTCCAAGCAACTTCCTTTTACTTGGTGGCTTCGATCCGAGATGGAACTCGGTTGTGGAACTCGGTTTGCCCTTACCTTTGCTCCGTGTATGCTTCCGTCAAGATCTTCTTTACAAGATGTTGTTAGATCCGATGTCCTCATCACTCCCTCTCTTTTCATAAGTTTTGTCCTCATCATTCCCTCTCTCTTCTACGTGTTTGCCCTCAAAACTTGATTAGGAAATAAACCGAAATAAAAGATAGATCTCACCGGGGTTAGACGTCCGTTGGCTCGAGCAAGCCCTGATACCAAAATGATACACGCCTTGGCTCGGAGAGGATGGAACAAGGCCGAATCACAGTCTCTCGCACTTCACGGAGAAGGCTCTCGACTTTCGATCGGGTATGGTGTTCAAAGCGCAAGGGTGGTCCTCGGAATCAGTCACGGATCAAGGGATGCTCGACGTAATTCCGAAGAGAAAGATAGATGGAACGAAGGGGAAGAATAGATAGTAGACCTCGAACACACCAAGGCTTGAGTTCTGACACACCAAACTCGTGATCTCGGACACAGCGAAGATCGTGATAAATTTTCGGACAAACCGAAGAAGAGTTTATAACACTCAAAATGTTTGAGACATTCTACAAGTCTGATTACAAATGATGCACTACAAGGCCTTTATATAGACTAGAATTCTCAACTACAATATTAAATGACAAGATCATGCAAGAGGGGTAGGAATCCAATACATTAAATGAGGTGGTTGGGAAGTTAGTTGTTGGAGTTTCCTTAATGTTGCATTAAATGAGGTGGTTGGGAAGCTAGTTGTTGGAGTTACATTGACGGTGAAGAAGCTTCCTTTGGATAATTGTCTTGCACTCCAAGCAACTTCCTTTTACTTAGTGGCTTCGATCCGAGGTGGAACTCGGTTGTGGAACTCGGTTTGCCCTTATCTTTTCTCCGTGTATGCTTCCGTCTAGATCTTCTTTTTGAGATGTTGTTGGATCCGATATCCTCATAAGAGCAGGTGGGCCATCGTAGGCGCCCTCCTCGAGTCCTCCCTGCTGTGCTGCAGAGAACGGGAATCGGAGTCCGTCAATGGAGGTCAGTGGCAGGTGAATGTTGGGCAAGGTGAACATCTGGCTGGTGCCCTGCTGATTGTAGTACAATAAGAGATGGTTGTCCCGGATGGTCTAACGATGATTTGCTGCGCAAAGCAGCCAAGTCGAGGACTGTGGCACCCTTGAGGCGGGAACGCTCATAACGGCCTATGTTCACGCCGACTCTCCTCACGATTATGGTCACTATGCCGCCAACTCTGACATAGACGCCAAATTCCGAGCGGGCTATCTAATGCAGGTGTAGAGCAACCCGCGATGCTAAATCGACCTGTCCCATACCCCAATCATCCCCGCCATAGATAAGGGATAAGGCATACCTGATGAAGAGCAGCTCGTTCTGGTTAAGTCCGCCAGGTTCTGTCTTGCCGAAGATGACGTGGGCGAGGAGCATGTGGAAGTATCTGACCGTCGGATGTCGTATCCATGTGGACTTGAGTAAACTGACTTTGAAGCGCTTGGACCCGATGTCGCTTCAGAATGCCTTGAGCCGATCTGGATGTATGGGGGGTAAGGCGGCTGTAACTCCGTACGGAATGCCCAGGTTGTCGGCGAACTGTGCCATCGTAAAGCGATACTCCTGGCCTGCTATCCAAAAAGTCATGAAGCTCGGTGTGTCTCGCCAATCGGGGTTATGAAAAGCCGTAGCGAGCCAAGGAACTCCGCAGTCAGCTGGCGGTAGGTGTCCACCGCGCATGTAGTAAGCTCTCCTAGTGTATACCCCCTGCGCCCAGCTCTCGCACTAAGTCGAAAAGACCCAGCCGGCTGATCTCCGTGCTCGCGAACTTGGTGCTCCGGATTACCTGATAGGAAGCGCCAGCGCGCTCCTGCATATCCAGTGATGGTAGCAAAAATCGCGGTCCATTGTCCAGACCAGGGATGCTGGGAGTGTATGGGCTTAGCTCGGTGATCGTGTTCTGGCCCGTCTCAAATTCCTCCAGCAAGGGTATGTGATCGGTGTAGTCCGGGTTGTGGCGGTTCCTGGTCTTTCTAGTGGCCACCTGAAACCCAAAGACAAGTAGAGTGAGCGCGGTCAAAACCGCGGTCAAAATGCGCAGCAAGCTCAGAGGCTGGATCCGGTCCGATTCCAGGTGGAATCGGTTCGGATCCAGGTTCATATTCTCCGCCGAAACTGGATCTCGATCCTTTCCGAATCCGATCCGGATCCGAGTTCTGCGAACCCAGTTCGAAAAATTCCCAGAAAAATCTGCAAAACCGGACCAAATTCGAGCTATCAAACGTATGAGCAATGTGAATCTAGCCTATTCTCACCATAATCAACCCATAATCCCCATCGAAAATCACCAAATCATCTCCACAATTCATCAAATCAACCTAACCCTCTCATGAACCCTGGCAACCCAAAAAAACAAAATAGAATCATGATTGAGCCACGAACTAGGTTGGGATGCATACCTGGGCGTTGTATAGGCTGAATCGAAGAGAAAGGAGTGTGAGAGTGAGAGGGTCGAATCAAAGAGAGAAAAGAGACTGAAGAGAGGACCGAATTTGGTCTCTTAAGTGGAATCACGAGTCTGGATTCGGTCTGATACCAGGTGGATTCGGTCCGAATCCAGATGGACTTACCTGACCCGTGCTGAGAGTAGATCCGATCCGATTCCAGGTGGATTCGGTCCGGATTCACTTTCTGTAATTCGTCGTTCTCGTCTCTAATTTTCGCCGAATGATCTGCAACTCGTGTTCTAGACTTCTACACACCAAGAAAAACACCACGTAGGCTCCCAAATCCAAAACCTCATGTCCAATGCAAAGAAAAAAAGTCTAAAAGTCCAAAAACTCCAAAAACTAAGCAAAGACCTCGGGTTGCCTCCCGAGAAGCGCTTCTTTATGGTCGATAGCTAGACCGTGTATAAGCTCAGGCTGGTGATGGTAACTCAAGAGGAAGAACACCTCTCTCTCCTATAGGATCAGCCGGGTTATACAGCTTCAGACGATGTGCATTTACCTTGAACGTGCTACCCTTGCTGTCATATAGTTCCACCACTCCGTGGTCGAAAACTCGATGGATCTTGAATGGGTCGGACCATTTGGACTTCAACTTTCCTGGAAACAGTCGCAGACGAGAGTTAAAGAGAAGGACAAGATCACCTGAGTAGAATGATCGCTGAATAATGTGATCGATCATGCCATTTCTTCGTTCTCTCCTTGTAGATTTTCGCGTTCTCTTACGCGTTAAGTCTGATCTCCTCAAGATGGTGCAGCTGGAGTACGCGTTTCTCTGTAGCGGTCTTCATGTCATAATTGAGCGTCTTGAGTGCCCAATACGCTTTGTGCTCGAGCTCAACCGGTAGATGACATGCTTTTCCGTAGACTAATTGGAACGGAGTCATACCAATCAGCGTTTTGAAAGCCGTTCGGTAAGTCCATACCGCATCATCTAGCTTCTGTGACCAATCCTTGTGTGACTTAGCGACAGTCTTCTCCAAAATGGACTTAATCTCCCGGTTAGAAATCTCCATCTGTCTACTAGTCTGAGGATGATACGGAGTAGCAATCCGATGATGAACCCAATACTTCTTCAGTAGTGTCTCGATGATCCGGTTGACGAAATGTGTGCCGCCATTGCTAATCACAACACGAGTGTTGGTTGTAATGCTCTAGGATGATCCGTGATATGACATTTTGACTTTGTATTGATTCATTGGTTTATGAATGCATTACATTCCCGTTATATGATTGGCATGTTTGTTATATTTCGGCATCCTTGAATCATTATAGAATGATTCTAAACTCCCTGGTCAGTTATCATTGTGGGAACTATGATGAATTAAGACTAGCATGAGGTGTGATTGATGCATTGGATGCATATCACAATCATGGGTACTCGTTGTGAACGAGTGACTGGTTGACCCGCATGAGATTGTCACATGGACAGAGTCATGACTTGAATCTCATACAGCGGTTCGTTCTTGGATCCTCAGACCTGAGATGTCTAGAGTATCTGATATGAGGAGTGGCGTGTCTTGACTGCGTCAAACGTCGTCTTTAACCGGATGATCATAACGGCGTTGATCAGATACGTTCACGAATCATATGGAGATAATAGACATGCAATATGGGACTTATCACCTCCTCAATAGGAGAGATATCGCTGGGCCCTCTCGTGGAAGTCGGACTATGAAAATGCGTGGCCACGCTATAGATGAAGTTGCATCTATTTTATTAGTCGATTTGCCAAGACGAGAAAGCGGTTGAACTTGAAGGGTGGCTCAAACCATGCCCTTGTTCAACACATGATATCGTGAGATAAAGGATCAGAACTCGAGCTGTTATTGCCTTGGTTAGATCACCTCTAACTCAATTCAACGTGGGTGGTCATGGCGTCTTGCTAGAGGCTAACCATGACTTGTAGATCAGGAATGGTTCTCGAGGCTGCTGCCACTGCGAATGGGCCTACAGGGTCACACACCATTAGGGATGGACTTATATGTGAAGTTTCGGAAAGGAAGACTTGGATTTGGTCGGAAAAACCGTTTTCGGATCAAATCAGAGTGTCAGAACGTTTTCAGCCTTCTGACTCGGACCGAGTCAGTATTTGACTCGGACCGAGTCAGTTCCATGCGAGTCGAAGCCCAGAAAGTGTTTTGGGCTTGGCTGATGTTTTGACTCGGTCGAGTCAAAGTTTTGACTCGGACCGAGTCAATACTAAATGGGCCGAGTCAAGAGTTGACAATGGGCTTGGGCTGATTCGTTCTGACTCGACCAAGTCAGAGTTCTGACTCGGACCGAGTCAATACGGAGGTGTTGGACGCCGTCCTAAGAAAGAACTCAACTTTCAGAACCCTAAGACAGATCTAGAACACAAGAAAATCGTTCCTTTTGAGGTTCTAGTTCTAGGGATTCGATCCCAAGTCTTGAAAACCCTATTCACTTCATAGATCCTAGCAGATCAGTTCCAAAAGCGTTTGGAATCCTTCCCGTCGGTGGGGATACGTGTAGAGGAGCTGTACTTTCAGCTCTTGGTGATTAAAACAGGCCCTGGATCGATCGCTACTTTCAGATCTTCAGGAAAGAGGTAAGTATTCGATTCCTACGGTGATATACACGATCTGTCGGGGTTTTACGGATGATTTTGGTTGCGTGTGACGTTTGACTAGGTTTAGATTATTCTTCCGCTGCATGAAACCTAGTAAACCAAACCCTAGATCGATATGATCGCATGCTAGGAACCCGTAAAGAAACCCAACAGTGGTATCAGAGCCTGGTTATCTGTATATCGCCGTGCTTGTTGCTTGCCTACATGATTTTAATGGTTAGAATTGCATGATAGGCCTGATCTATGCATGTTTATGATATTATGAATATTATTTGATGCATGGATGAGTTTCAGGAAGTAGACGGCTTGATGGCGCATCGAATTAGGGTGAAACCCTAGATTTCGTGGCCTGAAAGTGTCTCCCAGAGTTCTGACTCGGACAGAGTCAGAGTTTTGACTCGACCGAGTCAGAACGAAAGAGTCAGAACGACAGATCAGAGTTTTGACTCGGACAGAGTCAAGTGTTGACTCGACCGAGTCAGAACGAACCAAAATGAACAGAGGCCTTACAGACTTCTGACTCGGACCAAGCCAGTTTTGACTCGGACAGAGTCAGTACAGAAAGTTGTCCGGTTGTCAAGTTTTGGTTCAGATTGATTTGTAGATGATTTCGGCTTCTGACTCGGACCGAGTCAAGTGTTGACTCGGACCGAGTCAGTTCGTCAGACTTTGTTAGATGCAATTGTTGCATCGTTTCAAGTGTCTAAGCCGAGATTCTGATTCTACCGATATGATCGGAACATCTTGATTGAACTGACTTGAATTCAGTCAAGATTTCATTGTGTTCAAGTCACATATACCTCATGAAATCTCAAGCTATTACCGCCCATTAGTAGAGCAACTGTCAAGGCCTCGATCGTCATGGTTACGGGTCATGCCCTAGCTGAGCGTGCCTGATTATCTTGGTGAGGCAGTATGGAGAAATCGTGATTCTCATAGCTCGAATATGGTTGAACTTGAATTGGGTTATCAAGTCGGACGTGGACCTAATGGTAAGGATGGGATGAGGAACATGCAGTGATAGCGTATCACTATCCCATACACATCTAGGAATCACATAGGATGTGATTGACAATGTGTTGTCTACCTAAATAGCATGTTTTTGAGCGTCATGCCCTAGCTGACTCAAAAGCATGTGAAATATGGATCCTAGCTCACTTAGAAACTCATTGAGGGTGTTTTTCTTAGTGGGAGCCTGTCATATTGCATCTATTATCTGTGTTAGCATGTGTACTAAGCGACTTGCATGTTTTATGTCTTTTGTTTTGTCTTTTTCTGTAGAATATGACTGCTGCAGGTAATCTGGCTAATCTCTCCATGCGATCCATCCTGGATCGGGAGAGACTCACTGGTGGAAACTTTCTCGACTGGGACCGCAACCTGAGAATTGTTCTCAGGCATGAGCGGAAGCTCTACGTGCTGGAAGAAGCCGTTCCAGAGGATAAACCAGCGGCCAATGCGCCCAGGGCTGTCAGAGATGCTTACCATAAGCACATCAATGACAACCTGGACGTGACCTGTCTGATGCTCGGATCTATGTCGGCTGAGTTGCAGAAACAACTCGAAGGAACTGATGCCTTCGAGATGATCGAGCATCTCAGGACTATGTTCGAGGAACAGGCAAGGGTCGAACGATTTAACGTCCTTAAGAACCTGGTCAACTGTAAGATGACCAATGGTTCACCCGTGAGTACTCATATCCTCAAGATGAAGGGTTATCTAGAGGATCTTGACAGACTAGGGTTGGAGGTTAGTCGTGAGTTGGCAGTAGACCTAGTTCTCCAATCCCTGCCGCATAGTTTTGACCAGTTTGTCATGAACTATAACATGCACGGGATGGAGAAGGACTTGACCGAACTACATGGGATGTTGCGATCGGCCGAGCAGAACATCAAAGTCGAGAAGAATGTCCTAATGGTTGGAAAGAGTTCCAACAAGAGGAAGCGTTCCAAGGGCGTGAAAGGCAAGGGCAAAACGGCAAGTGTTGCCGCCGAGCCTAAGCCGAAGGCCGAGAAGGGAGAGTGCCATTTCTGCCATGCCATCGGGCATTGGCGCAGAAACTGCAAACTCTACCTGGAAGATCAGAAGAAGAAGAAGCTTGCAGAAGCTTCATCTTCGGGTATCTTTGTTATAGAGGCTAACTTGTTTACTTCTACATCATGGGTATTGGATACCGGATGTGCCTCACACATTTGTGGAAATGTGCAGGGCTTGAGAAGAAGTAGGCAGCTAGCGAAGGGAGAAGTGGATCTCCGCGTCGGGAATGGAGCAAGAGTTGCTGCGTTGACCGTCGGGACTTATGATCTTACTTTACCTTCTGGACTTGTGTTAGAACTACATGATTGTTATTTTGTACCTGCCATTAGCAGGAATATTATTTCAATTTCATGTTTGGATTCTGATGGTTTTCGTTTTGTTATTGAGAACAAAACTTTATCTATTTATAGAGGTGCTTTATTTTATGGTAATGGTTACCTATTTAATGGCCTTTATATTTTGGATGATAAACCATCTGGACACAATTCGATCTATAACATTAGTACCAAGCGGTTTAAGCCGAACGACTTAAACCCGACCTATCTCTGGCATTGTCGACTTGGCCACATCAACGAGAAACGCATAGCGAAGCTTCATTCTGATGGACTTCTTGATTCTTTTGATTATGAATCAATCGAATCATGCGATTCCTGTTTGATGGGCAAGATGACAAAATCTCCTTTTACTAGAAAAGAGAACGGGCTACGGAGTTGCTAGAACTCATACATAGTGATGTGTGCGGTCCTATGAGCTCGCCCGCTAGAGGGGGTTATCTGTATTTCGTTACGTTTACTGATGATTTCAGTAGGTACGGTTATGTCTACTTGATGAGACATAAGTCTGAAACGCTTGAATTGTTCAAGAATTTCAGAAACGAGGTACAGAACCAACTTGGCAAGACGATCAAGTTGCTTCGATCTGATCGAGGTGGCGAGTATATGAGCCAAGAGTTCACTGACTATCTGGCAGATTGTGGGATTGTCTCACAACTGACTCCACCTG
>NW_010964872.1:262947-274218 GCF_000463585.1 Tarenaya hassleriana
CTTTTCTGAAAGCCTTGAACATTTCAAGTGTTTCAGACTTATGTCTCATCAAATAGACATAACCGTGTCGATTGAAATCATCAGTGAACGTTGTTGGTTGTGATGCTCTAGGATGATCCGTGATATGGCATTTTGACTTTGTATTGATTCATTGGTTTATGAATGCGTTACATTCCCGTTATATGATTGGCATGTTTGTTATATTTCGGTATCCTTGAATCATTATAGAATGATTCTAAACTCCCTGGTCAGTTATCATTGTGGGAACTATGATGAATTAAGACTAGCATGAGGTGTGATCAATGCATTGGATGTAGATCACAATCATGGGTTCTCGTTGTGAACGAGTGACTGGATGACCCGTATGAGATTGTCACATGGACAGAGTCATGACTTGAATCTCATAAAGCGGTTTGTTCTTGGATCCTCAGACCTGAGATGTCTAGAGTATCTGATATGAGGAGTGGCGTGTCTTGACTGCGTCAAACGTCGTCTTTAACCGGATGATTATAATGGCGTTGATCAGATACGTTCACGAATCATATGGAGATAATAGACATGCAATATGGGACTTATCACCTCCTCAATAGGAGAGATATCGCTGGGCCCTCTCGTGGAAGTCGGACTATGAAAATGCGTGGCCACGCTATAGATGAAGTTGCATTTATTTTATTAGTTGATTTGCCAAGACGAGAAAGCGGTTGAACTTGAAGGGTGGCTCACACCATGCCCTTGTTCAACTTATGATATCGTGAGATAAAGGATCAGAACTCGAGCTGTTATTGCCTTGGTTAGATCACCTCTAACTCAATTCAACGTGGGTGGTCATGGCGTCTTGCTAGAGGCTAACCATGACTTGTAGATCGGGAATGGTTCTCGAGGCTGCTGCCACTGCGAATGGGCCTACAGGGTCACACACCATTAGGGATGGACTTATATGTGAAGTTTCGGAAAGGAAGACTTGGATTTGGTCGGAAAAATCGTTTTCGGATCAAATCAGAGTGTCGGGACGTTTTCAGCCTTCTGACTCGGACCGAGTCAGTACTTGACTCGGACCGAGTCAGTTCCGAAGCCCAGAAAGTGTTTTGGGCTTGGCTGATGTTTTGACTCGGTCGAGTCAAAGTTTTGACTCGGACCGAGTCAATATTAAATGGGCCGAGTCAAGAGTTGACAATGGGCTTGGGCTGATTCGTTCTGACTCGACCGAGTCAGAGTTCTGACTCGGACCGAGTCAATACTCGGAAAAAGTCTCTTTTCACAAGGATTAGGGTTCCTATCTTATAAGAAGGGTATTGGACGCCGTCCTCAACCTAAGACAGACGAAAAGAACCCTAAAACAGAGCAAAAACTCAGAAGAAATCGTTTCTTTCATAGTTCTAGCTCCCGGGATTAGATCCCACTTCATATACTTCACAGATCCTAGCAGATCAGTTCCAAAAGCGTTTGGAATCCTTCCCGTCGGTGTGGATACGTGTAGAGGAGCTGTACTTTCAGCTCTTGGTGATTAAAACAGGCCCTGGATCGATCGCTACTTTCAGATCTTCAGGAAAGAGGTAAGTATTCGATTCCTACGGTGATATACACGATCTGTCGGGGTTTTACGGATGATTTTGGTTGCGTGTGACGTTTGACTAGGTTTAGATTATCCTTCCGCTGCATGAAACCTAGTAAACCAAACCCTAGATCGATATGATCGCATGCTAGGAATCTGTAGCCTAAATCCCAACAACGAGGAACACCAAAAACGTGGAAAAATAATCTGTCTAAATAGCCTAACCATAGTCTTAGCATCATTCCTCGCGTTAGCCAATAACTCTACCGACTTAGTCACATAATCAACCGCAACTAAGATATACACGTTCCCTAAAAAAAATGGAAAATGATCCATAAAGTCTATGCCCCAAATATCAAAAGGTTCCACTTCTAGAATATAATTCTGAGGCGTCTCGTGGCGCGTCTAGAGATGTTACCTGTGCGCTGGCAAGAATCACATGAGGCGACATACCTATGGACATCCTTGAACATCGTAGGTCAATAGAATCCCGCTCGTAGAATCTTCGCTGTGGTCTTCGAAGCGGCGAAATGACCTGCATAATCAGAAGAGTGGCAGTGAAAAATTATCCGTTGTACCTCTTCCTCATGAATGCATCATCTGAGCATCCCATCGGTACCACGCTTGAACAAGAATGGATCGTCCCAAAAATAATCTTGTACATCATGGAGGAATTCTTCCTTCAGTTATAATTAAGCTCGGACGAGATTACTCGTGAGACCAGATAGTTCACGTACTCTGAGTACCATGGGTCTTCGTATCGGGTAGTAACTGCCATAATCTGCTTCTCTCGCAAAGAATCATCGATCGGGAGAGGGTTGGGTATCGCAAGGCGTGAAAGGGGATCCGCAACTGTGTTCTCCGTGCCTTTGCGATCCCTAATCTCGACGTCAAACTCTTGTATGAGTAGCATCCATCGAATCAGTCAAGGTTTGGCGTCTTTCTTCGTCAGCAAGTACTTTAAGGTCGCGAGGTCTGAGTATACTATCATTTTCCGTCCCACCAAGTACGACCTAAACTTCTCAAAAGCAAACACCACAGCAAGTAACTCTTTCTCAGTAGTAGTGTAATTTACCTACGCATCATCAAGAGTCCGACTCGCATAGTAGATGGCATGGTGTTTGTGATCCTTCTTTTGCCCCAGCACTGCTCCAACCACATAATCGCTAGCATCACACATCAGCTCAAACGGTAGAGTACAATCGGGGGATGTATGATCGGTGGTGAGGTCAGAGCTGCCTTCAAAGTCTGGAAGGCCTTCGAGCATTCTGCAGTGAACCGCAATGGTACATCTTTCGCCAATAGCTCGGTAAGCGGTCTAGAGATCTTGGAGAAGTTCTTGATGAACCGTCGATAAAATCCTGCATGTCCTAGAAAACTGCGGATGCCTTTGACATTCACAGGCGTTAGATGCTTCTCAATGACCTCTATCTTCGCTCTGTCTATCTCGATCCCTTTTTGCACCATGAAGTGACACTTCTCCCAATTGAGGACTAAGTTGGCCACTGCACACCTGTCTAAAACTCGATGCAAATTGGTTAAACAAACGTCAAATGAGGGTCCATGGATAGAGAAATCGTCCATGAACACCATCCATAATATCTTCAATCACATCGGAAAATATAGCAGTCATGCATCTCTGAAATGTGGCAGGTGTATTACATAATCCAAAGGGCATTTGACGATAAGCAAACGTGCCATAAGGACAAGTAAAGGTGGTCTTCTCCTGGTCGCTCGGATAAATGGGGATCTGAAAGAATCCCGAGTAACCATCTAGAAAGCAAAAGTACGAGTGGAGTGCAAGTCTCTCTAACATCTGATCAATAAAAGGCAAAGGAAAGTGATCCTTACGGGTGTTGGAGTTCAACTTACGATAGTCGATGCACATCCTCCATCTTGTGACCGTCCGCGTAGGAATAAGCTCGTTCTTCTCGTTCTGAATCACGGTCATGCCTCCCTTCTTGGGTACAACCTGCACAAGACTCACCCACGTACTATCCGAAATAGGGTGATGTTGCAAATCTAGGTGTAGAAATATGAATCAAGTGATAATTAACCTAGACTCAACAAATACCGCAAGTGTACGAATCGATTGTAGTAGCTAGGGTCGAACACAGGGATAAATAAACAATGGAATCAAATCCCAATCCAAATCTAGATCCAGAGGAGATAATATGAGTGGGAGAGCGTAGCAAAGCAAACAATAAAAACTGTTGTAAACTATGAATGATAAACACTGCAGGCTTCGGGATTGCTTTACATGCAAGGATCTTTCAAAAGATACAAACTCTGTGGTTTATCTATCCAGGTTTAATCCTACTAATCTTCTGATTCAATAGTCTAAAACTCTGGATGCATGAACGAATGCTATCATAATTCCTAGGCAAATACCCATCTCCCGATGTGATACCTGTTCTATTTATTGAATTAGTTCCAGGTTAGAATCCCATATGTCCATGTGAATTAAAACCCTAAGTTCATTAAACCAAGTGGCCAACGAGATCAAAAGCATGAAGAAAAATTCAATAAACTGAATGGAATAAATAGATCCACAAAGTCTGGAAATAAAGACCAAAGATCCCTACATAGCAAATCCATAACCTACAACTATGGGACTACTCGCTAAACATCGAGACATCAGAGTTCATATCAATAATACAAAACATCGTAAAATAGAAGAAAGGAAGAATGCTTAGTCGACTTTCCGGCTTCGTAATCTCCGTCTTCTACTCCGATCTCTTGCCTCTTGATAATCTCCCTCTTTTTGTATGCTTTAGGGTGTGTTTTCTGTGAAAAGTATGAATGTTTTCGACCTTGGGGGCTAACCCTACTTAATCCTTCTTTTTCTGGGCCAAAATTCGGAATATCTCCAAAATATGGTAAGTGACCCGATCGTGTGGCTGAAAGTGACAATGCATGCATAACTTTCTGTTCCGACATTGGATTTGGGTGATCTTGGCGTCTATGCGTAGATATCGAAGAGAGCTTTCCAATGATGTAGAGAATGCATGATTTGGACTTGTAGAGTGAAATTTATTGGACTTGTAAGATCTGACGTTTTCTGAACTTCACGTTTTCTCTGGAGACACTCTAAATGTTCCCGTTTCGTCCGTAATGTTCCCTAACCCATGTTTTCCACTCCTTTTGCTCTTTTTATGCGTGAAAACCTGTTTAAACACCAAAGAACACAACCATGCAATATCGAAGCCAAATGTGCCCTAGAATGTCTACAAATATGTAAAACCCAGTGAAATACGCTAGACATCCTATATCAAAACATCACCCAAAGTACGTGTTATCATAGGGTATATAATACCTGCATCTAATAGCTTCATCACCTCTTTCCTAACTACCTCTTTCATCGTTGGATTCAATCTACGCTGATGCTCAACAAAAGATATCATCTAAGTGAATACATAACGAAGGGCTAAGTCCCTTAATATCATCCAAAGTATATCCAAGAACACCCCTATAACTTCTAAGCAAATCACTCGGCCGTTCCACCTGGGGTTCTAGCAATGCATCATTCACTATGATTGGGTAAGTTGAGTTAGGTCCAAGGAAAACATACATTAGCCCTTGTGGTAAGGGCTTCATCTCAACCTTCGGGGCATTCTCTAAACTCCTACCATCTTTATTCAGTTTCCCCGTGTTATGTGGTGGCTCTCTGGTCTCTAGAACATCCTTAGTAATTGTCGTGGAGGGTTCGAAGACATTCGTAGAAGAATCGGGCGTGTCGATGTGAAAAACGTCCGATTTGCTCAGAGACTGGATCTGGTCCGATTCCAAGTGGAATCGATCCGAATCCACTTCTTCTTCGAAAGAGCGTGTTTGGATCCGGTCCGAGTTCAGGTGGAATCGGTTCGGATCCGCCTTCTGTAAAAATTTGTCTTCGTCTGATCCCTTCATTCAATGCTCGAGTGAACTCCCGGATATCCTCCCAATTGATGTATATGCTCTCAATTGAACCAAGGAGAGATATCTCTAGGGGATCAACTTCACGAAACTGATCGAAGACTTCTTAAGTTAGGATTTCATGCACATCGACATAGCATGTTGAATCAGTGGTGGATGGTTGTTTCATGTTGTGATCTAAGGTGAACTCCACAGTCTCGTCACCTATCTTCATCGTAAGACAACCAGCACGAACATGAACCACTGCATCGGCCGTGTTTAAGAATGGTCGGCCTAGTATAATCGATATCTTCGAGTCCTCGTCCATGTCTAATACATCAAAATCAACGGGAACATAATAATCCCCGACTTTCAATGGAAAGTCCTCGAGAATACCTGCAGGATACTTGACGGATCTATCCGCCAACTGTAGTGCCATCCTCGTCGGCTTAAGATCTCCAATGTTGAGCTTCTTATAGATAGACAACGGAAGCAAGCTCACACTGGCGCCCAAATCGCACAACGCACGGTCAATCTCAATGTTCCCGATTTTGCAAGGAACCGAGAAACTATCTGGGTCGGATCTCTTCCGTGGCAGCTCATGCTGTAGAATCGCAGCACTCATCTCGGTGCTCAAGGCTACTATCTCTTTCCCAATCACCCTCTTCTTAGTCAGAATATCTTTCAGAAATTTCGCATAAGAAGGTATCTGGAGCATAGCCTCGTAAAAGGGTATCGTAACCTCTAGCTTATGAAGCATATCAGCAAATCTCGAGAACTATGTATCCTCGACATACTTCTTCAATCAAGAAGGGAAAGGAACGAGTGATACCTTAGGTAGAGGAGCTACATATGGCGGTTCGGATTCCTCTGCATGCACCTAAGGCGTCTCGTGAGTTATCGCTTTCCCTTTCTCCACAGCAGTGTACCTAGATGTCATCCCTTTCTCTGCAGTAGTGATAGGGATCATCTGAGGTAGATTCTTTCCGCTCCTTAGCTCAATGGCGTTGATGTGCTCTCGTGGATTTGGTTCCGGCTTTCCAGGGAACGTGCCTTGCTGCCTAGAAGGTTGTGACACAAGCTATGCTATTTGTGTATCTACGAGCTTCATATGTGCGTCCATCCCATCAAGTCTCCTCTCAAAGGTGTCTTGCCTAGCTTTTATGCTCTGTACCTCGGTTTTCAGCTCAGTAAATGATATCTTCTGGTCGAGCATTAGCTGGGCAAGCATCATCTTAATGTCCATTTCATCGTTCTTTGTAGGTTGAGGCGCTCGATAACCCTAATTCTGCTGCCCGTATCCCGGATTCTACTGCGCATATCCCTGATTTTGTCCTTGAAAACGTGACTGAGTAAAGTCCGGGGGATTCTGAGGGATTCTAGAAATGCCCTGCTACGCATTCAATGCTTGACTCGGGTTTCCGTAGGAGAAACCAGGATGGTTCCTAGGCGCGTTCGGGTTGTAGAGATTAGAAGGATTCTGGTACTGGTTCCTCCCTACGTAGTTGATGTCCTCAACCATTTCTTCTTCTGATATGGCTTGGTCAACCATGAACATTCCAGGCTTGACTTTCTGCGGGTTAGATGTATTCTTGAGTCCCATGTGTTGCTTGATTGCCGATAGATCTGACATGACTACCTTTAAAGCAGCGGACTCGCTCAAATCTATCTGTCCTGTAGAGCGTCTGATGATATCTCCTGACATCCCTCTTGCCTTGGCCATCTTAGCAATCTGCATCTCTAGGGTGTCAAAGGGAATGTCATATACACTCCCTTCACAAGCTATGTCCATCCATGCTCTAGTATCGTCTCTCAGTCTGTGGATGAACGTGGAAAACAACAGTCGCTTATCCATGTCGTGGTGTGGACAAAGACATTGATAGCCTTTGAATCTCTGCCATGCATCGTATAAATGTTGGTTTAGTGCTCTATGATGTACTGTTTGCGAGCTTTACTTAGATGCATTTGATGTATTGACACTTTCTATAGTTTATGGATGAGTGTTTGATTCATTACGTATAGTGCATGCTTTAATATGTTATGAAATCCATGTATTGTTATGAACAATACTAAACTCCCTAGTCATGTATCATTATGGGAATAATGATATATTAAGACTAGTATGATGTGTGATTGATGATCATATAGATGATCATAGGTATTGGATACGATCACAATCGTAGGTATTCGTTGGAGAACGGAATACTGGAATGACCCGCATGAGATTGTCACATGGACTAGCGTCATGACTTGAATCTCATATGGCGGTTCCATGATTGGATCCTAAGACCTGGGATATCTACGGAATCCAACATGAGGAGTTGCGTGCTTTGAATACGTCAAACGTCCTGCGTAACAGGAGGACTATAGGTACGAAACGAATCATGTGCTGGATTGTAGATAGTCAAGATGGGATTTGAACCTCTCGTAAAAGAGAGAGATATTGCTGGGCCCCTCGTATGAGCGAGACTGTAGAAATGTGTGGCCGCACTATATATGAACGTCGTCTATTTCAGACAGTCGAACTCAGTGAACGAGAAAGCAGTCGGATCAGATAAGGTGGCTTGTCCATGCCTTATGTTCGACATATGATATCGCGATACAAAAGGATCATCAACCGGAATCATCTCTGGCGTTCGTAAGATTACGAACAAACTCTATTCGAGATAGGTAGTCATAGTGTCTTGCTAGAGACCGCCTATGACTTGTATATCCGGAATATAGATTTCGGGTTATACTGTTATATCGAATGAGCCTACAGGGTCACACACGCAGAGAAGGATGAAACGCACGAGAAAACGACCGAAAAACCAAGACGAAAGGGTCTGGAACGGACGGACCAGAAGTCCGGAACGCACGGTCTGCCAGGTCCAGACCCGACGGTCTGCGAATAGTCGCAGACCGTCCGTTCTAAGTGTTGGAACGGACGGTCCGCGTTGATAACTGATGTCAGAAATCTAGGTGAATAAATTCGATCAAGTTATAATATCCTACACTCAACAATTAACCGCAAGTGTACGGATCGTGTTAGTAGCTAGGGTCGAACACAGGGACAAAATTAAGCAAAGGAGTTAAACCCAAATCCAAATCTAAATCTAAGAAAAAATAATAGGAATGTGGAGAACAAAACAATTAACTAAAACAGTTGTAACTATGAAAGGCAAACACTGCAGGTTTCGGGATTGCTTTACATGCAAGGATCTTCTCTAAAGATGCAGATCTCTGTAATTCATAAATCGAATTCAGGGAATTCAAACTCTATAATAGAAATTAACTCTCTCGAGTCTAACCTCACTATCCAGGTTTTATCCTACTAATCTCTCGATTCAATAGTCTAAACCCTGGATGCATGAACGAATGCCATCATAATCCCTAGGGAAATATCCATCTCTCGATGCAATACCTGTTCTATTTACTGAGTTATTTCCAGGTTAAAATCCCATATGTCTATGCAAATTAAAACCCTAAGTTCATTAAATCATGTGGCCAACACGATCAAAAGCATTAATCTCAACTCAATAAACTGAATAGAATAAATAAATCCACAGAGTCTGGAATTAAAAACAATAGATCCCTACATAGCAAATCCCTAACCCGCAGCAAGGGGACTACTCGCTACGCATCGAAACGACAGGGTTCATATCAATACAACAAGACATTGTAAAATAGAATAAGGAAGAAACTCTTAGTCGATTTCTCGGCTTCGTGATCTCCGTCTTCTATTTCAATCTCTTGCTTCCTGATAATCTCCCCCCTTTTTCTCTGCTCTTCGGTGATTGTTCTGCTCAAGATTCGGAATGTCTTAGACCTAGCATGTGTGTCTCCTTTTCTCCTTCCTCCCTTGGCCTAAATCGGAATGTTTCCAAAATCTGACTACCGAAACGATCATTTTGACATTATATGAAACGATCGTTTCAAGTCTCTGAGCTATTTTCTGATTTTTCGCGACGCAAAACGATCGTTTTGAAACTCCTGAACCGATCGTTTTGACTCTCTGAGTAAATTCGGATTTTCGGCACGTGAAACGATCGTTTCAGCTCGAGTGAAACGATCGTTTCGCCTCTCTGTTCTCCTATTCTTCAGATTTTTGCTTCTTTCTTCGGGTTTTGCGTCTTTTTTGTCGCTTCTATGATGTAGTATCTGTAAAGATTAACAATCGAACAAATCCGAAGCTAAACACGCACTTAAACGTCTCAAATTTCATAAAGTGAAGTAGATATGTCGGATGAGTCGTATGAAAATCGATGATATATTGCGTGTTATCAATAACAGACTGTCCGTTCTGGCTTACCTGGAACGAACGGTCCACGTGAGCAGATCGTCCGTTCTGGCTTGCTGGAACGGACGGTCCACGTGTAATTCTGGACCTCCGTTCCGGGTTTCAGGTTTTTGGGAAATTAGACTGAATTAGGGTTAAATCACCTTATAAGAAGGAGATTAAAACCCTAATCGTTTAAGAGACTGAAAGAGCCGTCTGGAGCAGTTTTTTTGAGAGCTTTTGGTGAGATCCAAAAGATCCAAGAGTTTCCAAGTCTCTTTTTCTCGAAGCATCATACCGAATAGCAGACGGGTCCTAGCAGACAAGTTCCAACCGTTGGAATCCATCCCAAGGTGTGGATACGTGTAGAGGGCGAGGTATTCTTCCTCCCTTTTATGATCAGACGAATTCTTCAATTGATACAGGCCCCAGATCGATTGAGGTAAGCGTTCTAACGTTTCTACGATTCATAGAAGCATGGTTCTAGGGTTTATTAAATTTTTGTTTTACATCCGCTGCGCAAACCCTAGAATCGATCTCTTAGGAATAGGATTCGCTCATGAGATCCCAGGAACCCAACAGTGGCAGAGCCTGGTTGCTCTGTTTTGATTTCGTAGAACCCGATCACGCACGTTTTAGGATTTAAATTGTTTGAATTCATGTTTGCTTTGAATTCTATGAATGTTTGATGATTGAATCTAGTGTAGATTGCATGTTTCATGTTGCATAGAGTGCAGGAGTTCGAATTTTGGGTCCACAGGTGAATTCAGATTGTTTTCGGGTCTGATCGGGGCTGAGAACGTCGGAGAACGTGATCTGATCACGTAGTCCTACCCTAGACCGTCCGTTCTGGCCTGTCTGGAACGGACGGTCCAGAGGTGGCAGACTGAGGTGAGACCGAAGCACCTGGAACGTCCGTTCCTGTTTGTTTCGGCGTGGAACGTCCGTTCTGACTCTTGTAGTCGAGACAGTCCGTTCTGCCAAGCCTGGAACGTCCGTTCTGCATCCAGAACGGACGGTCCGAGGTACAGATTCTGAAATTTTTCGTTTTCTAGATCTGATTACGCAATCGTTGCTTAATCTGATCAACCGTAACTCAAATAGACATGATTCATTCTTATGGATGGTCCATAGTGAATGAATGCATCTAACTTGATCAAGATATGGGATATGCTTGATTGAGTGGGAGCTTCGAGATTGGGATTACATAATCGAATGGATGGTCTATTCGGATTATGTTAATCATTGCACAGAAACCGGTTAGATCTAGGAGATCTATGAGTAAAGCACTTGTCAAGGCCTCGATCGTACGTGTCATGGGCCATGCCAAAGCTGGGTGTGCCGTGCTATCTTGGTGAGGCAAGATAGAGAAATGGTGGTTCTCATAGCTTGAAAGTAGATGCTTGATCTAGATGTGGTTTCGAAAATCCCTTATTTATGTAATGCTAAGCGTGTACCTCCCATTACTAGAGCGCCTGTCAAGGCATCGATCGTCCGTAACACGGATAATGCCAAAGCTGAGCGTGCCGGATTATCTTTGTGAGGCAGGGTGGGAAATCGTGGTTCC
>NW_010964873.1:0-2483 GCF_000463585.1 Tarenaya hassleriana
TGGATTCCCTGAAGCTAGTACCTGATTTTTCGGGCGTATGTTTGAGCAGGATCTCGGTGGATCGCTCGGAAGAGATGCTGCTACTGGAAGATGAGTGCTCTTTGCTACCGAAGCTCTGCTCAATGAGCATGGAAAGACCATAGCTGGGCAGAGATTTGTCATCCAGGTAAATGCCAAATCCGATGAACCTTTCTTTAACATGGTTTCTTGCAATGGAAGGCAACTTAAAAACGAATTTCGTCATTAGGGTTTCGGAAACGTGGGTTCATGGGCAGCGAGGCTGATTAGTGAAGAGGGTGGAAGGATTGTTGCAGTGAGCGATGTTACAGGAGCGATCAAGAACGAGAATGGAATCGACATCAGGCGTCTGTTCGAGCATTCGAAAGAGAAGAAAGGTGTCAAGGGCTTCGATGGTGCAGATCCGATCGATCCCAAATCGATCTTGGTTGAAGATTGTGATATTCTAATCCCTGCGGCACTGGGAGGTGTCATCAACAGGTTCAGTTTCTTGCAACACAAGTTATCTTTCTCCATTTTGTGCTGGCAATTCCTCTGAAACTGGTTTTTTTGAGGCGGAAGGGAAAACGCGAACGATATCAAGGCGAAGTTCATAATCGAAGCTGCTAACCATCCAACTGATCCTGAGGCCGACGAGGTTGGATTCTTGATTCTTTTTCGTTTCTTTCATCCCTCTTCTCAGTGTCGTGAGAAATGTCTGGTTGCAAAGGTGAGGTCTTTTTTTTCTTTCTAAGCAGATATTGAGGAAGAAAGGTGTTGCTATTCTCCCAGACATATATGCAAACTCAGGAGGAGTTACCGTTAGCTACTTTGAGTGGGTTCAGGTAATGACAGCTCGAAATCAAGGAAACCAAACCCGAGATCAGATAGTTGCTCTTATGAACTGGTTATTAACCTGAAACAAAAAACAAAAGATGATAACTAAACGGATAAGCTATAGGGTCATAGTCATAAGCCATGGTTATTTGCAGAACATACAAGGGTTCATGTGGGAGGAGGAAAAGGTGAACGAGGAGCTAAGGAGATACATGACTCGAGGGTTCAAGGACTTGAAAGAGATGTGCAGAACTCATAGCTGTGATCTCCGAATGGGCGCTTTCACGCTTGGTGTTAACCGTGTGGCTCGAGCTACCACTCTCAGAGGATGGGAAGCTTGAGGTTTCTCAGTGGAAACCCTTCTGAATAAGAAGAGAGCTAATATTTGCCTCTTTTTTTTTTTCCTTTTCACTACTTGTCTGGCTTTGACATGCTTTTGCACTGGATGAAACCCAGAAGAGAATGATGTGTGTGTTTTAAGTCCAGTTGATGCTTCTGTGTTGCAGATATCTCCTTTTCAGACGATTGAATCATGAACTTGATAAAAGGAAAGAAGCTTTAGGTTAACGTTTTCTCACGATAGAATAAGAAACACGATGGGATACTTTCATGTAGTAAAGACAAAATAAGTTTCCGTCGTAAAATCATAAATGCGATCCTGATGCTTTCCTTTCCAAGAATCAGAGGTTCCATTTTCTTGGCTTTGTTGCAGAAACTGTTGCATACTTATTTCGTTTGTGATTTTCTTCAGGTTCAGGCATACAACCACACCCACACAGATATACCTTCGAATCTTTACACTGTAATGCTGATATATATCAGATTTATTGCTTAGATTTAACCGATTTTTTTTATTTTTTTTGTTTCAGTTCTTCAGAATCTTACATTTCATGCACTTATGGATCCTTTCCTCTGCGTCCTGCCCTTACGAAATCGACGTGGGGAATCACTGAAACACCCAACTACATACATTACAACAACTGTAATAACAAGACCAGATGGAAATCCAATCGCTGCAGCTTTCCATGAAAAAACTGGCTCTTCTTCTTCTTCTTCTTCCTCCTCTGGCTGCTGAGCCGGTTGAGAATAGTCTCGGCATGGCACTTGAATCTGAATTCCGCAGAGTCCACTATTGTTCGCGTAGATGTTCGGATCGTTCAACGTGTCGAGCTGAGGACTCTCGGGAATTCTACCCGAAAGCCTGTTGTTGCTCAAGTCCAAGGTGTTCAGCTCCTGAAGCTTGGAGAATGACTCTGGTATTCCTCCTGAGAGATTGTTGTGAGACAGATCTAAGATCTCTAAGCTCTCGAGATCTCCAAAACTTGGTGGGATCGATCCCGAGACGTCGTTGTGTGACAGGTTAAGTAGCTTTAAGCTCTTCAGACCGCCTAAGGAAGGTGGGATCTGTCCGGATAATCGGTTGCTGGATAGGTCTAAGAAAGAGTAGAGCTCAAGTTTTCTGCTGGAGAGCCCTTGTTTCGATTTCTTCCAGTTCACCACCAGATCGTGGATTTCTATGATGAAGCTGAACACTTCGGTTAGCGTTGAAGGGCTTGTGGGTGTGTCTGTCATGCCTGCGAGTTTTCCAAGAACTGGAGGGATCGGTCCATCAAGACTGTTCTCAGAAAGATCCAAGATCCTTAGCCTGG
>NW_010964874.1:0-1245 GCF_000463585.1 Tarenaya hassleriana
GATAGAGATGACTTCAGATCGCAGTCAGGTTATGTTTTCTGCCTGAACGGTGGGGCTATCATTGAAAGAGTTCCAAACAGTCAACCGTTGCAGATTCGACTACAGAAACCGAGTACATAGCTGCATCGGATGCAGCTAAGGAAGCTGTTTGGATCAGAAAATTCGTGGGAGACCTGGGCGTTATTCCTAGCATTGTAGATCCCATTGAGTTGTACTGTGATAACAATGGTGCGATTGCGCAAGTAAGGAACCCCGGTCACATCAGAGATCCAAACACATACTCAGGCGATTTCACTTGATCAGAGAAATCATCGACAGAGGAGACGTGAAGATAAGCAGAGTGTCGACAGATGATAATATTGTCGACCCATTGACGAAGCCTCTCCCTTCGTCAAAGCATGATGGTCATGTTAAGGGTATGGGGATTAGATGCTTGTAGGATAGATCATAGAGCATAGTGGGAGATTGTTGGTTGTAATGCTCTAGGATGATCCATGATATGACATTTTACTTTGTATTGATTCATTGATTTATGAATGCATTATTTATCCGTTATACGATTAGCATGTTTGTTGTATTTCGGCATCCTTGAATCATTAGAGAATGATTCTAAACTCCCTAGTCAGTCATCATTGTGGGAACAATGTTGAATCAAGACTAGCATGAGGTGTGATCAACGCATTGGATGTAGATCACAATCATGGGTACTCGTTGTGAACGAGTGACTGGATGACCCGCATGAGATTGTCACATGGACAGAGTCATGACTTGAATCTCATACAGCGGTTCGTTTATGGATCCTCATACCTGAGATGTCTAGAGTATCTGATATGAGGAGTGGCGTGTCTTGACTGCGTCAAACGTCGTCTTTAACCGGATGATTATAACGGCGTTGATCAGGTACGTTCACGAATCATATGGAGATAGTAGACATGCAATATGGGACTTGTCACCTCCTTAACAGGAGAGATATCGCTGGTCCCTCTCGTGGAAGTCGGACTATGAAAACGCGTGGCCACGCTATAGATGAAGTTGCATCTATTTTACTAGTCGATTTACCAAGACGAGAAAGCAGTTGAACTTGAAAGGTGGCTCAAACCATGCCCTTGTTCAACTAATGATATCGTGAGACAAAGGATCAGAATTCGAGCTGTTAATGCCTTGGTTAGATCACCTCTAACTCAATTCAAAATGGGTGGTCATGGCGTCTTGTTAGAGGCTAACCATGACTTGTGGTTCAGGAAA
>NW_010964875.1:0-1405 GCF_000463585.1 Tarenaya hassleriana
CCTGGGCTGATACCACATGTCCCAGGAACCCAATCTCCTGTAGCCAAAAGCTGCACTTGCTGAACTTAGCGTATAGCCGATTCTCTCGCAGCCTCCACAGTATCTTCCGCAGATGCTCCTCATGCGTCTGCAGATCCGGTGAGTAGATGAGAAGGTCATCGATGAAGATGATGACAAACTCATCTAGATAGTCCATGAACACGCGGTTCATAAGCTGCATGAAAACCGCAGGCGCGTTCGTGAGCCCGAAAGGCATAACCACGAACTCGAAGTGTCCATATCTCGTCCGGAACGCTGTCTTCTGCACGTCATCCTCCTTGACCCGAATCTGATGATATCCGGATCGCAAATCTATCTTCGAGAACCACTGGGCTCCCTCGATTATGCATTGATTACCGGGGGCTCCACCAGGTAACCATCAAGAATCGGTACCCGTTACCGAGGATTGATGAGTTACTGGACCAGTTACAGGGAGCCCAGTGGTTCTCGAAGATAGATTTGCGATCCGGATATCATTAGATTCGGGTCAAGGAGGATGACGTGCAGAAGACAGCGTTTCGGACGAGATATGGACACTTCGAGTTCGTGGTTATGCCTTTCGGGCTCACGAACGCGCCTGCGGTTTTCATGCAGCTTATGAACCGCGTGTTCATGGACTATCTAGATGAGTTTGTCATCATCTTCATCGATGACCTTCTCATCTACTCACCGGATCTGCAGGCGTATGAGGAGCATCTGCGGAAGATATTGTGGAGGCTGAGAGAGAACCGGCTGTATGCTAAGTTCAGCAAGTGCAGCTTTTGGCTACAGGAGATTGGGTTCCTGGGACATGTGGTATCAGTCCAGGGTATTCAGGTCGATCCAGCCAAGATCGAGGCCGTCATGGAGTGGCAGTCTCCGACTTCTGCGACGGAAGTCAGGAGTTTTCTGGGACTAGCTGGCTATTATCGGCGATTCGTTGAGGGGTTCGCCAAGATAGCTCGGCCTTTGACGAAACTGACGGGGAAGAACGTCAGGTTTGACTGGACGACTGAGTGCGAGGAGAGCTTCAGAGAGTTGAAGCAGAGGTTGACATCAGCTCCGATCCTGGCACTGCCACGACCGGGTATGCTCTATGAGGTATACACTGACGCGTCCAAACACGGACTCGGTTGCGTGTTGATGCAGGAGGGACATGTAATCGCTTACGCGTCGAGGCAGTTGAAGAAGCATGAGGAGAACTACCCGACTCATGACATGGAGTTAGCAGCAGTAGTTCATGCGCTGAAGATTTGGAGATCATATCTGTACGGGGAGAAGGTTAAGCTCAACACGGACCATAAGAGCTTGACCTACGTGATATCAATATCGGGGAATATAGCCTCAAGGGCTATCGTATCGATGAGCAGGGAGCGCTACGGCTGGG
>NW_010964876.1:0-321 GCF_000463585.1 Tarenaya hassleriana
CGCACCATCTGGTGTACATGTTCGTCATCTCTGAGTCGACATGGCTCCGCATATCTGAGACAGCTTTGTCTAAGGCGCCTCTCGTGTCAAGCATCGCCTGATACATGAACCTCTGGAAGTCGTCGCACCATCTGGTGTACATGTTCGTCATCTCTGAGTCGACATGGCTCCGCATATCTGAGACAGCTTTGTCTAAGGCGCCTCTCGTGTCAAGCATCGCCTGATACATGAACCTCTGGAAGTCGTCCTGAGGCTGGAAGGGGTAGGCGTAATCATCTGGAGCTCGTGTGGAGGCGGCATGCGATGGGGCTGAATCCGTCG
>NW_010964876.1:397-2471 GCF_000463585.1 Tarenaya hassleriana
GTCTCCAACGAAAATTTGCTGCGCAGAGCAGCTAAGTCGAGAACTGTGGTGCCCTTGAGGCGGGAACGCTCATAACGCCCGACGTTCACGCCGACTCTTTGCGCAATCATGGTGTCGAGGCCGCCGCATCGGACATAGACGCCTGAATCTGAGCGGGCTGTCTGATGCAAGTGTAGGGCGACCCGCGATGCTAAGTCGACCTGTCCCATGCCCCAATCGTCCCCACCATAGATAGGGGATAAGGTGTACCTGATGAAGAGCAGCTCGGTCTGGTTAAGCCCTCCAAGCTCTGTCTTGCCGAAGACGACGTGGGCAAGGAGCATGTGGAAGTATCTGACCGTCGGATGTCGGATTTATGTGGACTTGAGGATGTTGAACTTGAAGCGCTTAGACCCGATATCGCTCCAGAATGCCTTCAGCCGATCCGGATGTATGGAGGGTAGGGTTGTTGTAACTCCACGCGGAACACCCAGGGTGTCGGCGAACTGTGCCATCGTGAGGCGGTACTGCTGGCCTGCTATCCAGAAAGCCATGTAGGCTCGGTGTGCCTCGCTAGTCGGGGGTATGAATAGTCAGAGTGAGTCAAGAAACTCGCCAGTCGGGAGTTGATCTCTACCTGATACACGCCTTGGCTCGGAGAGGATGGAATCTGATCCAAAACGCAATCACCCGCACTTCACGGAGAAGGCTCTCGAATTCGCGTTCGGATTGTGGTTAAAACGAAGGGGAATTGGATGGATCTTAGTTTCAATCACCGGCTCTAAAAGGCTCTCGAATTCAAAACTAAGATAGAAAAATGGATGGAACGAAGGGAACGAATAGATAGTGGACCTCGGACACACCAAGGCTTGAGTTCGGACACACCAAACTCGTGATCTCGGACACACCGAAGATCGGGATAAATTTCGGACAAACCGAAGAAGAGTTTATAAAACTCGAAATGTTTGAGACATTCTACAAGTCTGATTACAAATGATGCATTACAAGGCCTTTATATAGGCTAGAATTCTCAACTACAACATTAAATGACAAGAACATGCAAGAGGGGTAGGAATCCAATGCATTAAATGAGGTGGTTGGGAAGCAAGTTGTTGGAGTTCCTTGATGTTGCATTAAATGAGGTGGTTGGGAAGCTAGTTGTTGGAGTTGCCTTGATGATGAAGAAGCTTCCTTTGGATAATTGTCTTGCACTCCAAGAAACTTCCTTTTACTTGGTGGCTTCGATCCGAGGTGAAACTCGGTTGTGGAACTCGGTTTGCCGTTACCTTTGCTCCGTGTATGCTTCCGCCAAGATCTTCTTTATGAGATGTTGTTAGATCCGATGTCCTCATCACTACCGGTGGTACTTCTTGTCATGCACCGGAGGAGCTGCGCACCAAAGAGACAAAACGAACCGAAAGCGCTGTGAAACGGTTATGTCGCAAAGTAATCCAAACAAAAATCCAAGCAATGGTAATCTAGCAAAAATCTAGACTAACACGAAAACGCCTAGTCCCCGGCAATGGCGCCAAAAACTTGATGCGCCCCCCCCGAGTCTTATATTTAGTACCCGATTCGTATCTCTATCCGCAAGTATACGGTAGTTGTAGTAACGGGGTCGAACACGAGGACTAGGTTGTGTTAATCTATCCCTAAGCTAGATTGATGGTTAAATAAAAGTATGATTTGTGATGAGTGTCGGAATACAAGAAAGCAAGCAAAATTAACGGATTGTAAAACGATGGAATTTGGACGTTGCGGGTTCGGGATCCCTCAAGAATTGCATGGACGGTTGATGATGCTACAATACCTACGGGTTTATCTTCCAAAAAAGGGGGTTTCAAGCACTTCATCTAGGGTTTGTCTCTCCCGAGCTTAAACCCACTACTTAGAGAATCGATTTACCCATTTTTCAATGATCCAAATGATCTCTAGATGCATTAACCCCATCATGAACCCTAATCGAGCTAAGCCATCTCCCAATGTGAATAACTCACTCATTCGATGTTTGGTTCCAAACCTCATCCCCATATACCTATGATCAATGTGTTCTAACATCATACCAACTAAGATTTCGCCAAAGTTGACAGCATTA
>NW_010964877.1:0-1210 GCF_000463585.1 Tarenaya hassleriana
TGTTTAGAGTGCATTAAAACACTTTTAGAGTGCGTCGAAACATGTTTAGAGTGCGTCAAAATATGTTTGAAGTGAGTCGAAACATGTTTAGAGTGCAATAAAAGATGTTTAGAGTTCGGCAAAACATGTTTAGAGCACGTCGAAACATATTTAGAGTGCATCCAAACTTGTTTAAAGTGCGTCAAAACATACTAAGAGTGCATCCAAACATGTTTAGAGTGCATTAAAACATTTTTAGAGTGCGTCGAACCGTATTTAGAGTGCGTCGAAACATGTTTAGAGTTCATCTAAACATGTTTAGAGTGCATCCAAAAATGTATAGAGTGCATTAAAACACTTTAGAGTGCGTCGGAACATGTTTAGAGTTCGTCTAAACATGTTTTGAGTGCACCAAATCACGTTTAGAGTACATCGAAACACATTTAGCGTACATCCAAATATGTTTAAAGTGCGTCAAAACATACTAAGAGTGCATCCAAACATGTTTAGAATGCATTAAAACATTTTTAGAGTGCGTCGAACCATATTTAGAGTGCCTCGAAACATGTTTAGAGTTCGTCTAAACATTTTTCGAGTGCATCCAAACATGTTTAGAGTGCATTAAAACATATTTAGAGTGCGTCGAAACATGTTTAGAGTTCATCTAAACATGTTTAGAGTTCATCCAAACATGTTTAGAGTGCATTAAAACACTTTTAGAGTGCGTCGGAACATGGTTAGAGTTCGTCTAAACATAAACATGTTCCGACGCACTCTAAAAGTGTTTTAATGCACTCTAAAAATGTTTGGATGCACTCTAAACATGTTTAGACGAACTCTAAACATGTTTCGAGGCACTCTAAATATGGTTCGATGCACTCTAAAAATATTTTAATGCATTCTAAACATGTTTGGATGCACTCTTAGTATGTTTTGAAGCACTTTAAACAAGTTTGGATGCACTCTAAATATGTTTCGACGTGCTCTAAACATGTTTCGACGAACTCTAAACATCATTTATTGCACTCTAAACATGTTTCGACGCACTTTAAACATGTTTTGACGCACTCTAAAAATGTTTTGATGCACTCTAAACATGTTTGGATGCACTCTAAAAGTGTTTGGACGCACTCTAAACGTGTTTGCACGCACTCTAAACGTATTTGGACGCACTCTAAACGTGTTTATACAAACTCTAAACATGTTTCGATGCTCTCTAAGTATATTTCAT
>NW_010964877.1:1988-2460 GCF_000463585.1 Tarenaya hassleriana
TGCATCAAAACATTTTTAGAGTGCGTCGAACCATGTTTGGAGTTCGTCTAAACATGTTTTGAGTGCACCAAATCACGTTTCGAGTACGTCCAAACCCATTTAGCGTGCATCCAAATATGTTTAAAGTGCGTCAAAACATACTTAGAGTGCGTCCAAACATATTTAGAGAGCATCGAAATATTTTAAGAGTGCGTCGAAACATGTTTAGAGTGCATCCAAACATACTTAGAGTGCATCCAAACACGTTTAGAGTGCGTTCAAACACGTTTAGAATGCGTCCAAACACGTTTAGATGCGTCCAAACTCTTTTAGAGAGCATCCAAACATGTTTAGAGTGCATCGAAATAATTTTAGAATGTGTCGAAACATGTTTAGAGTGCATCCAAACATACTTAGAGTGCGTCGAAACATGTATAGAATGCGTCCAAACACTTTTAGAGTGCATCCAAACATGTTTAGAGTGCATCAAAAC
>NW_010964878.1:0-2239 GCF_000463585.1 Tarenaya hassleriana
CGAGGAAGTAGACAATTGGCGAAGGGAGAAGTAGATCTCCGTGTCGGGAATGGAGCAAAAGTTGCTGCGTTGACTGTCGGGATTTATGATCTTACTTTACCTTCTGGACTTGTGTTAGAACTACATGATTGTTATTTTGTACCTGCCATTAGCAGGAATATTATTTCAATTTCATGTTTGGATTCTGATGGTTTTCGTTTTGTTATTGAGAACAAAACTTTATCTATTTATAGAGGTGCTTTATTTTATGGTAATGGTTACCTATTTAATGGCCTTTATATTTTGGATGATAAACCATCTGGACACAATTCGATCTATAACATTAGTACCAAGCGGTTTAAGCCGAACGACTTAAACCCGACCTATCTCTGGCATTGTCGACCTGGACACATCAACGAGAAACGCATTGCGAAGTTTTATTCTGATGGACTTCTTGATTCTTTTGATTATGAATCAATCGAATCATGCGATTCATGTTTGATGGGCAAGTTGACAAAATCTCTTTTTACTAGAAAAGGAGAACGGGCTACGGAGTTGCTAGAACTCATACATAGTGATGTATGCGGTCCTATGAGCTCTCCCGCTAGAGGAGGTTATCTGTACTTTGTTACGTTTACTGATGATTTCAGTAGGTACGGTTATGTCTACTTGATGAGACATAAGTCTGAAACGCTTGAATTGTTCAAGATTTTCAGAAATGAGGTACAGAACCAACTTGGCAAGACGATCAAGTTGCTTCGATCTGATCGAGGCGGCGAGTATATGAGCCAAGAGTTCACTGACTATCTGGCAGATTGTGGGATTGTCTCACAGCTGACTCCACCTGGAACGCCACAGTGGAATGGCGTATCAGTAAAAGGATATTTTGTCATCTTGCCCATCAAACATGAATCGCATGATTCGATTGATTCATAATCAAAAGAATCAAGAAGTCCATCAGAATGAAGCTTCGCTATGCGTTTCTCGTTGATGTGGCCAAGTCGACAATGCCAGAGATAGGTCGGGTTTAAGTCGTTCGGCTTAAACCGCTTGGTACTTACGTTATAGATCGACCTGTATCTAGGTGGTTCATCTTCCAAAACATAAAGGCCATCAAACTGGTAATCCTTACCATAGAATAATTCGCCTCTATAAATGGACATACATTTGTTCTCAATAACAAATCTGAAACCATCTGAGTCTAAGCATGAAATCGATATGATGTTCCTACTGATGGCAGGTACAAAATAACAATCATGCAACTCCAATACAAGGCCAGAAGGTAAAGTTAGATCATAAGTCCCGACGGTTAATGCAGCAACTTTTGCTCCATTCCCGACACGGAGATCTACTTCTCCCTTTGCCAATTGTCTACTTCCTCGCAGTCCCTGCACATTTGTACAAATGTGCGAGGCACATCCGGTATCTAATACCCATGATGAAGAAGTACATAAGTTGGCCTCTATAACGAAGATACCAGAAGTTGAAGCTTCTGCAAGCTTCTTCTTCCTCTGATCTTCCAGGTAGAGTCTGCAATTTCTGTACCAATGCCCAATGGCATGACAGAAATAACACTCTTCCTTCTTGGGTTTGGGCTTAGGCTTAGTGACAACACTTGTCAATTTCCTTTTGCCCTTTCCTTTGGAACGCTTCCTCTTGCTGGAACTCTTTCCAACAATCACCATATCATTCTTCCCTTGGCTCCCAGCTTTCTCTTGGAATGACATATTCAACTGATCATCCATCAATGAATTGTCCATGTCATCTAATTGCTCACGCAATTCCGAAGACATCTTTCCAAGCATCAAGCTGGACACGTCCAGATCATCATCCTCATGTTTCCAATAAGCATCAATGATCGATCCAGAAGCCTTGGTCAGAGGCTTATCCTTCATAAGGATAGATCGCATGGTGAGATTAACCAGATTCCTGCAACAGATATACACTACAGAAAAAGACAAACAAATAGACAGAAAATATGCAAGTCACTTAGTATACTTACTAACACAGATAATAGATGCAATATGACAGGCTCCCACTAAGAAAAACACCCTCAATGAGTTTCCAAGTGAGGTAGGATCCATATTTCACATGCTTTTGAGTCAGCTAGGGCATGACGCTCAAAACCATGCTATTTAGGTAGACAACGTTTTGTCAATCACATCCTATGTGATTCCTAGATGAGTATGGGATAGTGATACTGCATGTTCCTCATCTCATCCTTACCATTAGGTCCAAGTCCGACTTGATAACCCAATTC
>NW_010964879.1:0-2456 GCF_000463585.1 Tarenaya hassleriana
TCAATACATAGTCAAAATGTCATATCACGGATCATCGTAGAGCATTACAACCAACAAGATATAGAAATGTTGCAGATTCCGAATAAATTAACCCGAGATCGAAATGAGTGGAGAAGAAGGATTCATGCGGCCGACCCTAAATAAATTTGGGAATGAGGCCATGTTGTTGTTGCTGTTGTTGTTGTAGAGACCCCAGTAATTACCAACACAACCTGGTGACCTTCTCAAATCTGCTAGAGAAACTGTTCGACAAGGACAATTTGAGCAGACTTGCAACTTGTGTGGGGGAGCCTCTATATTTGCATCCCCTGACAGAGAGCAAGGATTCCCTCAGCTATGCAAAGGTATATATTGAGGTCAGTTTGGCGAGGACTCCACCAAGGTAAATAGCAATTGCCCTTCTAGGAGAGGAAGAAAGAATAATTCGAGTATCATATGAGTGGCTGCCTCCGAACTGCTCTAATTGCCTAGAGGTAGGACATAATGCAAGGCATTGTCCGATTCCATCTTCGGTAAACAAAAATAATCAAAAGGAGAAATATACCCAAGAATGGCAGCAGAAGGGCGTAGAATAGAAAATTCTAAATGAGGAAAAGACTAAGGAAAAGGAAGAAGAGGCAAATGGGAGGGCCATACAGTCAGAAGAGAGGGAAACCTTGGGCCTGGCTACTAAAGTGGATCAAAACATGACGACTAATCCTGAGCCACAGATTGAAATTCCCACTAATGAGAGCAAGGTAATATTTAAAGGAAATGAGGGAAAGGACATGGCACAGGCAGCAAGAGTATGAGTAGTAATCCGCACCATGAGGGTAAAGGCAGTCAAGATAGATAGTCTAGTTCCTCACCAAACACAGAGAGTAAGCAATCTGGAGAGATGGAAAACCAGAATGCACCCAGACCTATAGCTTCTCAAAAACAGTCGGCTAATCAGAAGACAGTACCGAACAATATGCACAAAGTGAAGCAGAATGACCGTGGTCCTAGAACCGCGAGGAAGAATCACAACTAGAAACCATCTGCTCTATGATTTTTTGTTGGAACACTAGAGGGTTGAACGATTCCAATAAACTTCGCAGCGTTAAGCAGTGGATTTTGGACCACAAGTTTTGGGTAGGGGACTTACTTGAATCTCACATCAGACCTCAAAACGCGACAAGAGTGCTCTCTGCAATTCCAGTAGGATGGAGATCTTTTTGCAATCATGGAGCAGATCCATATGGTTAGGTTTGGGTGATCTGGGATCCATCTATAATCGTCCACATTTACAGATTACGAATCAAACAGTTACTTGCAGAATCTACATACCGGCGCAGCAAAATACATTTATTATTACTTTTATCTATGCAAAGAACTCGGTCTTAGAAAGAAGGGAGTTTTGGGAGAAGCTTCGGCAGCTGAGCAGTCACCAAATGCTAAAGGAGCATGCTTGGGCAATTTTAGGGGACTTTAACCAACAACGAAATCACAGTGGCAGATCTGATCAACAGATACAGTCTTCAATGCAGGGAATGGAAGATTTCAGACAATGCATTGATTCATCGGGTATTACGGATATGGCTTACCGAGGGTTGCACTTCACTTGGTGGAATAACCACCACCTAGACCCCCTTGCTGTTAAGTTGGACCGAATCCTCATAAATGAAGCATGGTTTGACAAGTTCCCATTCGCGTACGCGAAATTTAAGCTTCCTGGTCCCTTAGATCACGCCCCAAGTGTTGTGAATTTTCCAGGAAGTGAGACTCAGGTTCGGAAGTCGTTCAAGTTCTTTCCCCACACTGCTCTTCACCCAAACTTCTTGCAGGTTGCGCAGGATAATTGGACCTGTGAGGTAGTAGTCGGTCAAATCTCATTTCCATTCTCCGGATTCTTCACATATAAGTCCATCCCTACACTACAAAAAAACACACGCGATTTTCAACGGATTTTTTCAACAGATGTATCCGTTGAAAATTTGTCAATGAAATTTCAACGAATTTCAACGATATTTCAACGATAAAATCTATTAAAATTCCGTTGATAATTTCCACGGATTGCCGTTGAAAATGCCCGTTGAAATGTTTTCAACGAAATTCCAACAGATTTCAGTTGAAAAATAAGTTTTCAACAAATTTCGGTTGAACATTTCAACGGATTTCGATCGAAATTTTTAACGGAATTTCAACGGATATTGGTTGAAAAATGATATTTCCACGGAAATCCGTTGCAAATTTCAACGGAAATCGGTTGAAATTTTTAACAGAATTTCAACAGATATCGGTTGAAATTTTTTACAAAATTTAGAAGAATTTTGGTTAAAAATATCGGTTGAATTTTTCAACGGATTTTGTTTGGAAAATCGATTGCATATATATATATATATATATATATATAAACAATATTTTATGTATACGCATATATGTTTAAACATGTATATATATAAATATAAATATTGATACATATAAATATGTATATA
>NW_010964880.1:0-2455 GCF_000463585.1 Tarenaya hassleriana
GAACCGCTTCAAGATAGCCCTTGACCCCCTTCCTCTGCACCAACACACCAAATACAACCCCCAAAATACGTAACAAGTGGCAACTTTTGCATCTATTCAAAGCTATTACACTGTGAACTAAACAAATGGAAGAATGATGAGCAGAAGCAAAATGTTGAGGTTACCTCCCATGGAAACCAAGAGGAAGGTGGAAACCCCAAAGCTTGGTCATGGTAAACCGCTTTGCATGCCAAACATGAGTTCTCAGCCTCTTTGTTCCATCACCAGAATTACCAAACCCTGTTTCTGGGTTCCCTTTAAGTTCGATTCTCCTTCTCACCCGTCTTGGAAGCTTCGTTTCATAGTCTCCTGACTCAGACTTGTTATCTCGGACAAAGGAAGACTCTGATCTCTTCCTTTTCTTACAACGTCTCTTAGCAGCCTGGTTATTGTAGGAAGTGGTTCTTCTCCTCTTGTTCCTCTTGGAACGGAAGTCCTTATTCAGTCGATCAGAGACAATCGAGTGGAGCGACTCGAGCTCAGCAGCTCGAGCTTCCGAAAATTTCTGAACGTTGATTTTGCGAGGGGGAAGAAAGGAGCATTCATCACTTCTCTTACCACTCCAATCAGAAACCATTCTTAGGAACAACAGGAAGCAGCTAATTTTGTTGAATTTTCTGTAGCACAAAGAAAATCCAAACGTAGGGAAGACGTCAGTACAACAAATCGATTCCCAAAAATTTCCGCAATAGTTCAATAAAAACAGACTACCCAGAATTCAAAATTCCCCAATATACATAAAAAAGTATGCGATCAAACAGGAAGCCAGAGTCTGCTTCACAGAATACCCAGCAGAATTTGATATTTAGTTTAAGTTCTACCATAGTTCTCATCAATCAACCTTAGATTCTCTTGAACAAACTAGGAACTATTGTAGTAGCGAGACTTGAATCAGTCAATTCGACGAACAGGAGGAGGACGGGAGAAAGAAGCCGACTTGTCCACTTCTCCGGTGGTACCCCTCTTTTCTCCTGCACGAATCAAATTAGGGTTCGTAGATTGAAACAGATTACCGTTGAGATCGTCGCTTAATAATACCTGAGTTTTCAAAATTTTCTAGATATTGCAAGTCATTGTCCACGTGTCACGACACATAAAATTAAACCTAACCGAAATTTTCAACTAAACCCGAACCGATTCATTAAAAGAAAAAAAAAAAGGATGGAGCTCCGCCGCCGCCGCCGCCGCCGCCGCGACAAACCAGGAACTGAGGAGGGAGTTAAACACAGAAACGAAGCAGCAGAAGAGGATAGATGAGAATGGTTGTTTTTTTTTGTTTTTTTTTTTAAAGATGAACCAGGAACCGTCGTGTCAAGTTCGAATCAGGCGATCCAAGCCGCAAATCCATCCAAGATCCGGTGGAGATGAACCAGGAGTTGTCATTCAGTTTGGGCGAATAGAACTCAAATCCAACCAAAACAAACACGGATACAACACAACTGCGGGCGTAACGAAAAGAATTCGAAAACTCAGGAACCCTAACCTTGAAGAGAAGTGAGACACTGAATGGGGTCGAAAAGTTGCCGGTGAGCAGAATCGAGGTTTGAGAGGAATTGGAAAGAAAACGACGAAATCGACAACTTAGAAGCGACGGAAATAAACACACATACATATATAACATATATAAATAAAAATATATACATATATACCATATATATACATATATATTATATATGTGTATATATAAATTATTTTTATTTAATTATAGTTTTTTATTTTTTATTTTAATTAAAACTATGGGTATATATATGTTATATATGTATATATATATATATGCATGTGTGTATATATATTGTATGTATATATGTATTTTAATTTTTTTTAGTTTTTTATTTCCTTTTTTCATTTTTATTTTTTATATTATTATAATTTTCTATTTTTATTTAATTATAATTATTTTGTTTATTTATAAAAAATTTATGTGATGTAATGGATGATTTGGCTAAAAATCAACGTCATGGTCATTAACCGTCGATTAAATTTTGTTAAAAATCTAAAAATTTAAAATATTTTTTTGTCAAAATCAGTGAATTTATATTTATTTTGAAAATTTTAAAAGTTCAGTATTAATATAAACACAGTAAATTTTTAGAATTATTTTATATTAATAAACCCTACAACTTGATTGCATTATTCTCAAACTAATAGAATCAAACATAAAAATAAACTTTAATTCAAATAATGTAAATTTATATTTTTTTTAAAAAGAAAAACCAAATCCAACGAATTTTAATAGAATTTAAAATAAACAATATATAAATAATAAATAATTCATTGAAAACTATAGATTTGAGTTAAAACAATCAAATCCAATTATAAAAATCTATAAATGATATTAATTAATTAAATATTAAATGAGGAATATTATGTTGTTTTGGAAATGAAATAGAGGAGATATATATATATATATATATAT
>NW_010964881.1:0-1794 GCF_000463585.1 Tarenaya hassleriana
GGAGGCTGAGAGAGAACCGGCTGTACGCGAAGTTCAGCAAGTGCAGCTTTTGGCTACAGGAAATTGGTTTCCTGGGACATGTGGTATCAGCCCAGGGTATTCAGGTCGATCCAGCCAAGATCGAGGCCGTCATGGAGTGGCAGTCTCCGACTTCTGCGACGGAAGTCAGGAGTTTTTCTGGGACTAGCTGGCTATTATCGGCGATTCGTTGAGGGGTTCGCCAAGATAGCTCGGCCTTTGATGAAGCTGACGGGGAAGAAAGTCAGATTTGACTGGACGACTGAGTGCGAGGAGAGCTTCAGAGAGTTGAAGTAGAGGTTGACATCAACTCCGATCCTGGCATTGCCACGACCGGGTATGCTCTATGAGGTATACACTGACGCGTCCAAACACGGACTCGGATGCGTGTTGATGCAGGAAGGACACTAATCGCTTATGCGTCGAGGCAGCTGAAAAAGCATGAGGAGAGCTACCCGACTCACGACATGGAGTTAGCAGCAGTAGTTCACGCGCTGAAGATTTGGAGATCGTATCTGTACGGGAAGAAGGTTAAGCTCAACACGGACCATAAGAGCTTGACCTACGTGATATCTCAGAAGGATCTGAATTTGAGACAGTGGAGGTGGTTGGAGTTGATAGGTCCAAATCGTGCGAGACTTATACCATTGGAAAGAGCACTTCAAGAGCTTCACGTGGACACCAAAATCGCGTAAATCCGACACCCGTAGTCATCCTTGTTTGATAGGTTACTCGTTTATATTGCTTTCTTATTTCGTTTTCTATCTATATTTGTGAGTGGATTATTTTTTGGATTTAGAATTTTAAACTTGTAAAATTTATGTCTATTTACTAAAACAGTTTTGAGTCATCTCATTTTAAAAAATGTATTTGAATTCACTTTTTATTAAATTTTTACTTTCGCTTCTATTTATATTTTATCTCTAGTTTGGATTGTATTCCATGAAAAAGTTAACGAATACGCATTCTTCAACAACCCACTGATTTTATTCACTTGTAAAGATCGTGAATTACAACTTTTTTTTCGTTCGAGCTTAATCCAACCCACGAACACAACTCCCCCAAAGTTTTTTCCCCTTTACAACGTGAATTCTATTAGAAAAACGCACCCCAAGTGTTTCTACACTTCCCTGAAAGGTTCACCACAATTGTGATTTCCGGGCTCCCCCTCAGTTGCAACTCACTTTCTTTCAAGTGTGACTCATCGAAATAAAAAACTTTCTTTAGAAGATAATAAACTCTCTCAAGCTCTCTTTCTTTTTACGTGTCTTCTTTATGATCCAGGCTCCTCCTTTTATAGATGTCCAGACGTGCTTCAGATCTGATCTTTTGAGATTTGATTTAATCTTTGTGTAGATCATGTATATCCATATCTCTTTTGTATTTATCTCTTTCCAAATCTCTTAGCTCCAAGGAGTTTGACTCAACTTCAACTTCCGCGTTCCTTAACGGGAACTTGTCCGAGGATGTGTACATGACACAACTCGAAGGTTTTGTCGATCCAAGGAACCCGAGGATGGTGTGCAAGATTCAGAGGTCCATTTATGGACTGAAGCAGGAACCTTCGATTTGATGAGACAATAACAAAGTTTGGTTTCTCACAGAATGAAGACGAGCCATGTGTTTACAAGAAGGTTAGTGGGAGCACAGTAGTTTTTCTGGTGCTGTACGTGGATGACATTCTCCTTATAGGGAATGACGTTCCTACCTTGCAAGACGTTAAGTCTTGGCTAGGAACGCAGTTTTCTATGAAGGACCTAGGAGAAGCGGCCTATA
>NW_010964881.1:1902-2398 GCF_000463585.1 Tarenaya hassleriana
TCCTACCTTGGAAGACGTTAAGTCTTGGCTAGGAACACAGTTTTCTATGAAGGACCTAGGAGAAGCGGCCTATATTTTAGGCATCAAGATCTATAGAGATAGATTGAGGCGTCTTCTAGGATTGTGTCAGAGTACTTACATCGATAAGGTCTTGAAACGGTTCAAGATGCAAGATTCCAAGAAAGGAACCTTACCGATGAGCAGTGGCATAGTTCTCTGCAAGAGTCAGTGTCCTACGACACCTGATGAGCGAGAACGCATGGTCCGGATTCCATATGCTTCGGCAATTGGATCCATCATGTATGCCATGCTTTGTACTCGACCGGGTGTATCCTATGCGTTGAGCATTACGAGTAGATATCAGTCAGACCCAGGTGAGTCACCTGCTGCTCATATCCCTGATTCTGCACCTAAAAACGTGATTGAGTGAAGCCCGGTGGATTCTGAGGGATTCTGGAAACGCCCTGTTGCTGCGCATTCAATGCTCCGCTCGGAT
>NW_010964882.1:0-706 GCF_000463585.1 Tarenaya hassleriana
GAGTGCATGTTTGGACAAAACTCGGTATCCGAAGCACACTACCCATAACCGCGGTGGGTTGTCTCGTGAGCGGTTTGAACAAAAAAAATACGAACACAAAGTTACATTGATCCAAAGTGTTCCTAAAACATTACTAACACTTATGAGATTCGTTTCGATCGAACAATGCTCAGCAATGCGGGCCCACACAGATGATTCTGCAGAAAAGCAGAAAGCAGAATCGCTTTATTAGGTTCAATTTTAAAAAAAAAAAATTTAAAAATCCCGCCAACCGAAATCCTAAACTTTTGGCCAATATGCAGTTGCGAAAATCTAAACTTTCCCGCGATAATTTTAAAATATTCGGACATTAAGAAAATAGTTAACACATAAAATAAAGTCAAAGGTTTAAACAAAATACAAGAATCAATTTATCTTGCATCTGGGGAGGAATCGTCACGTCGTGCATAGGGAGCAAGACTCACAATCTCGCCATTTGAGAAGATATCCGCGGCAATCTTCTCACGAATCGATGAACTATTTTCATCGCAAATTTGATTGCACAGCGTTCTTTCTTGACCTCGCATCAGGGCTTCAAGGTACATGATGGTAAACACACCGCAGTCATCTCCGTTACCATTTTGAGGCAGCCCTTCGACGTAATGGTAGTCAAATGTGGTGCTTTCATCAAATTGGTAGATCTTGGCGACCGTATATATCTTTGGGA
>NW_010964882.1:2152-3431 GCF_000463585.1 Tarenaya hassleriana
CTGTCATATCAGGCTCGACAAATGGACTTCTGAGAGCTGGCCATTAGAACAACGTTCTTTTGGAACGTGTCATGGGTCCAACGACTTCAGTCAGCGATGGAGTTAGGGCAATAGCAGGCTGGAAAATAGGAATGTTAGCAGGGTCCACGGATGCTTTGTCATCAGGGACCACTGCAGCAGAGTCCTCAATGACAATATTAGCAGGCTCCTCAAGTTTGTGGACAGCAACATCCTCGGTGGCTTCGGCCGTAGGGTCCTTGGAGACATGAGCAACAGCATCCTCGGTGGCCTCAGGTTTGTGGGCAGCAGCATCCTCAGTGGCTTCGGCAGTAGGGTCCTTGGAGACGTGAGCAGCAGCATCCTCGGTGGCTTCAACAGTAGGGTGCTCGGAGACGTGAACAGAACCGTCCTCGGTGGTTTGGGCAGTAGGGTCCTCGGACACGAGGGTAGGAGCATCCTCGGTCGCTTGGGCAGCAGGGTGCTCGGAGACGTGAACAGAATCGTCCTCGGTGGTTTGGACAGTAGGGTCCTCGGACATGAGGGTAGGAGCATCCTCGGTCGCTTGGGCAGCAGGGTCCTCGGAGACGTGGGCAGTAACATTCTCAATGTCTTGGGTAGCAAAGTCCACTTCCATAGGGTTTTCTTCATGGACCTTTGGACTCGCAACCCCCCCTTCCACGGTTCTGGGAGGAGTATTAGACACCCCCTCGGAGCCCTCGTCATCACTTTCTTCACTACGCCCAACCTCAACCCGAGCTTTAAAATGGTAAGGAATATCCTTACCGGCGTCGTAATCACTCGTTGATGAGCTTCTATCCACATCTTCACCCCCTTCTCCCTGTATCTGTGAACGGGGAGTACGCACATCCTCATCACCAACCCCCTGAAAAGGTTCTTCATCAACCGGAAATCCTGCTTTCCTGATCATCTCCTTCACTGAATTTATGATCCTCAATTCAGAGGCCTTAATCGCCTCCATCAATCTCCTTTCAGAACCTTTTTCTTCTTCTTTTTTTCCTTTTTTTACTTGTTTCTTTCTTCCATGTTGTTCTTGTTCTCTTCTTTGTATTTCTTCTCCTTCTTCCTCCTCTTCTTCGTCATCTTCTTCTTTTTCTTCTCGATTCTTTTTCTTGTCCTTCTCTTCTGCTTTCTTATCGGAAGCAGCTCCCCTGGCATCGACATCAAGAGCACGAATATGCTCAAAACAAATACTTTTTGGATCGACCTTCAGTTGTTTCATCCAACTGCGCACATCCGAATTGGTAATATCTTCGTCATC
>NW_010964882.1:4124-5819 GCF_000463585.1 Tarenaya hassleriana
CGCCGGTCTTCGTCTCGGACCCGTGTTGTTCTCGCCTGGTCCGCCGGACCAACTCTTGGTCCAGGGCTGACCAACGAGAACTTTGGTCCTCCTGACCAAACATACGGTCCGGAATCTGATCTGTCTGCTGGTCCGGCTGACCAACTCTTGGTCCGGCTGACCGCGTACAAATCAGATTCGGAACAGATTTTTCGGCTTCGAAAATTAGGGTTTTGTCCCGGTTTCGACGCACCGTTAACCCGTCCCAGACTCCATACCATCCATGCATCATTCAACAATCACGCTCCCGTGTGAGTCCATCGAGACATTCACACCAGCTACACTGCGAATGTGTTGGGGTTGACTACGGTTCCTAGCATGTGATCATATCGATCTAGGGTTTGGTTTACTAGGTTTCATGCGGCGGAAGAAAAATCTAAACCTAGTCAAACGTCACACGCAACCAAACTCGCAAAACCCGAAAGATCGTGTAAATCACCGAGGGAATCGTTACTTACCTCGTTCTCGATGAGACTTGAAGTTTATTTCGATCCGGGGCCTGTTCTAAATCACCTAGGACTGAAGTTACAGTCCCTCTACACGTATTCACACCGACGGGAAGGATTCCAAACGATTTGGAACGAATCTGCTAGGATTAGTGAAGAAAAGGGTAACTCAAGAGACAAGATCCAATCCCGGGACAATAGAAATCCAAGAGAACAGCTTCTCTAGGGTTCTAGGATGTTTCTCTAAGTTTTAGGTCGGCTCTTAATTAAGTTTGGACGAAATCCCAAACTTAAATAAGCTTAGAAAACCCTAAAATCGAATTATGGAAACTTTCCGGATCCCGGTCCGCCGGACCAGGAGCTTGGTCCGGCGGACCAAGCTTAGTCCGGGAGCCGACCTAAAAACTCGGAGAAACATCCTAGAACCCTAGAGAACTTGTTCTCTTCGATTTCTATTGTCCCGGGATTGGATCTCGTCTCTTGAGTTACCCTTTTCTTCACTAATCCTAGCAGATTCGTTCCAAATCGTTTGGAATCCTTCCCGTCGGTGTGAATACGTGTAGAGGGACTGTAACTTCAGTCCTAGGTGATTTAGAACAGGCCCCGGATCGAAATAAACTTCAAGTCTCATCGAGAACGAGGTAAGTAACGATTCCCTCGGTGATTTACACGATCTTTCGGGTTTTGCGAGTTTGGTTGCGTGTGACGTTTGACTAGGTTTAGATTTTTCTTTCGCTGCATGAAACCTAGTAAACCAAACCCTAGATCGATATAATCGCATGCTAGAAACCCGTAGATAACCCAACAGTGGTATCATAGCCTAGTTACGCTGTATATCGTCGTGCCTGTTGCATGATTGCATGATTTAATCGTTAAATTGCATGTAATCATTGAATCTATGCATGTTTAATGATATTGAATGATGCATGGATGGTATGGAGTCTGGGACGGGTTAACGGTGCGTCGAAACCGGGACAAAACCCTAATTTTCGAAGCCGAAAAATCTGTTCCGAATCTGATTTGTACGCGGTCAGCCGGACCAAGAGTTGGTCAGCCGGACCAGCAGACAGATCAGATTCCGGACCGTATGTTTGGTCAGGAGGACCAAAGTTCTCGCTGGTCAGCCCCGGACCAAGAGTTGGTCCGGCAGACCAGGCGAGAACAACACGGGTCCGAGACGAAGACCGGCGGACTGACCAAGGAAAAGGAC
>NW_010964882.1:11750-18596 GCF_000463585.1 Tarenaya hassleriana
GTGACCAACGTGACCAACGTGACCAACGTGACGTACCTTTGCTTCATTTCCAATCTGTTTCATCACCGTCCCAAAAGTCCATTTGGGGTTAGAGATATGCTTCTTGCACATCCTGGGACAGCTTGGATCGACGTCTTCAACAGTCGTGCACCAACTGTTTGTGCAAAGACTTTCGATGCATTCGAAAGGAAGCACCATGAGAGGGACAACAAATCCAGTCAAGCGCCATCTCCCCTTCGGTGTAGGACTTTGTAGAATCTTCCGCAACTGTTCTACCAATTTGTCGAATGAGTACCTGCCCCATGGAAATTCTTCGCATAACTCAAGTTCATCGACCATATCAACCAGATCATGGTTGATAGAGTCATCGTTTCTGTTCCCGGGGTCGAGTACCCCGGATAGCAACATCAGTGTCGTCAATCTCTTTCTGTCAATCCGACTGTGTTTACTCTTTTGCAACTTTTCCATAACTGCTTTTCTCGCGACCTTCCCAGGTCCGAAGGTCTTTATCCGAAAATCGCTTTTCCTGCGCCCTTCCCAATCTTCCGGATACTGGTTGCACTTCAATCCTGATATAATGGCGTGCTCGGTTATAGAATACCTGATAGGAACGCCATTTAAAACAAACCATAACTGCCCTTTTTCCTCCTCTAACTTCAGCGTTCGGTGTAGGAGTACTGACACATGCAACATCTTCATGTTTTCGTCACATTTCAAATGGAATATGTGACGAAACCGTGAATCCTCGTTGAAGTACCTCCACTCCTCGGAAGATAATACCTCTTTCAGATTTTTTATCGTCTGACTCAAATAGCATTTGCTTTCAATCTTCGGTGCGAATTGAATATCTGAAAAATCATATATGAACGGAACCTGCAAAGAAGAAATCAACCCTCAATCAGTCAGTGTGACCAACATGACCAGTGTGACCAGGTAAACCCTAAATCCGTTTCGGTGAGTATAACAACCCATTTTCCACCATAAATCATACGATTAACTTAAAAATCATAAACTCAAACCAAAAAACCCAGATTTCTTGCATCACATCAAACTCAAACTTACCTTCAGTTCCTGGTTTTTTCTTCCGCCACGTCCCGATTTGCGAGCGGGAGTTGAAGTCTTGCTTTCATTTCTGTTCGATTTTGAAGCCATTATTTTGATTTCTGAGAATCGAGAGAGAAATGATAGGATTTCGCCGGATTTCTTCGAACGGGAGAGAGAGAGAAGCAGTTTCAAAATTTGTCTCGAAAAAGACTAAGTTACAGTGTCGATTGGGGAAGATTAACCGTCCTTCCCTTCCTATTGCGCCACGTATCGTTTTTTATAAGGCCTTTTATGTCTTTTGCTCGTTTTTTTTTTTTTTTGAAATTCTAGGTTTTAGAAGGGTATGACGTGAAGTCATTGTAGCAAACTAGGGGTATTTCTGCTATTCTTCCGATTCAATGGAACCCATGATGTATGTTTTTTTATATATATAAAATCGTGAGGAATTGTAACGAACAATATTTTATTGTATTATAATTAAAATTTAATATAATACTAACGAGAAATATGATTTTGTTTAAGGAAAATTGGTATTTTCTAACGAGAAATATACAACGGCCTTAAAAACATGTCTTTTGTAAGAGTAAAACTCTTTTACCACTTGCTCATGGTTTCTGTTATTTTTATAGACAGTCTTGACTGGATGTAAAGCGTTTTTCTATTTTAATACAAATCACCTTCAACCACAAAAAAAAAATTTAATATAATACTTGATTGGATATCGCTTTATTTAAATAAAATGGAATGTGTCTAACAACAAAATTTAAAAATATTTATTTTTAATTGAATCGAAATTTCATATCAACTAAATACACAGATTTTTTAACATGAAAAAGTTAAACTAAAAATAATCAAATTAGAATACGTCTCGGATATATATATATATATATATAAAATGGGATTCAAGCAAGAAAATAGACAAAAAGTAGATTTTTGTTCGTTTCGTAGATTTCTAGTCGTTTTGTGATCCGAACGTATACTGAACTGATCCATCAATTTATTTTTTTATCGAAATTATGGATTTTATGGGAAGGTGTTAGAAAATTCAAAAAGAAAAAGAAATATTATTAATATTTGCCCTCCTTTTCTCCAAATGATACATTCGGAAATCTGTAATGTGAATGTAATAATTTGCATGGTTGACAAAAAACGATACTCAATTTGTATTTGGGATTTGACTTTTATTTTTATTAGATGTGTTAGTGTTACTTACTACCATTTAGAGCCGAAGATAACAAAATCCGATTTATTTGGGGGTTTTCCCCCTTATGATACTTGCACTGTATTTTTATTTTTCATTTTATACGGGATGCATTAAGTTTCACGCTCTAATTTGATTCCCATCTAATTATTTTCAGATTTGATATTTTAAAAATTATAAAGAGTCAATTTTTTTAAATAAGATCTCAGTTCTGTTCATATTTTCATTTTTATTAAAAGAAATATTTCAACATATTATTTTTATTTTTTTCAATTAGTTGCATTATTGTATCTAAGGATACATTATATTATATATATACCTTGACATGTGTGTGTGAGCATGTATAAATAAATACAATTAAAATAAAAATAACAACAAAACATTTAATGATGAATGCGAGATGAGCATTTAACGTTCAATGTATATTGACAATATATACGACATTGACTTTATATCATATGGTAGGTTTTGAGATATATGGAAAAAAGTCATAACCACTGACTTTTGTTGTTCTGATCCATTTTATTACAATTACAAGAAAAAACTTCCCCCGTAGTCGTAAGCTTCTATCCATATATATATATATATATATGTATATACAGAGAGAGAGAGGCGTCAAGATTTGGATATTTGTGAATTAAATCATACGTTTTCATGTCTGTATTAGTTTTGATATTTTGGTTTTGTTATTTTCAATTTTAGAAAATTATCTTTGTTTAATTTTCATTTTTAATTTGATTTTTATTCGAATAATTGATATAGATTTTACTAATTATATATTTATTTTTAAAATAAATTTATTCAAATTTGATTTTTTTTTTCCTTTTCGAAGACAGTTGATTTGATTTAATAAAACTTATATCAACTAGATTTTTAAATATAATTAGATATTATTCGATTTAATTTTATTTAATTGAATGAAATTGGGATGCAATCCGTAATCCGATAACATCTATGTGTCTAATAAAATATCAAATATATATTTTGATTCAGCGTATTATGTATGACGTGCGTATAACCAAACCTAACACATCAATATATATTCCATATCTGTTTATATCGAATAAGATAAATGCATGTCTAATTATTTTTTATTTACAAGATCTCCGAATCATCGAATAGATTGTTGATGATTTTATTTACTTAAAATCAAACATCATATGATATACTTACGCGTGTGCAATAAAGTATTACTTCATGAGACAAATATATACGCATCAATGATGTCATCAACAATAATAATGAATTATTTGTCTCGTGGACCGTCGTCATTGTCTTACTCTATGTACTATTACTAATTATAATTAACATTAATAATATTATTGTTATGTTAATTATTTTAATCAATGTTTTGCTTCTTAGCGTTGCATTAGGATCATGCAACATATATATGGCCTTGTTTGACGGGAAGAAACTGTGAAGTGGATATCGGATTCCTCACGGTTCTCTCCGACGCTCGTACGTGCGAAAAACGAAACGACACCGGAGTTTTAACGAGTTCGGTTACCGAGTTTCCTCGGACTTACGTCTCGGCCGGAACGGCACCGGCGAATCCACTAGAGAACAGTACAACAGCGGAAAAACAGAAAACCTCGGTGGATCTCCACAAACCGGAGACTCACCGAGAAGAACCGAGATTCAGGAGAAAGAAACAACCAAGATCTTACCACGATCTTACCGATCTACACCTCGAGCAGCCTCGGCGAACCACCGAAAGTCCTCCGCCATGCGCTCGCCGTAATCGCCTCTCTCTCTCCTCTGTATCTCTATTTTTTCCGATGAAGATCGAATGAAGACGGAGCCTTAGGGTTTCATTAACCCTTGCTCACCAAACGCTGCGCATCATGAAGCCTCTCCTTCACGAGGAGGGTCCGATGAAGATCGAATGAAGACGGAGCCTTAGGGTTTCATTAACCCTTGCTCACCAAACGCTGCGCATCATGAAGCCTCTCCTTCACGAGGAGGGTTTCACTTTGTTCACCAACATGGGCCGTAAGGCCCAACAATCTCCACCTTGGTGGAGAAAGGGAAACCAAACAAAAAATAATAGAAATAAACACTAGTGGTTCGCCGATTCCCAAAGTCCCTCGACTTTCGTCGGAATTTAAACCACAACTTACCTCACTTACCTGTACCGGAGTTGGTTGCATGTCGTCCTGAATCTGATGAAGCTCCCGTCGATGACTCCTCGTGGCCTCGTCGCCTTATCCCGCCACCGATCAGCTCATCTCTACCTGAAACACTCGGTAAACGTGTTAGAACGTTCACCCCGATAGGACTCGAACCGTCCTACCACGCGTTGCCCGACCGACGAACGCTACCCTCGGTTGTATGACTCTCTAGACCGTCTAACTAATCCTCCTAGTAAAGTCCAAGACTATACCCGCTAGCTAACCCGAGGATTATACCTGACGTCTACCCGTCTCCTAAGTCTATCCCGACTTCCCCCGAGACTAACCTGAGTCATACTACCGAAACCCGCTAGATACCTAGCCCGGATCCCCGTGAAGTCTATACTACCTATAGGTATACGACTTCTACCCTCGGACCCTAACCTGCCAACTAGAATTGTCCCACGGTTTTGTCCCGTGAAGGCGTTCCTAGTCATCTACGATGCTCCACCGAGAATAACAGACACGTGAGTGCACGTGCTCCACCTCGAGAGGGAGTGTCCTAGCGCCAACCTACACCGACTCTACCCAGTGAAATCCTGACACCTCCCAGCTCACACCATCTCCTGAGCATCCTACCCGAGGAAGCTCCACCTAAATATGGAGACCTCACCTCCTGACCTACCACCGAGAACCGAAGCAACTTCGGTTACTCCTCCGAGGTCAACACGTCCTTCTACCTCGGACTCTCCCTACCTCGTCATCCGGGACCTACAACACCTTCTTGTAGTGTCCTTACCTACCCGCAGAACCAATCACTCCACCTCGGTCCTTGGCCTTCTCCTGCACCCGATTTCTCGGGTTTGCCTGAGACCCATAGTCCTTCCTCCATACCCCTTTTCGGGGTATACCGAGTTAGACGATCTAACTCCATCATCCTATGATGATACAATCAGAGCCTAAAATAACTCAACCCGGAAGTGACTTACCCGACCCTAGAAGTGATGTAACATGACACGAGGGATGAGACCGAACCCTAGAGGACTTAACCCTAGGTATATTTCTACCTAGCCGTGCTTAAACACGCTCTAACCCTAGTCTATCGGTCCTAAACCTAGGTACGTCTCTACCTAATCAGACCTACTAGACTTAGAGAACACAACCTAACAGGACTTAACCTAGGTGCTTAACCTAAACCGATCTAACGGACCTTAAACCAAGTCTAACCGGACATCTTCCTAGGTATATCTTACCTAAACGGATCTAACACACTCTAGACCAGACCTGATTGGACTTAACACAAGGTATATTTCTACCTAACCGACCTCCTAGACTCTCGCACAAACCTGATTGGACTTACCCTAGGCATAATTTTGCCTAACCGACCTATTAGACTCGAAACACAGCCTACCTTAAGACCTGATTACGTCTAACCAGACCTAACTTAAGGCTACACAGACCTGATTACGTCTAATCAGACCTACAACACCGAGTCTACATGGCCCCCAACACAGTCCTAACCAGTCCTACGATCCCGAGTCTACCCGGCCCCTAACAGCCCTAGTTAGACAACCAAAAGTCCCGACTAGACCACCACAACACCCTAATCAGACCTAAGCCAACCCTAATTGACCAACCCCTGATTAGATGACCATAAGTCCTAGTTAGACACCTAAAAGTCCTAATCATCAAACCTAAGCCAATCCTATTGACTTACCAACCCCTGATTAGACTTTTAACACCCTAATCAGACCTAAACTAAGCCTAATGAGATCTAATTTACTTCTGATCAAACCTTAACAATGCCGAGAACAAACCCCTATAGACCTGCCCTGATCTAAACTGACCCCTACATACCTATATCTAGTGATTCTAGACTTAACCAACCCCTAAACCAACCCGTTTTAGTCAAATCCCAGATAATCAGACCTAACCGGTCAATGTACCGGACTCTATGACTCAAACCTGGTACTTAGGAGTCCTATCTAGTCCTAAACTAGATAATACCTAAATCTATAATCAGATTCTAATCTGATCAGACCTAGACAATGTCTCTATAGACATTCTAAACCTCTAATCAGATCTAACCAAGTCTATTTTGACCTAATTACCTACTGATCAGACCTAGACTGAGCTAGACTAACTCAAATTTGGCTTAACCAGACCTAACCAAGACCTAAACAACACTTACATACCTATATCAGACCTAAACCAGTCTACTACAGATCTGTACCAGCCTATTTAAGCCTAACCCGACCTCCTACCCAGCTAAACGTAGTCAAATCCAACCTATTCAGACCTATACTGAACAGAAACCAGAATCTATGACCTACATTAGCTAAACCGAGATCTAAACAGGTCTAACCCTAGTGACTTTTCACTAAACCAAGCCAAATTGAGTACTAGACCAACCTAGCAGGGTAAACCGATCACTACAGACCCTAACATACTCTAAACCAGTCCACTATGCCCTAAACCAGACACCATCAG
>NW_010964882.1:18810-29644 GCF_000463585.1 Tarenaya hassleriana
GACGGTCTAATTCTAGCCTAATTGGACGAACAGACCCTAACCTTAGACTTAAACCAGTCTAAACCGGCCTTAATTCACCTCCAATCAGACCCTATTGGTCTGAACCGAACAATTCTAGCCCTTCCTAGACAAATCAGACCCTAACCAAGACTTAAACCAGCCTAAACTAGTCTGAATTTCCCTAAACCGGACCTGAATTGACCTAAACCGGACTCAATTGTTCCTAAACCGGACCTAGATTGACCTGAACCGGTCTAAACCGGTCCAATTGACCCAAACCGGACCTGAACCGGTCCGATTTGACCTAAACCGGTCAACTGTTGACCAAATTGGTCAACGAATTGACCGAACCGGAGTGAACCGGTCTGAACCGGCCGGGACTGGGTCTGAGCCGGACTGAACCGGCCGGAATCCGGTCTGAACCGACGGAACCGGGTCAAACCCGATCTGACCGCCGATAACCGGACTTGGATCGAATCGAACCAGGTTCGATTGACCCAAACCGGGTTTAACCGAAATTGGATCGATTAAACCGGTGTAAATCGGGTTTAATCCGAAACCCTAATTTCGGAAACCCTAGCCGCCGAGTCTGCCGAGTTGACTCGGACGTTGACTCACCCGATTCCGCCACTCAACCCTAACTCGGACGAGTCAGGGGCCGAGTTTCGCCGGAATCGAGCCTTCTTCCGCCGAGTTCTCCGAGTTTCTTTGAAACTCGGTCTCAAAACCGGAGGAAAAACGCGGAAATAATAACGAGTCAGGTTAGAAAACCTACCTTACTCAACTCGGTTCGAATCTGTCTTCACCGAGTCATGGTCTCCGATCCTCCACCTCGACAGATCTGACCACCGGTGACTCCGAGGCTTTAACCACTACCTCCCACCGTCGTCAATCGACCTCCATCGACGGCTGAAACAGTTAACAGACCATCAAAACGCTCAAACATAAACAGATTCGAACCAGAATACCTTACCTCGCTTCTTGCCGGCGAATCTCCCTGGATCGTGTAACCAGGCTCTGATACCACTTTGTGAAGTGGATATCGGATTCCTCACGGTTCTCTCCGACGCTCGTACGTGCGAAAAACGAAACGACACCGGAGTTTTAACGAGTTCGGTTACCGAGTTTCCTCGGGCCTACGTCTCGGCCGGAATGGCACCGGCGAATCTACTAGAGAACAGTACAGCAGCGGAAAAACAGAAAACCTCGGTGGATCTCCACAAACCGGAGACTCACCGAGAAGAACCGAGATTCAGGAGAAAGAAACAACCAAGATCTTACCACGATCTTACCGATCTACACCTCGAGCAGCCTCGGCGAACCACCGAAAGTCCTCCGCCATGCGCTCGCCGTAATCGCCTCTATCTCTCTCCTCTGTATCTCTATTTTTCCCGATGAAGATCGAATGAAGATGGAGCCTTAGGGTTTCATTAACCCTTACTCACCAAACGCTGCGCATCATGAAGCCTCTCCTTCACGAGGAGGGTTTCACTTTGTTCACCAACATGGGCCGTAAGGCCCAACAGAAACATTGGAATATCATATCATTTTATCAGATTGAACATATTTTTTTATCATTTATTCAAGTAATTATTTGTATGATTTCAGGGTACACGTGGAATAAGTGTCGGGACAGGTGTATTTTTACGTACTTATTAATTTTTGGCGGAATAAACGGCTTTGTATATATTTTTTAAAAACCAGGATTAGGACAGTTGGCCATATAGTAGGTGAAGTATTCATCGTTTTCAGTTTCTGATAAGATTTGATGAATACGGTCATTGCTCCTTGACGATTTTTTTTTTAAGACACAATCACTTGTTGATATTTGAACGAAAATAATCGTCCAAATTGAATAATTTCTTAAATTTTTAACTAAAAATAAATTTTCCATTATAGTATAATTAACTGATTTTCTATCGATTTTTTAAAATTTCTGCGTATCAATCTAAAAAGTAAGAAGAAAAAAACAGCAGTTAAATTGTCTCTATGTTTTTTGAATTGCTTTATTCTTCTTAGCACGAATGTGTCCGTGCCCGTGTCTCTTTTTTTTGTCTAAAAAACCATCTATATACAGTACTAAAAATAATTGCTATACTATGAAATGCTTTCCTTTGATAATATGAACGAGGAAATCGTATGGGCTTTACGACCCAATAATGCCGGCCCAATTAAGGCCCATTAACTCAAAATCCTTATTCGAAACTTCAGAAATACAAAGTGCCACGTGCGATACACAACTAAAACTGAGCTCATTTTTTTCTTTTAGAAAATATCAAACTTTTGATGCAAAATTATCCAATTATCCTTATCCTTGGTATAAAAAAACAAAAATAACCCAACTTCAACAATTAAAAAATAACCTGATTTAAAATAAAAAGTAGCATTTCCTATCTTTTTCGATCGTGATCGTTTTCTCCATTTGAAATCTCTGTTCAAGTCCACCATTTTTGCTGTTGCAAACAAGATGAAAATGAGTTTTTGTTTAGCTACAAAAAAAGACTTTTTGTTTAATATTTCGTAGATTTGAAGGTGAAATCGAGTAATAAAGTATATTAAATGGTAAACCCATTGATTTTTCATGGATTTTTAAAGTTTTAGGGTTTGAAAATTTTAGTATTAAAGTTTGCATTTTTACAGTGAAATTTAGTTTTTCTGGAGTTGTCAAGAAACTGACAATATAATTTCGATCTATAGTGATGATAGTTGTAGGATTTCAATGATTTATAAACGATTCGAACAGTGGAGAAGAAATTGCATAACCGCTATAGAGCATCAAAAAGGTTTGTGGTAAGAGAGATCAACTGAAATTGTAAGGAATACGAAGTCACTGACAACGATGAAAAAATGTTTTATGTTGACTTACAAAAGAAATCATGTGAATGCAAAGTTTGAAATATTAATAAATATTTTTGTGTTCACGCGATTAAATCTTTGTATGAACATGGTGAGAAAGACAATATATTTGAATATTACTCGGACGACATAAGAGTGGGCATATATTAATACTATATATCCGGTTTTAAAAATTTGTCATTGGAATATTCCTAATCACGTAACAGATATGAAAATCAATCCTCCTCCTATAATCGGACCACGTCTTGGCCAAAGGAGAATGAAACGAATACCAAGTGTCGGGAAAAAACAGAGGAAAAAAAAGTGGAGGTTGAAACATAGAGATACAATTGAAAATGATGAAGATGTTGAAACAAGGAGGACAAAAAAGCGAAAGAAGTTGGGGAGTACGCCGAGAGAATCTGAGATGCAATTACATGATAAAATATAACTGAAAACATTTTTTTGTGTATTTTATCACTTAACTGTAATGATTTTTTGGATTTAGTATCTCTGTAATCAGTTTATGAACTGTTTTAAACTTTTTTGGCTAATATAATTTATGGTGATTCTTTTTTGAAAATTTTCATAATCTAGTCGAAAAAAAAGTTAAAATAATTAGTCATAATATTTAAACATACAACATATAAAATAAAATATTAAGATAAAGTAATGTGAAAAATTGAAAAATAAAAACAAAAACATGTTAGTTTACCTAGGGTGGGCATTTCGAACCGAACTGAACCGAAAAAACGGGATTTTTTCTGATCCAAAACCGTTTTCAATTCTCGAACGATATTATTTTTAGAGAAACGAATTTTCCGGTACTTAATTGAACCGAACCGAACTTTACAAAATCCCGAAAAACCGAAATTTTTAAAGAAAATCTAACTTTTTTTTAAAATAAAATCCGAAACCGAACCGAACCGATACCAAAACTGAACCGAACCGAATACAATATAAAAACTGATTGGTGTCTTTTTTTGTACAACCGAAAAAACCGAACCGATTCATTCCCATCCCAAACCCGAACTATTTCCCGAAACGCCCACCCCTAAGTTTACCGAACAACAAAAGTAAAATAAAAATGTTAAAGCACAGTATTCTTAGCAGAGGGATCCATATGAACACGTGAAATAAAAAGTTAATAGATTTTGTCTTATTCACGCATAAATTTTTTTTATAACTCATATTATGATAAATTTGTACTACGTTATAGCTATATTACTATTATATAGATTTTTAAAAATGTCCAAAACTCGTAAATTATAACCAATTTTGATCAAATTCTTATTACTACAAACGTTTTAATCAATATAAATGGGTTTAAAGTTGCAAATTGAAAATTTTTATAATATACATCTACTTATACATAACTAATTGTTATAGAAATGAGGTCAATATTATACATTACAGTTCCAAACCCATTTTTATTTATTATAATATATTAATCATCATTCGATCAAAACTTGTCATAATTTACAAGTTTTGAACATTTTTAAAAATCTATATAGTAATAATGTAGTCATAACATAGTCACACATAATCATAACGTAGTAAAAATTTGTCGTAATATAAATCATAAAATTGTTTTGTTCATGAATAAAACAAAATCCACCAACTTTTATTCCACATATTTCGGTGGATCTCGAATAAGATGCTCAATATTTTTTTTTAATTTCACTGTTGTTTTCTCTAAAGTAACATATTTTTTTTTGGCAATTTCTAAATTTTTGTAACATTATTTTACCATTATATTTTATGATCTATTTGAGTATTACAGTTAACTTAACTTTTTTTTGTCACTAAATTATAATTTTTTAAAAATAACATTTTTTTTGACGATTTTCAAATTTTGAAAAAGTTAAAATACATAACGTGAATTCAGAGATTAAATCAGTTCCAAAATTTAATCTAAATTCAGACATTAAAAAAAATATAAAACACATAACCTAAGTTCAGAGATTAAATATCCTAATAGTTCAAATACTTAACATGAATTCAAACATTACAAATATAGAAAAAGATAAAACACATAACCTAAATTCAAAGATCACAAATCCTAAATGTTCAAACACTTAATCTGTGTGATAGCCCATAAATTAAAAAATATATATTTTTTCAAAAAATCCGAAACCGAACCGAACCAAATACAATATAAAAACCGATTGGTACCTTTTTTTGTAAAACCGAAAAAACCGAACCGATTCATTCCCGTTCTGAACCCGAACTATTTCCCGAAACGCCAACCCCTAAGTTTACCGAACAACAAAAGTAAAATAAAAAGGTTAAAGCACATTATTCTTAGTAGAGGGATCCATATGAGCACGTGAAATAAAAAGTTAACAGATTTTGTCTTATTCACGCATAAATTTTTTTTATAACTCATATTATGATAAATTTGTACTACGTTATAACTATATTACTATTATATAGATTTTTAAAAATGTCCAAAACTCGTAAATTATAACCAATTTTGATCGAATTCTGATTACTACAAATATTATAATCAATATAAATGGGCTTAAAATTGCAATTTGAAATTTTTTATAATATACATCTACTTATACATAACTAATTGTTATAGAAATGAGGTCAATATTATACATTACAGTTCCAAACCCATTTTTATTTCTTAGAATATATATATTAATCATCATTCGATCAAAACTTGTCATAATTTACAAGTTTTGAACATTTTTAAAAATCTATATAGTAATAGATTGGCTGACCCACATGATGGTCGGTCCATGGTCATGAATCAAAACCGACATCATTATAATATCTCACTTTTGTCCTTTGACCTGAGATAGCTATTGGTATTCCCCATAATTTGTTTCGTGTCTTGACATAGTCAAACATCACCTTAACACGGTGGTTATAAAGGCTATGCTCAGTTGCGCAACGGATTCCGTGGTGGGTCATAGCGTATCAAGATGGGAATTTGTTTCTCCTGATTACGAGATAGATATCGTTGGCCACTCGGTGGTTAATCATGCTGTAAAGTGCTTGGTCAAGCCATAGAAGTCGGACATCTATATTAACAGATGATTAATGGATGAGAAAGCGGTTGAATTGGTTAAGGTTGATTGACACCATGCCTTCCGTTCGACTGGTAATATATCGCGAGACAAAGGGATATTAGTTCGATGATATTGTAGGCACAATTGAGGTAATAACTCGGTTTAACGTGTGTAGTTGATATGTCTTGCTAGAGACCACTATCAACGTGTATGGTAAAATAGGATTTTATCGTTACGACCACGTTAAACTGGACCTACCGGATCACACACATAGGATTATACCGGATTTATATATTTGATATATGTCGATTATAGGCTCGGGTATTTTTTTCCCGACCCTATTTATTGCTCGGTTATTTTGTCGGTTTGTATTCACGAGATTAGTCTCGGTGTATGTGATACATTTTCATAATACGAGATTCATTTCGTATGACGTAATACATTCATTAAATAAGGTTCATATGAACTTATTTAATGAAGATGAATCTGTTTCTTCGTATTCTGAAACCTATTAAATGAACTTGACTCTTCATTTGCTTTGAGATTTCTATAAATTGACATAAGATGTTATTTCAGAAATCATCGGAAAACAACAGAAACATAAAACCCGACAAAAAAAGTTCCCGAGCTGGAATACGAAAAGTCTTATATTGCCTAAACCGACGAATCCCGAGGGTACTAGCATACCGACCCGACGTGTAGATACCGATAGAGGCGTTCTTATTTGTACACTATTTTCTCGTCTCTATGACGTCTCTGACTCTCCGATTCTGCGTTTTAAGGTACGTTTTACCACACATATTACGATGATTTGATTAGTCTAGGTTTAAATTCATGCACTGTTGTATGTAATTATTCCGTTGCACGTAAACCTAGACAGAAATTATAGCTGCGATTAGATTGTTAGGCTCTTCGTTTTCCTTTCAGTGGTATCATTGTTGGGTTACCTGAGATCTCTAGAGCGAATAATATTCCTAAGAGATCGATTCTAGGGTTTGCGCAGCGGATGTAAAACAAAAATTTAATAAACCCTAGAACCATGCTTATATGAATCGTAGAAACGTTAGAACGCTTACCTCAATCGATCCGGGACCTGTATCAATTGAAGAATTCGTCTGTTCACGAAAGGGAGGAAGAATACCTCGCCCTCTACACGTATCCACACCTCGGGATGGATTCCAATGGTTGGAACTTGTCTGCTAGGACCCGAATCTGTTATTCGGTATGATGCTTCGAGAAAACGAGACTTGGAAACTCTTGGATCTTTTGGATCTCACCAAAAGCTGTCAAACGTCTGCACCAGACGGCTCTCTTAGTCTCTTTAACGATTAGGGTTTTAATCTCCTTCTTATACGGTGATTTAACCATAATTTGGTCTAATTTCCGAAAAACCCGAAACCCGGAACGGACGGTCGGACCGTCCGTTCCAGACTTCTGGTCCGTCCGTTCTAGACCCTTCCGTCTTGGTTTTTCGGTCGTTTTCTCGTGCGTTTCGTCCTTCCCTACATGTATGACCCTGTAGGCTCATTCGATATAGCAGTATAACCCGAAATCTCTATTCCGGATATACAAGTCATAGACGGTCTCTAGCAAGACACTATGACTACCTATCTCGAATAGAGTTTGTTTGTGATCTTACGAACGCCAGAGATGATTCCGGTCGATGATCTTTTTGTATCGCGATATCATATGTCGAACATAAGGCATGGACAAGCCACCTTATCTGATTCGACTGCTTTCTCGTTCACTGAGTTCGACTGTCTGAAATAGACGACGTTCGTCTATAGTGCGGCCACACATTTCTACAGTCTCGCTCACACGAGGGGCCCAGCGATATCTCTCTCTTTTACGAGAGGTACAAATCCCATCTTGACTATCTACAATCCAGCACATGATTCGTTTCGTACCTGATACACGCCTTTATAGTCTTCCTGTTAAGCATGACGTTTGACATATTCAAAGCACGCAACTCCTCATATTGGATTCCGTAGATATCTCAGGTCTTAGGATCCAGTCATGGAACCGCATATGAGATTCAAGTCATGACGCTAGTCTATGTGACAATCTCATGCGGGTCATTCCAGTATTCCGTTCTGCAACGAATACCTATGATTGTGATCGTATCCAATACCTATGATCATCTATATGATCATCAATCACACATCATACTAGTCTTGGTATATCATCATTCCCACAATGATACACGACTAGGGAGTTTAGTATTGTTCATAACAATACGTGGATTTCATAACACATAAGTATGCATAATATGTAATGAATAAAACACTCATCCATCCATAAATAGACCGAAAGTATCAATACATCAAATGCATCTAAACAAAGCTCGCATAACAGTACATCATAGAGTACTAAACCAACAATCTCCCACTTGCTCTAATCATGGACTGCTAAACATCTAATGCCCATATCCCTAACATGACCCTAATGCTTCGACGAAGGGAGAGGCTTCGTCAACGGATCGACAATGTTGTCATCTGTCGACACTCTGCAAATGTGCACGTCTCCTCTGTCTATGATCTCCCTGATAAGGTGAAATCGTCTGAGTATGTGTTTGGATCATTGATAGGATCTGGGTTCTTTCGCTTACGCGATCGCTCCATTGTTGTCACAATACAGAGCAATGGGGCTATCAGCACTAGGAATGACACCCAAGTCACCAACTTTCTGATCCAAACAGCTTCCTTTGCTGCGTCCGACGCTGCAATATACCCAGCTTCTGTAGTAGAATCTGCAACAGTCGCCTGCTTGGAACTTTTCCAGCTAACAGCGCCTCCGTTCACGCAGAAAACATAGCCAGACTGCGATCTGTAGTCATCCGTGTCTGATTGGAAACTAGCATTGGTGTAACCCTTTACAGCGAGCTCGTCTTCTGACCCACCGTATACCAAGAATACATCCTTAGTCCTTCTCAAGTACTTTAGGATGTTCTTGACGGCGATCCAGTGTGATTCGCCTCGATCTATCTCTATAGATCTTGATGCCTAATATATAGGCCGCTTCTCCTAGGTCCTTCATAGAAAACTGCGTTCCTAGCCAAGACTTAACGTCTTGCAGGGTAGGAACGTCATTCCCTATAAGGAGAATGTCATCCACGTACAACACTAGAAAAACAACTATGTTCCCACTAGCCTTCTTGTAAATACATGGTTGGTCTTCGTTCTGTGAGAAACCAAACCTTTTGATTGTCTCATCAAAGCGAATGTTCCAGCTCCTTGAAACCTGGTTCAGTCCATAAATGGACCTCTGAAGCTTGCACACCATCCTCGGGTTCCTTGGATCGACAAAACCTTCGGGTTGTGTCATGTACACATCCTCGGTCAAGTTTCCGTTAAGGAACGCGGTCTTGACATCCATTTGCCATATCTCATAGTCGTAATATGCGGCTATGGCAAGTAGAATCCTGATGGATTTCAGCATAACTACAGGCGAAAAGGTCTCATCATAATCAATACCATGAATCTGACGGAATCCTTTCGCCACAAGTCATGCCTTATACGTGTGCACGTTGCCATCCATGTCGGTCTTCTTCTTGAAGATCCACTTGCATCCGATGGGTTTTATCCCTTCAGATGCATCAACCAGAGTCCATACTTGGTTGTCTGACATGGATTGCATCTCAGACTTCATAGCCTCGCGCCATTTCTCGGAGTCCGGACTCGCCATAGCCTCTGGGTATGTGGTAGGCTCGTCATGTTCTAATAACATAAGTTCCTCATTCCCAGTCACGAGAAATACATATCTCGTTGGCTCTTGGCGAATCCTGCCTGATCTCCGAGGTTCACTCGACAAAGGTTGAGTCACAACGGGCAGTGAAACAGGTTGAACTTCTTCAACTTGTTCACCCGGCTCTCGGCTCAGTGTCTACTTGATGCTCTCGAACTTCCTCAAGTTCGATCCTACTCCCAATGACTCTTTTGGAGACGGACTCTCGCTCCATAAAAGTCGCATTCCTAGCAATGAACACTTTGTTCTCTACCAGAATATAGAAGTAGTAATCCTTAGTTTCCTTAGGGTAGTCTACAAATAAACACTTATCAGATTTGGAGGATAACTTATCACTCATCTGACGCTTCACGTAAGCGTCGCAACCCCAAATTCTAACAAAGACAACGCGGGACGCTTCCCCGTCCATATCTCATATGGCGTCGTTTCAGCCGACTTCGTTGGACTCCTGTTCAGCATGTACACAGCGTCTCTAAAGCATAGCCCCAAAAGGACTTTGGAAGATCTGTCTGACTCATCATAGACCGAACCATGTCTAACAGTGTTCGGTTCCTCCGCTCAGACACGCCGTTCCACTGTGGCGTTCCAGGAGGAGTTAATTATGATACAATACCACAATCAACCAGATAGTCAGTGAACTCTTAGCTCATATACTCGCCACCACGATCGGATCGAAGTGTCTTGATCGTCTTTCCCAGCTGGGTTTGTACTTCATTTCTGAAAGCCTTGAACATTTCAAGTGTTTCAGACTTATATCTCATCAAATAGACATAACCGTATCGACTGAAATCATCAGTGAACGTAACGAAATACAGATAACCTCCTCTAGCCGGACAGCTCATTGGTCTACTATGTATCAGATCCAATAACTTCGTCGCTCTCTGTCCTTTCCCCTTGAAAGGATGTTTTGTCATCTTGCCCATCAAACAAGACTCGCAAGATTCAAGAGACTCAAAGTCAAAAGAATCCAGAAGACCTTCAGAATGAAGCTTCTGTATGCGTTTCTCGTTTATATGGCCTAGACGACAATGCCAGAGGAAGGTCGGGTTTAAGTCGTTCGGCTTAAACCGTTTGGTACTCACGTTATAGATGGACGATGTCGAGTTCGAAGGCTGATCATTCAAGACGTATAAACCATTAACTAGATAACCATTACCATAGTAAACATCGTCTCGATAAATCATCAAACTCGAGTTCTCAATAACAAATCGAAAACCATCCAAATCCAGACA
>NW_010964882.1:30253-34906 GCF_000463585.1 Tarenaya hassleriana
TCCTTCAGATCCTCCAAGTAAAGGTGACAATTACGCTTCCAGTGTCCAGACACTCCGCAGTAATGACAGTCCCCCTTATCGGGTTTAGGCTTAGACGTAGAGGCAACTTTTGCCTTCTTCGCCGCCTTCTTTTTGGCTTTGCCCCGCCGCTTCTTGCTGAAGTGTTTGTCAACAGCAAGCACAGTCTTGGGCACCACAATATCCTGCTCGGCCGATTTCAGCATCCCATGTAGTTCGGCTAAGCTCTTAGTCATCCCGTGCATATGGTACTGCATAACAAACTGGTTATAGTCCTAGGGCAATGACATCAGGATCAAGTCTGCAACCAAGTCACCATCGAGCTTCACTCCCATACACTCAAGTTCTTCAACATGAGCTCTCATGTTGAGGACGTGGATGTTTACAGAGCTACCTCTCGGCATCTCCGTCTTCACCAGAGCTTTCAACGTCTTGTACTTTTCAGTACGCGCTAGCTCCTCAAACATGGTCTTGAGCTGATTGATCATATCAAACACGTTCTTCCCCTCAAACTGCCTCTGCAGATTCGGGGCCATGCTTCCCAACATGAGACAGGAGATCTCATTGTCATCAGTCTGATGCTTCAACCAAGCATCCATGACGGCTCTCTTGGCGTTGGCCGCAGACTCTGGTGGTAGAGCCCCTTCCAGGACGTACGAATTCTTATCGTGCTTGAGAACTATTCTCAAGTTACCATACCAGTCTAAGAAGTTCGTCCCGGTCAACTTATCCTTCTCAAGGATAGATCGCATCGTCAAACTCGGTACGCTACCGGTTGACGCCATGTCCTACAAAAGGAGACAAAACAGAACGAACAAAACAAAATTGCAGATACTATCAATGATCTACTACCAGCTAGTCCATCATCAATCAATGTCAACATATCCATGATCTACTACCAGCTAGTCCATCATCAACCAATGACAACATAGATGCAAACACAAGCTATATTCCCATAAAGAAAACTAACCCTACAATAATTTTCTATATGGGACTAAGATCCGTTTTTCACACAAGAATAAATTATTACACTTATCCTTATGCTATTTACGTAGACATCTAATGTCAATCACATCCAATGTGATTCTTAGATCTTTTATGAGACTATGATATCGAATATCATTGTGATAACATATAAATAACATTATATTTTAATTTAAGATATCTATCGAGTTTTACGTTATTTATACATTAATAGATATCATTTGTACAGTTTTACTTCGATTTCGTTGTTTATATTGTTTTGCAGGAAAATTGGAGATTTAAGTTTAAACGACGCAATTTCAAGGAAATCGAATGGAAAACAAATGAGTACAAAATTGGTCTGGTTTAATAAAACAAAAAACAAAAAAACACAAGATCGCGCGATCGTTGTTACGATCGCACAATCGAACATATACATAATACACGATATAATAATATATGTTAGTGAATATAATATATATATATATATGTTAGTGGAAATATATATAATAATATATATGTTAGTGGATATATATAATATTATAATATATATATATGTTAGCGGATGTATATATATTATTATATAAATATGTGTATATGTGTACGTTATTTATATTTGCATATTATATATATATATATATATCCGTATATATATTAGATTTATGTATGGATATGTTTTTATATGTATAATAGATATATACATCTAATACATGTATGTATATGTGTATTATGTATAATATATATGTATATAATATATTGTAATAATAGTAGTAACTCAACGATCGAGCAATTGTTATTCACAATCGCACGATTGTTTTTAACCTCCACCGGACCCACGTACTCACAAATGGCCAAACAAGAGTGCACAATTGTTTTATCGGCCGACAAAAAAAACAGACTTTCCTTGATTTGCGCTGAGCTAAAAGAAAGGAGACAACGATGTTCACTCGAGCTGGTATTCATTAAAAGGAGAAGTAGAGGATAGAGCCAAGAGAGCTTCGACAGCTCTCGACAGAGAGCTTCACCGAAGAGAGGAGCTGCAGGTCCGACCCAAGCGTCGCACGGAGGTTCCAGAGGAGAAGAAGGAGATGAGGAGGAAGACCACGCTGCCCATAACTCCTAAGCCTCTCTAACTCTCTCTATTCTTTCTCTGGGATTTTTCCGTGCGATATCTTGTTATTCTCTCTGGTTGTGTTTGTGTGTTGAACTCCCGTAATGAGGTTTTGAATTTAAATTTGTATTTATATCCACCCTTTACATTTCCTGCATCAGGATTTAGTGTCACCACCACCACATTATCGCCACCGACCGAAACCGAGTAGAAAATCCAAACCGCATAGCTAGTGAGTGTGTTTATTTGTGTTCCGGTGATTCCCGACGAGTCCCCAGAGTTCGACCCTAGGTACTATAACTGACCCGTATGCTTGCGGAAGTCGTGTCTAGGAAATTAAAACTAGATAAATCCGAACCGAGTTCGCGACGCATCAAGTTTTTGGCGCCGTTGCCGGGGATTCAACGGAATTAACGGAACGCATAGAGAACCGAAGCAATAACATAAATCCACTAGTGATACGATTAAGAATTTTTATTTGGTTTCGGTCTTCTTTTTATTTTGGTTTTGGGTTAAACTTTTTCCTGTGTTGCCTTCTCTGTTTTATGCGCAGGAACCGTGAGCAATAGAGGCGAAAGTACAAACCCGAATTTTTTTTCGTTTGTATATACCATGTGTATATATCATATATATATATATAATTGTGTATATATATAAATATATATAAGCATATATGTATATAATTTAAAAACAAAACAAAACAAAAACTAAAAAAAAAAACTAAAAACTAAAAAAAAAAACGAAAAAAAAACGCATTATGTATGTACTGTACGAAGTATATATATATACTTTTATACATATACTTATGTATATTATGTATGTATATATATGAGTGTAATTGTATATATACGTATAGCATGTTCGTGTATATGGTATAAATATATATGTATGCTTGTATATACGTGTGAATATATTATGTATATAATATGTATGTATATATACATATGTGTAATAGGTACAGGTATACATGTATGTAGTATATATAAATATATATATATATGTTATACGTGTATGTATTTATATATGAATACATATAATTACTACGTGTGTGTATTGTGTAGTATGTATATATATATATATATTATATTATATTATATGTATATTAAATAAAGAAGCGATTGAGCTATCGTGCTGTAATATATGTATAATATATAATATATGTAAAAAAAAAAACAAAAACAAAATCTCCACGATTGATCTATCGTGTTGGAGATTGAGCTATCGTCAATACGATAGGTCTATCGTGCAAACGCGATAGATCGATCGCACTTCACCAGCCCTATCACCGACAACATGTAATATATTTTATGATTTGTATGAGCGGATATATTATGCATATATTTGTACATAATATGCTTGTGTGTATATATATATAATATGTACGTGTGTATACATATGTATGAAGTATATATATGCTACACGCGTATGTATCCATATGTATATATATAATTAGTATGTGTGTATATTCTGTAGTATGTGCATATATATAGATAACATATGTGTGTGTATATATATATTATAAAAAAAAAAAAGAAAAAAAAATGAAGAAAAAAAAAGTTGTCTGCAAGGAAGTTTGAACGAGAAAACGAAGAAATTTTGTGCAGTACAACCCGAGCTCTTGCCGTGGATTCAGATGCTTGAAAGCAAAATGACGAGACATAAGCTCATTCCCGCTAGTATCCAAATGCTTAGTGTCATAGTTTTTTGGGCTACACCCAATGAAAGCTGTGACGCATGTTTAACCCGGTTCAAGACTAAAAAGTTAAATCTAGCTATCCGACGTTTCCAATCGAAAGAGGCATACTTCCTCTTTTTGATGGGAATGCAAACGAGAGTGGCATACTTCCTCTCTCTAATCGGAAGGAGTGCTGAACCCCAAATTATTTCCCACATTTGAAAGCATATAATATTATTATATATCTGGACTGTCAATAAAGGCTAGTTAAATTCTCGATGAGTGAAATAATATTAACTATAACTGGTCACAAATGGTCCTTAACCTAAATATTTTACAAAGCAGAGGAGCCGGGGGAGATCAGATCTCTAAATTGCTTTAATCACACTTCTTCGTCACATGAAATTATTTGGGCAGATACGGACAAAAAACATGGTTGACGATAGGAGATAAATTCGGACATGCATGTCGAAGCCATCTCATGTAAGAGTTTGATTAATTAACGAAAATCAGGTCATTAATTAATTAATACGTACCTCGGTCTCCACTCCATTTTCCATGCATTATATCCATCATCGATAGTCGTAGTATTTTATGATAATATGTCTGTATAACTCCTAAGCCTCTCTAACTCTCTCTATTCTTTCTCTGGGATTTTTCCGTGCGAGATCTTGTTATTCTCTCTGGTTGTGTTTGTGTGTTGAACTCCCGTCATGAGGTTTTGAATTTAAATTTGTATTAAGGATTTATTTATGTGTGGGTATTTTGATTATTACTGGTTTGATATTTGGTTTGAGTGAATGATTCTTAATGCATCAATTCTTGCTGATCACTTGAATTGTATGATTTTAGGGTTTAATTTACATAGTGATATGAAATTAAACCT
>NW_010964882.1:34944-53752 GCF_000463585.1 Tarenaya hassleriana
ATGATCTACTACCAGCTAGTCCATCATCAATCAATGTCAACATATCCATGATCTACTACCAGCTAGTCCATCATCAATCAGTGTCTACATACCTATGATCTACTACCAGCTAGTCCATCATCAAACAATGACAACATAGATGCAAAAACGAGCTATATTCCCATACAGAAAAATAACCCTATAATAATTCTCTATATGGGACTAAGATCCGTATTATAAGAATAAGATTTTACACTCAGCCTTATGCTATTTAGGTAGACATCTAATGTCGATCACATCCAATGTGACTCTTAGATTCTTTTATGAGACTATGATATCAAATATCATTGCATACTCGTCTCATCTGTACCGTTAAGTCTCAAGTCAAAACTTGATAACTCAACCTAAGGTAAACCACGTTCAAGCTGTGGGAACCACGATTTCCCACCCTGCCTCACAAAGATAATCCGGCACGCTCAGCTTTGGCATGACCCGTGTTACGGACGATCGATGCCTTGATAGGCGCTCTAGTAATGGAAGGTACACGTTTAACATTACATAAATAAGGGATTTTCGAAACCACACTTAGATCAAGCATATACTTTCAAGCTATGAGAACCACCATTTCTCCATCTTGCCTCACCAAGATAATACGACACACCCAACTTTAGCATGGCCCATGACACGTACGATCGAGGTCTTGACAAGTGCTTTACTCGTAGAGCTCCTAGATCTAACCGGTTTCTGTGCAACGATTGTACATATCAAGGATCAACAATTATTCCTTGATCAGATGTATTACATAATCCGAATAGACATGTAATCCCAATCTCGAAGCTCTCACTCAATCAAGCATATCCAATATTTTGATTAAGTTACATGCATTCATTCACTATGGACCATCCATAAGAATAAATCATGTCTATTTGAGTCACAGTTGATCAAATTAAGCAACGATTGCATAATCGGATCAGAAAATGAAAAACTCCGAGTCTGGGTCTCGGACCGTCCGTTCTGGATGTAGAACGGACGGTCTACGTGTGAGAACGGACGGACCACGTGTTTCTGCAGACCAGATGGTCCAGACACTCTGGAACGGACGGTCCACTGTCTCAGAACGGACGGTCCAGACCTTTCGGTCTATCCTCAGTCCGTCACCCCTGGACAGTCCGGTCTGGTAAACCCAGAACGGACGGTCTAGGGTTTGGTCACGTGATCAGATCACGTTTTTCGCGTTCTCGGCCCCGTTCAGACTCGAAACCGATCCGAATTCGTCTGTGGACCCAAAATTCGAACTCCTGCACTCTATGCAACATGAAACATGCAATCTACCATAGATTCAATCATCCAACATGCATAGAATTCAAAGCAAACATGGATTCAAACAATTCAAATCCTAAAACATGCGTGATCGGGTTCTATGAAATCAAAACAGAGCAACCAGGCTCTGATACCACTGTTGGGTTTCCTGGGATCTCATGAGCGAATCCTATTCCTAAGAGATCAATTCTAGGGTTTGCGCAGCGGATATAAAACAAAAATTTAATAAACCATAGAACCATGCTTCTAATGAATCGTAGAAACATTAGAACGCTTACCTCAATCGATTCGGGGCCTATATCAATTGAAGAATTCATCTGATCACGAAAGGGAGGAAGAATACCTCGCCCTCTACACGTATCCACACCTCGGGATGGATTCCAACGGTTGGAACTTGTCTGCTTGGACCCAAACCTGCTATTCGGTATGATGCTTCGAGAAAACGAGACTTGAAAACTCTTGGATCTTTTGGATCTCACCAAAAGCTGTCAAAAGTCTGCACAAGACGGCTCTCTTAGTCTCTTTAACGATTAGGGTTTTAGTCTCCTTCTTATAAGGTGATTTAACCCTAATTCGGTCTAATTTTCGAAAAACCCGAAACCCAGAACGGACGGTCCAGAAATACACGTGGATCGTCCGTTCGAGGAAAGCCAGAACGGACGGTCTGTTATCAACGCAGACCGTCCGTTCCGACACTTAGAACGGACGGTCTGCGACTATTCGCGGACCGTCGGGTTTGGACTTGGCGGACCGTCCGTTTCGGACTTCTGGTCCGTCCGTTCCAGATCCTTCCGTCTTGGTTTTTCGGTCGTTTTCTCGTGCGTTTCGTCCTTCCCTGCGTGTGTGACCCTGTAGGCTCATTCGATATAGTAGTATAACCCGAAATCTCTATTCCGGATATACAAGTCATAGGCGGTCTCTAGCAAGACACTATGACTACCTATCTCGAATAGAGTTTGTTCGTGATCTTAGGAACGCCAGAGATGATTCAGGTTGATGATCCTTTTGTATCGCGATATTATATGTCAATCATAAGGCATAGACAAGCCACCTTATCTGATTCGATTGCTTTCTCGTTCACTGAGTTCGACTGTCTGAAATAGATGACGTTCTCTATAGTGCGGCCACACATTTCTACAGTCTCGCTCACACGAGGGGCCCAGCGATATCTCTCTCTTTTACGAGAGGTACAAATCCCATCTTGACTATCTAAATCCAGCACATGATACGTTTCGTACCTGATACACCACGCCTTTATAGTCCTCCTGTTACGCAGGACGTTTGACGTATTCAAAGCACGCAACTCCTCATGTTGGATTCCGTAGATATCTCAGGTCTTAGGATCCAATCATAGAACCCCATATGAGATTCAAGTCATGACGCTAGTCCATGTGACAATCTCATGCGGGTCAATCCAGTATTCCGTTCTCCAACGAATACCTATGATTGTGATCATATCCAATACCTATGATCATCTATATGATCATCAATCACACATCATACTAGTCTTATTATGTCATCATTCCCATAACGACACAAGACTAGGGAGTTTAGTATCATTCATAATGATACACGGATTTCACAACATATTAAAGCATGCATAATACGTAATGAATCAAACACTAATCCATAAAACTATAGAAAAAAAGAGAGAGATATCGTTGGGCCCCTCGTGTGAGCGAGACTGTAGAAATGTGTGGCCGCACTATAGATGAACGTCCTCTATTTCAGACAGTCGAACTCAGTGAACGAGAAAGCAGCCGAATTAGATAAGGTGGCTTGTCCATGCCTTATGTTCGACATATGATATCGCGATACAAAAGGATCATCAACCAGAATCATCTCTGGCGTTCGTAAGATCATGAACAAACTCTATTCGAGATAGGTAGTCATAGTGTCTTGCTAGAGACCGCCGATGACTTGTATATCCGGAATAGAGATTTCGGGTTATACTGCTATATCGAATGAGCTACAAGCTCATACATGTAGGGAAGGACGAAACGCACGAGAAAACGACCGAAAAAGCAAGACGGAAGGGTCTGGAACGGACGGACCAGAAGTCCAGAACGGACGGTCCACCAGGTCCAGACCCGACGGTCCGCGAATAGTCGCAGACCGTCCGTTCTAGTTTGCCTGGAACGGACGGTCCACGTACAGATCGTCCGTTCTGGCTTGCCTGGAACGGACGGTCCACGTGAGCAGACCGTCCGTTCTGGCTTGCTGGAACGGACGGTCCACGTGTATTTCTGGACCGCCCGTTACGGGTTTTGGGTTTTTCGGAAATTAGACCGAATTAGGGTTAAATCACCTTATAAGAAGGAGATTAAAACCCTAATCGTGACACAGATTTGAGGGCCGATTTTTGGCGGAAACTAGAGAGTTTTGAGATCCAAAAAATGAGTTCTAAGTCTCGGTATTCCTCGGTGCACATATCGAATAGAGATTCGAGTCCTAGCAGACAAGTTCCAATCGTTGGAATCCATCCCGAGGTGTGGATACGTGTAGAGGGCGATGTAATCTTCCTCCCTTTCGTGATCAAACGGATTCTTCAATTGAGACAATCGAGGTAAGCGTTCTAACGTTTCTACGATTCAATAGCAGCATGGTTCTAGGGTTCTATAAAATTTTTGTTTAACTTCCGCTGCGCAAACCCTAGAATCGATCTCTTAGGAATAGGATTCGTTTTAGAGATCCCAGGAATTCCTTCACCGCCATATGAGATTCAAGTCATGACGCTAGTCCATGTGACAATCTCATGCGGGTCATTCCAGTATTCTGTTCTCCAACGAATACCTATGATTGTGGTTGTATCCAATACTTATGATCATCTATATGATCATCAATCACAAATCATACTAGTCTTGGTATATCATCATTCCCACAATTATACACGACTAGCGAGTTTAGTATTGTTCATAACAATACATGGATTTCATAACACATAAGAATGCATAATATGTGATGAATAAAACACTCATCCATCCATAAATAGACCGAAAGTGTCAATACATCAAATGCATTTAAACAAAGCTCGCATAACAATACATCATAGAGCACTAAACCAACAATCAGAGCCCAGTTCACATCGTAATACGTGTTGACATTTTAAGTCGGAATTTAAAATTCGGAGAACATAATTTGGAATTATGCATGAATTTGGGTTTGCACGAATACGGTTAAATGTTAATATAGTTGGAATATCATTAACAACACCAAAATGAATTTGGAATGGAATGAAAATATGTTTTCAGTCGATGAGTCGACACTTTGAAATAAAACCCCTCATAATAATTTAAACCCTTACCGACCACTAGTTTGACACTTGTCAAACTATCGATCGTCTGTGTCACGAGATAATTTGCTCAGCAGACGTGTCAGATTATCTTTAGAAGGCAAGACAGTGAAATGGTGGTTCACTTACGTAGGAACGTGGTTCGGATTTAGTTAGGCTACAGGAACAGTTCCGGCCTAATGGTGTAAGATGAGTTTGAACATGCTTTAAAATTCATTAGGAGTCATGTTTGACATGATTGATTTGATAAGTCTACCTAAATAGCATAATTCATCGTGGGATAATTTGCTTAGCAGATACGACTGTTATGTGAAATATGAGCCCTATCCATTACTAGAAATATTTTGAGGGTTATTTATTGGTGATAAAAGTTGAAATATGTCCGTCTGTCCCCGTTAAAATAGTTCTAATTAGTTGTATATCATATTATGTAGAATCAATGGCTGACAACACTCCCACAAACCCCTCCTCATCTGGCTTGAGTTCCTTTATCCGTTCCCTGATTGAACGTGATCGGTTGTCTGAGAACAACTTTCAAGAATGATTGCATACCTTGAGGATTGTCCTCAAGCAGGAAGGCAAAGAGTATGTCCTTGAGCAACCTTTCCCGACTGATATTGATCAGTACAACACTCTCGCTACATTGCTTGATTGTCGTCTGACACGAGGTTCTCCTGTAGGAACTCACGTTCTCAAAACGAAAGAATATTTTGAGAACCTTGAGCAGTACGAGATCGTGTTCCTGCCAAAAGTTGTGACCAGAATCATCCTCCACTCCCTGCATGATGGGTACAAGCAACTCCAAATGAACTATAACATGCATGGGATGAACAAGTCCGTGATGGAGCTTCACGGCATGCTCAAATCGGTCGAGTCTGATCTCGCGTCCGAAAAGACATCCTCATTGTTTTGGGGAAAAGTTCCTGAAAGAGAGGACGAAACAAGGATAAGGTTTCTGGCCAATCCGCAAACGTTGCGAAAAGGCGCTTGCCGAAACCAAAGGAAGGTGATTGCCATCATTGTGCCACACCGGGGCATTGGAGGTGTAACTGCCCTACCTATCTGGAAGATCTGAAGAAGAAGAAGCATTCAGATGCTTCAACTTCAGGTATATATGTTATTGAATCGCACTTGTGTACTTCTTTTCCTGGGTGTTAGAAACGGGGTGTGCATCTCACATTTGTGGAAATGTGCAAGCAATGCGAAGAAGTAGATCATTGGCAAATGGTGAAGTCGAGCTTCGTGTCAGAAATGGAGCAAAAGTTGTTGCTGTTGCTGTCGAGAATGTTGACGTACTTTTATCCTTTGGACTTGTTTTGGAACTTCGTAATTGTTACGTTGTACCTGCAATAAGCAGAAATATTATTCCCGTTTCATGTCTGGATACTGATGGTTTTAAATTTATAATTGAGAACAGAATATTATTTTCGATATTCAAATCCAGTATTTACTACGGTAATGATTACTCGTTTAATGGATTGTATATTCTTGATTGTAATGATGCAAGTGAACATGCGATTTATAATGTATCTATTAAACGGTTTAAATCTAACGATTTGAACCCAGCATTCCTCTGGCACTGTCGTTTAGGCTATATTGGTGAGAAACGTGTTTCCCAACTCCATTCGATTGGTTTGTTGGATTCGTTCGATTTCGAATCATTCGAGAAATGCGAGTCTTGACTTATGGGAAAAATGACAAAGCAACCTTTTTCGGGAAAAGGTTCTCGGGCTATAGAGCTTCTCGACCTTATATATTCAGATGTATGTGGTCCTATGAGAATGCCCGCTAGAGGAGGTTATCTGTACTTTGTGACATTTACTGACAATTTCGCAATTATTTCCTCCGGCTACGCCACAGCATAACGGTGTATCTGAGCGGAGGAACCGTACCTTGTTGAAAATGGTTTGGTCGATGATGAGTCGGGTCGATCTTCTAATCTTTCTTCTGGGTTATGCACTAGAAACCGCAGCTCATATACTCAATAGAAGTCCATCTAAATCGATTGACAAGACTCCATATGAGATATGGTGTGGGAAGCGTCCTAACTTGTCTTACCACTACAAAAAAATGGTCATTTCCAACGGGTAAATCCGTTGGAAATTAACGTTTTCAACGGATTTATCCGTTGAATTTTCGTCGTTAGAAATCGGTGTCCGTTGGAAAACCGTTGGAATTTTCAACGGAATTTCAACGAATTTTTCCGTTGGAATTTTTCAACGGATTTTCAACCGGCATCGGTTGGAATTTTCCAACGGATTTTCAACTGCAATCTCGGTTGGAAAATTCCAACGAAATTTCCAACCGCAATCCGTTGGAATTTTCCAACGGAATTTCCCACCGATATCCGTTGGAATTTTCCAACGTAATTTTCAACCGCATTCCGTTGGAATTTTCCAACGAAAAATTCGAAACATATTCCCGATCCGACCCGATACCGACACCAACACCAACCCGACCCGACACCGACACCGACACCAACCCGACCACGATCCCGAAACTCACTTCCCAATAGGTCACCCATCCTTCCACTGCTCCAGCTCAATCCTCCTTAACCCTGGAGTTCTAATTAGAACTCATCCAACTCCTCCAAGTTAAACTTCTGATATCATATAACATTAATATATATACATATATAAATATTTATATATATTTACATATATACATATTCAAATTCATATATATATATATATATATTTGTTATGTATATGTATATGGTTAATATATATATATACTTATTCGTATACATATATGTGTATATATACACATCATATTTGTATATATAAAAATATATAAACACAAAATATATCTATATTATACATATATATAGATGTATAAATATATAAAATATTTGTTTATACGTATATATACACCTCCTTAATATACATATATATACGCATATATGTATATATATATATTCAAATTCATATAAATATATATATTTTTGTTATGTATATGTATATGGTTAATATATATATATATATATATGTTTATTAGTATACATATATATATGTATATATACACATCATATTTGTATATATAAAAATATATAAACACAAAATATACCTATATTTATACATATATATATGTATAAATATATAAAATATTTTTTTATACGTATATATATACCTCCTTAATATACATATATATACGTATATATACATATATATATATTCGAATTCATATATATATATATACCTCCTTAACATACATATATATATTTATACGTATATGTATATATATATATATATTTAAATATACGAGTCTTTTATATATTTATACCTAAACCGACGAATCCCGAGGATACTAGCATACCGACCCGACGTGTGGATACCGGTAGAGGCGTTCTTTCCATTTCAATTGATTTTTCAATTAAAATCTAAATTTCCAACCGGCATCCGTTGGAATTCCGTTGGAATTGTTTTTTAAAAATTTTCAAAAAAATTTCCAACTGGCATCCGTTGTAATTCGGTTGGAATTTTTTTAAAAACATTTCCAAAAAAAATTCCAACCGACATCCGTTGGAATTCCGTTGGAATTTTTTTTAAAAATTTCTAAAAAAATTTCCAACCGGCATCCGTTGGAATTGTTTTCTAACAAACATCCGTTGGAATTCCGTTAAAATTTGCAACCGATTTTTCCAACGTTAATCCGTTGAAAATTTCCAACGGATATCCGTTGGAAATACCGTTGGAAATTTTCAACCCAATTTTTCAATTGAATATGTTTAAAATTCCGTTAAAAATTTCCAACGGGTGTTTCCAACGGATATCCGTTGGAAATTTTCAACGGAATTTTAACGTAAATCGTCGTTGAAACGCCGTTGAAAATCGTTGGAAATCCGTTGGAAATTTTCCAACGGACAAATCCGTTGGAATTCGAGGATTTTTTTGTAGTGTACCTTCGGATTTGGGGATGTGACGTTTACGTGAAATGTCAAATTGCTGATAAGCCAAAATCTTATAAGTGCATATTTGTGGGTTATCCACGAGAAACCGTTGGATACTTCGTGTATCTCCCCGCGGATAACAAAGTGTTTGTTGTCCGTAATGGAATTTTCTTAGAACGAGAGTTCATTGCTAAGAGAGTTAGTGGGAGCACGATTGATCTTGATGAGATTCGAGAACCACAAATAAGTGTAGAGCCAAGCAATAGAATTGACTCGGATATTAACGATATTGACATCGGTCGTATGGTTGGACCACTTGAGTCAAGTATTGTTGTCGATCTGACTTTGGATTCTATCGGGACTTCAATTGAGGCGTGTGGACCTCGGAGGTCTAATAGGGAAAGAGTGTACCCGAGAGATTTGGATATCTCGTCTACCTAACGGTTGTTGTCAATGACGAACCGGCATCATTTTCTAATGCTACGTCTTGTCTCGACTCCGATAAATGGCTTGAGGCTATGAAAGCTGAAATGAAGTCCATGTATGATAACCAAGTTTGGACCTTGGTCGATGCACCTGATCGGGTTCGACCCGTTTGTTGCAAGTGGGTTTATAAGAAGAAAATCGACATGGACGATGTTGTGCATACCTACAAAGCTCGTCTGGTTACGAAAGATTTTCGTCAGATTCAAGGTGTTGATTATGACGAAACTTTTTATCCAGTGGCTATGCTTAAGTCAATTCGGATCCTTCTTTCCATTGCTGCGTATTACGACTACGGAATATGGCAGATGGATATCAAAATTGCATTCCTTAACGAGAATCTTTCTGAGGATGTGTATATGACACAACATGACGATTTTGACGATCCGAATTATCCTAACAGAGTATGCAAGCTTCAACGCTCTATCTATGGCTGAAGCAGGCTTCGCGTAGTAGGAACATTCGTTTTGACGAGACAGTCAAAGAGTTTGGCTTTACTCAAAACGAAGACGAGCCTTGTGTCTACCGCAAGTTTAGTGGGAGCACAGTTATATTCCTTATTCTATACGTAGATGACATTCTGCTCATCGGAAACGATATTCCTACTCTGCAAGATGTTAAATCTTGGCTAGGAGGTTGTTTCTCGATGAAAGATCTTGGAGAAGCGGCGTATATTCTTGGAATTAAGATCTATCGGGATAGATTGCGTCGATTAATCGGTCTTTGCCAAAGTACATATATCGACAAGATCTTGAAACGATTCAAGATGGAGAACTCTAAGAGAGGTCTTTTGCCGATGAATCCTAGCATTTGTCTTCGCAAGACATCGGAGTTGATAAATCCGGATGAGCGAGACCGTATCGTATCCCTTATGCTTCGGCTACCGGATCGATCATGTACGCGATGTTGTGTACTAGGCCAGATGTGTCGTATGCGTTGAGCATGACTAGTCACTATCAGTCAAATCCTTGTGAGTCGCACTGGATAGCTGTCAAGAACATCCTAAAATACTTGCGAAGGACTAAGGATGCTTTCTTGGTTTATGGAGGATTGGGCACTCCATTGGTTTAAAGGGTTACACTGATGCTAGTTTTCAATCTGATAAGGATGACGATAGATCATAGTCTTATTTCGTATTTGTCCTAAATGGGGGTGCCATGTCTTGGAAAAGTTCCAAATAGGCAACGGTTGCTGATTCTACAACGGAAGCGGAGTATATCGCAGCTTCTGAAGCTGCAAAGAGACTGTTTGGATTCGAAAATTTATCGAGGATGTTGGGGTCGTTCCTTCTATTGCTGATTAGATTGAGGTCTTATGTGATAACAATGGGGTAATCGCACAGGCTAACGAACCCAGGCATCACCAGCGGTCGAAACATATACTTCGTCATTATCACTTGATCCCGGAGATCATTGATCGCGGAGATATTAGGATATGCAAGATGGGGACATAAGACAATGTTGCGGATCCGTTGACGAAGCCTCTTCCTTCGTCAAAACATGAGGGTCATGTTACCGCAATGGGTATTAGATACTTGTAGATATGTTATGAGCAAGTGGAAGACTGTTGTAGTTCTGCTCATACATAGACGAACATATGTACAATTGTAATAAATGTTTATGAAATAATATGATTATTCGTTTATTATTATATGTGTATTTTCATTAATAATAAACATTATCCCTGTATTATTTGGAATAATACTAGATGCCCTAGTCAGTTATTATCGTGGGAACGATAATAAATGAAGACTAGTGTGACGTGTACATATGACGTATTGGATACGTGCTACAGTCACAGATGCATGTTTGGAACGTGTGACTGGCTGACCCACATGATGGTCGGTTCATGGTCATGAATCAAAACCGACGTCATTATAATATCTCACTTTTGTCCTCTGATCTAAGATAGCTATTGGTATTCCCCGTAATTTGTTTCGTGTCTTGACATAGTCAAACATCACCTTAACACGGTGGTTATAAAGGCTATGCTTAGTTGCACAACGGATTCCGTGGTGGGTCGTAGCATAACAAGATGGAAATTTGTTTCTCCTGATTACGGGATAGATATCACTGGCCACTCGGTGGTTAGTCATGCTGTAAAGTGCTTGGCCAAGCCATAGATGTCGGACATCTATATTAAGATGGTTAATGGACGAGAAAGCGATCGAATTGGTTAAGGTTGATTGACACTATGCCTTACGTTCGACTGGTAATATATCGCGAGACAAAGGGATATTAGTTCGATGATATTGTAGGCACAATCGAGGTGATAACTCGGTTTAACGTGTGTAGTTGATATGTCTTGCTAGAGGCCACTATCAACGTGTACGGTAAAATAGGATTTTATCGTTACGACCACATTAAACGGGACCTACCGGGTCACACACATAAGGTTATACCGGATTTATATATTTGATATATGTCGGTTATAGGCTCGGATATTTTTTTTTCCGGTCCTATTTATTGCTCGGTTATTTTGTCGGTTTATATTCACGAGATTAGTCTCGGTGTAAGTGATATATTTTCAGAATACAAGATTCATTTCCTATGACGTAATACATTCATTAAATAAGGTTCATATGAACTTATTTAATGAAGATGAATCTGTCTCTTCGTATTTTGAACCTATTAAATGAACTTGACTCTTCATTTCCTTTGAGGTTTCTATAAATTGACATCAGATGTCATTTCAGAAATCATCGGAAAACAACAGAAACATAAAACTCGACAAAAAAAAGTTTTTGAGCTAGAATATGAAAAGTCTCGTATTGCCTAAACCGACGAATCCCGAGGATACTAGCATACCGACCCGACGTGTGGATACCGGTAGAGGCGTTCTTTCCTCGTCTCTGTGATGTCTCCGACTCTCCGATTCTGCATTTTAAGGTACGTTTTACCACACATATTACGATGATCCGATTAGTCTAAGTTTAAATTCATGCAATTGTTGTATGTAATTATTCTGTTGCACATAAACCTAGACAAAAATTATAGCTACGATTAGATCGTTAGGCTCTTCGTTTTCCTTTCAGTGGTATCAGAGCCCAGTTCACATTGTAATACTTGATGTTTTAAGTCGGAATTTAAAATTCGGTAAGCCCTAAACCACAGAACAAAAGGAGTCGGTAATCCAGATGGACCGGAACCCGATTTAATTGTTTCAGAGGTTAAAATGTTTTAAAAATGGAAAGACTTAAAATATACCGCGTGTGTATACTTATGAGATCGAGCGTATAATGAATGTATAAATAGATATATCTGATCAATGATCCAGGCCGAAGACTTATAATTATTAATAAATCAGAGATGCATGTATGCATGTGATTTAATGAAATTGCGTGACTGCATGTGATTGGGAGTATTGAATAGGATAGATGGCATGGCGTTAGGCAATATACTGAACGGGTTCAGATATTGTCTAGCGTGTGATTGTAGACGGGTGTATATTATTGATTGTTATTTCGATCAGTGCGATGAGTGGAAGCTCAGTCATATGACAATTGACCCGGGTCAAATGTCATACGGGTGAGACATGATTGTGATTGTAACGATGAGAGATTGCATTAACGTCGCGAGGAACGGTGCCAGAGATCTACGTAGTTTGTATCGGTTGATGATGTAGTCAGTACAAATGCGTGGGGAGGTGATACGGTTCGTCGGTAATCGCGCCAACATTCCATCGGCCATGGAACGGTATCAGGAGTTGTTTGTGTCCTCCAATAGTAGGCAAATGAAACCCGTGATCGAGTTATTGCGTGTGTCCCCCGATCACGAGGTGTTACAGAATACTCTGACAGGCTGAGCTCGAGCCTGATGAGTAATTCCACGGTGGATGGTCGGCGAGGGGGAGTTAGCATAGAGTTGCTCTGCCCGGTAATTGGCGACGGCGGGAGGCAACATCAGGTCTTGATATCGAGAGGGTTATATCGGTATCAGGAAGATGGAAGTGTTTGATGTGAATGAGTTATATTTTTATGCGAAGACGATGGTGTTTTTATTATTATGATGATAATCGAGGAGAGGAGAGGTTGTGCTATGCACATGGAGAGTCTTAACCTATGTGTGTAATGCACACGTAGAGATGAATTGACGATATTAATGGTAAAGACTGAAAAGGTCGAGATATTACTTGTATCTTCAACGAGGGAGCAGGTAAGTGAATGAATTATGACCTGACCCGTGTGCTGAGGTACGCGGAGGTGATTTGACGGCTGTTGTCCAGGGATGATTATCCTTTGGACTAATTGAGATTATTTTAGTGATTGAATGAGTTGATGATTATAATTGTCGTCTGTATACGTATATATAAGTATGATTGCCTGTTGTTTGGTCGATTTCAATGAGTGAGGTGTTCGGAATACACCCGAATCACTCACTCTTTAGGACATTGTTATGCAACATTTCAGGTTAGGAGAATCGTGAGGGGTTCCAAATAGAAAAGTGGCTAATTGCCCGTTCCAATTGGACGTCCAAGAGAATCACAACGGGGATGAAGATGAGCGTCCTTGGACGGATTTGTGAAGATTCTAAGTTAGGGAGATTCCTGTTTTAACTGAATTGGTTGTGTAGTTTTACGGATTTCGTATTTTTCGTCATTATATTCACTACCCTTTGTATTTGTTTCCACTACAGATTAATTGTTCGTTTAGTGCTCTATGATGTACTGTTTATGAGCTTTATTCAGATACATTTGATGTTTTGATACTGTCTACGGTTTTATGAGAGTATTTGATTCATTACATGTTCTTGTATATTAGATGTGTTATGAAATCTATGTATCATTATGAATGATACTAAACTCCCTAGTCTTGTGTCATTATGGGAATGATGACATAATAAGACTAGTATGATGTGCGATTGATGATCATATAGATGATCATAGGTATTGGATATGATCACAGTCATAGGTATTCGTTGGAGAACGGAATACTGGATTGACCCGCATGAGATTGTCACATGGACTAGCATCATGACTGGAATCTCATATGGCGGTTCCATGATTAGATCCTAAGACCTGAGATATCTACGGAATCCAACATGAGGAGTTGCGTGCTTTGATTACGTCAAACGTCCTGCGTAACAGGAGGACTATAAAGGCGTGTATCAGGTACGAAATGAATCATGTGCTGGATTGTAGATAGTCAAGACGGGATTTGTACCTCTCGTAAAAGAGAGAGATATCGCTGGGCCCCTCGTGTGAGCAAGACTGTAGAAATGTGTGGCCGCACTATAGACGAACGTCGTCTATTTCAGACAGTCAAACTCAGTTAACGAGAAAGCAGTCGAATCAGATAAGGTGGCTTGTCCATGCCTTATATTCGACATATGATATCATGATACAAAAGGATCATCAACCGGAATCATCACTGGCGTTCGTATGATCACAAACAAACTCTATTCGAGATAAGTAGTCATAGTGTCTTGCTAGAGACCGCCTATGACTTGTATATCCGGAATAGAGATTTCGGACTATACTGCTATGTCCGGACCGTTCGGTCTAGGAGTGGACCGAACGGACCGGAGCATCTAGTCCGAACGGATCAAATTGTTGGACTGAACGGACTAGAGAGTCCAGTCCGAACGGACCAAGTGTTGGACCGAGCGGACTGACCCGTCAGACCGAACGGACCTAGATATATGACTGGTTCGAACGGACCTAGTTGATAAAACCCTAAAACCTATCATGCATGATCTTGTAGAAACGATAGAACGCTTACATCAATCGATCTGGGGCCTGTATCAATTGATGTGTTCGTCCGATCACTGTAGGCAGGAAGAATACCTTGCCCTCTACACGTATCCACACCTCAGGATGGATTCCAACCTTTAGAACTTGTCTGCTAGGACTCGAATCTTCTATTCGATGATGTGCTTTTAGAAAAACGAGATTTAGATCACTTCTTCAACCCTCTAGACTCTCCAAAAGGTCTGAAGAAGTTCTCTATTTCGGCTCCTTAGTGTTAGGGTTATTAATCTCCTCTTATTAATATCCAAAAGGTCCGTTCGAACCAGTCATATAACTAGGTCTGTTCGGTCTGACGGGTCAGTCCGTTCGGTCCAACACTTGGTCCGTTCGGACTGGACTCTCTAGTTCGTTCGGTCCAACAATTTGGTCCGTTCGGACTAGATGCTCCGGTCCGTTCGGTCCACTCCTAGACCGAACGGTCTGGACCTCTTGTCCAGATTTCTTGACGTTTTCTAGTGCATTTGTCCTTCCCTGCGTGTGTGACCCTGTAAGCTCATTCGATATAGCAGTATAACCCGAAATCTTTATTCCGGATATACAAGTCATAGGCGGTCTCTAGCAAGACACTATGACTACCTATCTCGAATAGAGTTTGTTCGTGATCTTACGAACGCCAGTGATGATTCCGGTTGATGATCCTTTTCTATCACGATATCATATGTCGAATATAAGGCATGGACAAGCCACCTTATCTGATTCGACTGCTTTCTCGTTCACTGAGTTCGACTGTCTGAAATAGACGACGTTCGTCTATAGTGCGGCCACACATTTCTATAGTCTTGCTCACACGAGAGGCCCAGCGATATCTCTCTCTTTTACGAGAGGTACAAATCCCGTCTTGACTATCTATAATCCAGCACATGATTCGTTTCGTACCTTGATAACACGTATTTCGGGTGATGTTTTGATATAGGATGTCTAGCGTATTTCACTCGATTTTATATATTTGTAGACATTTTAGGGCACATTTGGCTTCGATATTGGTTGGTTGTATTCTTTGGTATTTAAACAGGAATCCACACATAAAGAGAGCAAAAGGAGTGGAAAACATGGAATACGAAACATCACGGATGAACCGGAAACATTTGGAGTGTCTCCAGGGAAAACGTGAAGCTCAGAAAACATCAGATCTTGCAAGTCCAATAACTTTCACTCTATAAGTCCAAATCATGCATTCTTTATATCATTGGAAAGCTCTCTTCGATATCTACGCATAGACGCTTCAAATCCGATGTTGGAGCAGGAAGTTATGAGCAAATTTGTGAAGCCCGCCAAAACTGTTAAGTGACACGATCGTGTCACTTTCAGTCACACGATCGGGTCACTTACCAGATTTTGGAAATATTCCGAATTTTGGCCCAGAAAAAGAAGGATTAATTAGGGTTAGCCCCCAAGGTGAAAACATTCATACGTTTCACAGAAAATACACCCTAGAGCACACAACAAGAGGGAGATTATCAAGAGGGAAGAGATCGGAGTAGAAGACGGAGATTACGAAGCCGGGAAATCGACTAAGCATTCTTCCTTTCTTCTATTTTACGATGTTTTGTGTTATTGATATGAACCCTGACGTCTCGATGTTTAGCGAGTAGTCTCATAGCTGTAGGTTAGGGATTTGCTATGTAGGGATCTTTGGTTTTTAATTCCAGACTTTTGGATTTGTTTATTCCATTCAGTTTATTGAATTGTTCTTAATGCTTTTGATCTCGTTGGCCACTTGGTTGAATGAACTTAAGGTTTTAATTCACATAGACATATGGGATTATAAACTGGAAATAATTCAATAAATAGAACATGTATCACATCGGGAGATGGGTATTTGCCTAGGAATCATGATAGCGTTCGTTCATGCATCCAGAGTTTTAGACTATTGAATCGGGAGATTAGTAGGATTAAACCTGGATAGTGAGATTAGACTTGGAAGAGTTGATCTCTACCTTAGAGCTTGAATTCCCTGAACTGGATAGATAAACCATTAAGTTTATATCTTTTGAAAGATCCTTGCATGTAAAGCAATCCCGAAGCCTGCAGTGTTCATCATTCATAGATTACAGTCGTTTTATCGTTTACTTTGTTACCTTCTCACACTCACATTATTTTCTTTGGATTTAGACTTAGATTTAGATTTGATTCAGTTGTCTACTTGTCCCTGTGTTCGACCCTAGCGACTACATACGATCCGTACACTTGCGGTATTTGTTGAGTCTAGGAATATTATTATTTGATCATATTTCTGCACCTAGATTTACGACATCATACCTGATACACGCCTTTATAGTCCTCCTGTTACGCAGGACGTTTGACGTAATCAAAGCACGCAACTCCTCATGTTGGATTTCGTAGATATCTCAGGTCTTAGGATCCAATCATGACACCGCCATATGAGATTCCAGTCATGACCCTAGTCCATGTGACAATCTCATGCGGGTCAATCCAGTATTCTGTTCTCCAACGAATACCTATGACTGTGATCGTATCCAATACCTATGATGATACACGCCTTGGCTCGGAGAGGATGAAATCTGATCCGAAACGCAATCACCCGCACTTCACGGAGAAGGCTCTCGAATTCGCGTTCGGATTGTGGTTAAAACGAAGGGGATTGTGGTTAAAACGAAGGGAAATTTGATGGATCTTAGTTTCAATCACCGACTCTAAGAGGCTCTCGAATTCAAAACTAAGACAGGGAAATGGAATGGATCGAAGGGAAAGCAAAGGGTAGTGGACCTCGGACACACCAAGGCTTGAGTTCGGACACACCAAACTCATGATCTCGGACACACCAAAGATCGGGATAAATATCGGACAAACCGAAGAAGAGTTTATAAAACTCGAAATGTTTGAGACATTCTACAAGTCTGATTACAAATGATGCATTACAAGACCTTTATATAGGCTAGAATTCTCAACTACAACATTAAATGACAAGAACATGCAAGAGGGGTATGAGTCCAATGCATTAAATGAGGTGGTTGGCAAGCTAGTTGTTGGAATTCCTTGATGTTGCATTAAATGAGGTGGTTGGGAAGATAGTTGTTGGAGTTGCCTTGATGATGAAGAAGCTTCCTTTGGATAATTGTCTTGCACTCCAAGCAACTTCCTTTTACTTTGTGGCTTCGATCCGAGGTGGAACTCGGTTGTGGAACTCGGTTTGCCGTTACCTTTGCTCCATGTATGCTTCCGCCAAGATCTTCTTTACGAGATGTTGTTAGATCCGATGTCCTCATCATTCCCTCTGTCTTAAGAAGTTTTGTCCTCATCATTCCCTCTCTCTTCTCCGTGTTTTGCCCTCAAAACTTGATTACAAAATAAACCGAAATAAAAAATAGATCTCACCGGGGTTAGACGTCCGTTGGCTTGAGCAAGCTCTGATACCAAAATGATACACGCCTTGACTCAGAGAGGATAGAACAAGGCCGAATCTCCGTCTCACGCGCTTCACGGAGAAGGCTCTCGACTTTCGACCGGGTATGGTGTTCGAAGGGGAAGGGTGGTCCTTGGAATCAGTCGCGGATCAAACGATGCTCGACATAATTCCGAAAAGGAAGATGGATGGAACGAAGGGGAAGAATAGATAGTGGACCTCAGACACACCAAGGCTTGAGTTCGGACACACCAAACTCGTGATCTCGGACACACCGAAGATTGGGATAAATTTCGAAAAAACCGAAGAAGAGTTTATAAAACTCGAAATGTTTGAGACATTCTACAAGTCTTATTACAAAAGATGCATTACAAGGCCTTCATATAGGCTAGAATTCTCAACTACAACATTAAATTACAAGAACATGCAAGAGGGGTAGGAGTCCAATGCATTAAATGAGGTGGTTGGCAAGCTAGTTGTTGGAATTCCTTGATGTTGCATTAAATGAGGTGGTTGGGAAGATAGTTGTTGGAGTTGCCTTGATGATGAAGAAGCTTCCTTTGGATAATTGTCTTGCACTCCAAGCAACTTCCTTTTACTTTGTGGCTTCGATCCGAGGTGGAACTCGGTTGTGGAACTCGGTTTGCCGTTACCTTTGCTCCATGTATGCTTCCGCCAGATCTTCTTTACGAGATGTTGTTAGATCCGATGTCCTCATCATTCCCTCTCTCTT
>NW_010964882.1:58839-59952 GCF_000463585.1 Tarenaya hassleriana
CACAAGTGAAAGAACCCAGATCCCATCAACGATCCAAACACATACTCAGACGATTTCACCTTATCAGGGAGATTATAGACAGAGGAGACGTGCACATTTGCAGAGTGTCGACAGATGACAACATTGCCGATCCATTGACGAAGCCTCTCCCTTCGTCGAAGCATGAGGGTCATGTTAGGGATATGGGCATTAGATGTTTAGCAGTTCATGATTAGAGCAAGTGGGAGATTGTTGGTTTAGTGCTCTATGATGTACTGTTTATGAGCTTTATTCAGATACATTTGATGTTTTGATACTGTCTACGGTTTTATGAGAGTATTTGATTCATTACATGTTCTTGTATACTAGATGTGTTATGAAATCCATGTATCATTATGAATGATACTAAACTCCCTTGTCTTGTGTCATTATGGGAATGATGACATAATAAGACTAGTATGATGTGTGATTGATGATCATATAGGTGATCATATGATGAGGACATCACATCTAACAACATCTCGTAAAGAAGATCTTGGCAAAGCATACATGGAGCAAAGGTAACGGCAAACCGAGTTCCACAACCGAGTTCCACCTCGGATCGAAGCCACAATTGCCAAGATCTTCTTTACGAGATGTTGTTAGATGTGATGTCCTCATCATATGATCACCTATATGATCATCAATCACACATCATACTAGTCTTATTATGTCATCATTCCCATAATGACACAAGACAAGGGAGTTTAGTATCATTCATAATGATACATGGATTTCATAACACATCTAGTATACAAGAACATGTAATGAATCAAATACTCTCATAAAACCGTAGACAGTATCAAAACATCAAATGTATCTGAATAAAGCTCATAAACAGTACATCATAGAGCACTAAACCAACAATCTCCCACTTGCTCTAATCATGAACTGCTGAACATTTAATGCCCATATCCCTAACATGACCCTCATGCTTCGATGAAGGGAGAGGCTTCGTCAACGGATCGACAATGTTGTCATATGTCGAAAATCTACAAATGTGTACGTCTCCTCTGTCTATGATCTCCCTGATAAGGTGAAATCGTCTGAGTATGTGTTTGGATCGTTGATGGGATCTGGGTTCTTTCACTTGTG
>NW_010964882.1:61626-62074 GCF_000463585.1 Tarenaya hassleriana
TTTTGGACACGTTTTGTGGAAGTTATGAAGTTAATAATATGATCAGTCAACAATCGACCACCTCATCGGGCATGGATGGTTATTTGGTTCAAATTGTTGACCATTTGGCGATGGCTTGAATTGGAGTTGACTTCTGAGTTACAGATCATCTATCGGACGATGTTTAGTAATTTAGATCGATTTTCAGATCATCGGATTATCCACCAAGAGATATATACCGATTTTTATCAATATGTAGGGATTCCGTCAAATTTGTCTAAATATGCTCATAACGTTTTGCTCATATATTAGATCTGTGCGATTATGGTGTCTATTCGTAGCTATTAGAAAAGACTTTCTAATGGTGTCAAGAAAGAATTTTTTGGACACGTTTTGTAGAAGTTATGAAGTTAATAATATGATCAGTCAACAATCGACCACCTCATCGGGCATGGATGGTTATTTGGTT
>NW_010964882.1:62138-83656 GCF_000463585.1 Tarenaya hassleriana
AACGGATCGGCAATGTTGTCATCTGTCGACACTCTGCAAATGTGCACGTCTCCTCTGTCTATAATCTCCCTGATAAGGTGAAATCGTCTGAGTATGTGTTTGGATCGTTGATGGGATCTGGGTTCTTTCGCTTGTGCGATCGCTCCATTGTTGTCACAATACAGAGCAATGGGGCTATCTGCACTAGGAATCACACCCAAGTCACCAACAAACTTCCTGATCCAAACAGCTTCTTTTGCCGCGTCCGACGCTGCAATATACTCAGCTTCTGTAGTAGAATCTGCAACGGTCGCCTGCTTGGAACTCTTCCAGCTAACAGCGCCTCCGTTCAAACAGAAAACATAGGCAGACTGCGATCTGTAGTCATCCGAGTCTGACTGGAAACTAGCATCGGTGTAACCTCTTACAGCGAGCTCGTCTTCCGACCCACCGTATACCAACAATACATCCTTAGTCCTTCTCAAGTACTTCAGGATGTTCTTGACGGCGATCCAGTGTGACTCACCTGGATCTGACTGATATCTACTCGTAATGCTCAACGCATAGGATACATCCGGTCGAGTACAAAGCATGGCGTACATGATGGATCCAATTGCCGAAGCATATGGAATCCGGTCCATGCGTTCTCGCTCATCAGGTGACGTAGGACACTGACTCTTGCAGAGAACTGTGCCACTGCTCATCGGTAAGGTTCCTTTCTTGGAATCTTGCATCTTGAACCGTTTCAGGACCTTATCGATGTAAGTACTCTGACACAATCCTAGAAGACGCCTCGATCTATCTCTATAGATCTTGATGCTTAAAATATAGGCCGCTTCTCCTAGATCCTTCATAGAAAACTGCGTTCCTAGCCAAGACTTAACGTCTTGCAAGGTAGGAACGTCATTCCCTATAAGGAGAATGTCAACCACATACAGCACTAGAAATACAACTGTACTCCCACTAGCCTTCTTGTAAACACATGGCTCGTCTTCGTTTTGTGAGAAACCATACTTTTTTTATTGTCTCGTCAAAACGAAAGTTCCAGCTCCTCGAAGCCTGCTTTAGTCCATAAATGGACCTCTGAAGCTTGCACACCATCCTCGGGTTCCTTGGATCGACAAAATCTTCGGGTTGTGTCATGTACACATCCTCGGTCAAGTTCCCGTTAAGGAACGCGGTCTTGACATCCATTTGCCATATCTCATAGTCGTAATATGCGGCTATGGCAAGTAGGATCCTGATGGACTTCAGCATAACTACAAGCGAAAACGTCTCATCATAGTCAATACCATGAATTTGACGGAATCCTTTCGCCACAAGTCGTGCCTTATACGTGTGCACGTTGCCATCCATGTCGGTCTTCTTCTTGAAGATCCATTTGCATCCGATGGGTTTTATCCCTTCAGATGCATTAACCAGAGTCCATACTTGGTTGTCTGACATGGATTGCATTTCGGACTTCATAGCCTCGCGCCATTTCTCGGAATCCGGACTCGCCATAGCCTCTGGGTATGTGGTAGGTTCATCATGTTCTAATAACATGAGCTCTTCATTCCCAGTCACGAGAAATCCGTATCTCACAGGCTCTTGGCGAATCCTACCTGATCTTCGAGGTTCACTCGTCGAAGGTTGAGTCACAACCGGCAATGAAACAGGTTGAACATCTTCAACTTGTTCACTCGGCTCAGCGTCTACTTATTGCTCTTCCTAAAATTCGACATTAAGACCCTAACTCTAAAATTCACACACATCTATAATAGGTTAGAGAGTATTTACATCTTTTCCAAAAGAAGAAGTCATTCTCTTCGATATCCTCGACTCTTCTCTTTTTGTCGCACTGGAGGAAGACGTTTCTTTATGACCAGAGGAAAAACTTTCCTTCTGACTTGAAGTCACTGCCGATGAATCTTCCTCATTCGATGACGGATTTCTCTCCATTTTCTAGGTCTCTTTCTAATGTCATTGATTTTGGTTTTGTTTTCTATTTCTCTCGTTTCTCTCTTTCAAAATCTGCATAGATAGAATGTGAAATGAAATGAGTCCTAATTTTTTTTTTTATCTCCGTAGCATAATTGGGAAAAAGGAGGAAAAGTGTATCTCTTGTATATGTTATTTTTACACACATTTACATTCATTAAGGGTAAATAAGACTTTTTCAACTTTAAAAGGGTAACGTAGACTTTTGATAATTTGTTCTATTTTGGTTGTGTATCGTAGAAATATATGTGACATAAAATACGTATTTCTGAAGTTTACCCAGTGGTTCAAGATCGTGGACGAATATTTGTTTTTCCATGTTATCCAAAATCATAGAATCGATTATATCTTTGGTTCAACATTTATATTCCGAATTAAAAAGTATGTATCCTAATTTTCATAAAATATTAATATTGTTTAAGTAATAATTATGTAAATAAAATTAAATTAAAATATATTTTGATATTTTTGAGTAATACCGTTGAAAATTCGGTTTGAACTCTAATCAGTGATTTTTTTTTTCTGTTGCCCGAATCTAAATTCGAATTGTTTGGATACTCAATATTGAGACGGATTGATATGGTTCGGGTATTTTTTTTCTTGCTCTATCGGCAGTAAACTTCCACCGTAAAATTGGTCTGATGGGCAATATCGACATTAAGTTGGCGTTATTATATCAAAATTACCCTTACTTTGCTATTTTTATTTCAACACATACCTTTTTTCTAGTTGTGACCATGTGACCCAAAATATAGTGTGGTCACATTTTGATTTTATTGATTATAATGTTAAATTTATAGTGATCACACTAATTCATTATGTTCATACCTTGTATATCTTACTAATCATTTGATTAAAATATCATAGATTTAACGTTATGAGGAATGAGATCAATATGTGACCACACTATATTTCGGTTCCCATGGTCACATATGAAGAATGATATGTATTGAAGTAAAAATAGCAAAGTAAATATATTTTTGATAATGCCCCTGTTAAATTATGAGAATATCCATTGGTGATGATCCCGTTATTCTTTTGGAGCAATTGGTAAACTATGACAAATATGTTACATCATTAGAAATATATACTTTTTTTTTCTTCCTTTGCAAACTATACCTTTTTATATTTTTTTTGACAAAAATACCCTTATTTTATTATATAATTTCAATATTATCATTTAGTGCCGCGAAAAATGTGTAACATAAAAAGCTGATTTTTTTGGAAACTGTGTTATTCGAAAAAACTGGTTTTTCATCCGAAACAACTATTTTTCGTCCGGGAGAGTATGTTTTTTGTCCGGAAGAGTCTGTTTTTAGTCTGGGAGAACTATTTTTTGTCCGGAAGAGCTGTTTTCGTCCGAGAGAGTCTGTTTTTTTGTCCGGGATAGCTGTTTTTCGTCCGAGAGAGATGTTTTCGTCCGGAAGAGTCTGTTTTTGGTCTGGGAGAACTGTTTTTTTGTCCGGGAGAGTTGTTTTTCGTACGAGAGAGTTTGTTTTTTGTCTGGAAGAATTGTTTTTTGTACGGATGAAAAACAATTTTTTCGGATAAAAAATAGTTCTCCCGGATAAAACAGGGCCTCCCGGATGAAAAACATTTGTCCCAGATGAGAAACAGTTCTCCTGGATAACACAGTTTCCAAAAAAATCTGCTTTTTATGTTGTACATTTTTTGAAGCACGAAATGATAATATTGAAATTAGATAATAAAAATATTTTTGTCAAAAATTTATATAAAGATAGTTTGTAAAGTAAGAAAAAAAAAGAATAGTTTTCATGATATATTTGGCATACTAACGCAAATTTTTTCTATTCTTTTTTGGAACTTATATATATATATAATGAGGAATTGGTTGAGCAATAAATTCTTAAGAGGTGAGAATTATTGTTATTATTAGTGTCACAAAGTCAAGAAAGTACCCTCCGAGCGGTTTTTATAGCACATTAATTGGCCCTCTCCCTCTCTCTCTTCCCCCCTTTGAGGCCATGTAAGTTACACCATGACTATACAGAAAAAAAAATTAATATACCATCAAATCGAGGCTATATGATATGAAGTCTTGTTGTTAATTGCAAAATCAAAATTGTCCAAGTTTTTACATGTTAGCAAAAAAAAATGCAATTTCCGTTTCTAATCAAAGAATATAATTATACCAAAACCGGCTGGAGAAATTATATCAAATCAATCCAAGGCAATCAACAAATTAAATGCTTTTTATTGATAATAAAATAATGATTGCAAAGTCTCTCGCTTTTAATTTCCACATATGAGGCTCGGTATTGGACACGCTTTCCAAAAATAAAATGACAGTACGCATAATGCATGATAAAACAGAAGAAATATGTCTTTACAAAAAAAAGAAATATATTTAGAATATTTACGGCCTCGGTTTAGGTTCGGATTAATTATTTTTAGTTTATATTTTAATTTAAAATAGATTATATTTATTGATTTTTATATTATATTTCAATTCGATTTAAATTTTTAAAATTTTATTCGAATGTAGTATTTATTTTAAAAAATATTTTCTAACAGTGCTATTTTATTTTTTAATTATGTTACACTATCAGTATTTAAATGTATTTAATTTGCATATAAGATGTATTATCTCGCTGGAATTTTCCGCCCCTATATACACCACTGTTGAGTGTGGACCAATGGCATCAATATCTGTAAAAAAATATTAAATATTAATTACATTATAAAAAGAGGGGATAATATTTGGGGGAAAATAAAGGGGCAGTTGGCAAACTGTACCAAAACAAAAACGAAATTTGCAAAATATCTCACAAAAAAACAACTTTTGCATAATATACTTTTTTTTTCTAAATACCCAAACTACCCTTTAGAGTATTTTTCTACGATTGTGTGATAATCTATCTTTTAAAAATCGGTAAGTTTTGCAATTTTATCTTCTTTTTTCTCCAATATTTTCCCTATTTCTTATATAGTTTATCTAATCTATTTAAATACTCTTCTCGTTGATTTTTTTTATAATATTCTGATCATTTTTTTGCATACACATAAGGTGTTTGATGAAATGTCTGTACCAGAAAACTGCGGTAGATGACCTGTGATATGTGAAAAATGACATGCGATCTACGTTAAATGGTCTATGGTCTCTGACAGATGACCTATGATATGGCGCAAATGATCTGCGGTCTGCGGCAGGTCATTTGGCCTGCGGACATGCGGCTATCGCCCTGTAGACCTGCGGTTTCGCCTTGTGACTTACGGATAACGTCCTACGACCTGCGACCTCCTGCGACCTCATGCAACCTCCTGCGACCTCCTGCGACCTGCGACCACCTGCGACCTTCTGCGATTTGCGACCTCCTGCGACCTCCTGCGACCTACTACGACCTCCTGCGACCTGCGACCTTCTGCGACGTCCTGCGACCTTCTGCGACGTCCTGCGACCTGCGACCTCCTGCGACTGCGACCTTTTGATAATGCCCCTGTTAAATTATGAGAATATCCATTGGTGATGATCCCGTTATTCTTTTGGAGCAATTGGTAAACTATGACAAATATGTTACATCATTAGAAATATATACTTTTTTTTTCTTCCTTTGCAAACTATACGTCCTATGACTATGACCTGCGACCTCCTGCGACGTTCTGCGACCTTCTACGACCTCCTGCGACGTCCTACGACTTGCGACCTCCTGCGACCTCCTGCGATGTCCTGCGACCTTCTGCGACCTCCTGCGACCTCCTACGACCTGCGACCTCCTGCGACCTCCTACGACGTCCTGCGACCTTCTACGACCTTCTGCGACCTCCTGCGACCTCCTGCAACCTCCTGCGACATTCTGCGACCTCCTGCGACCTGCGACCTCCTGCGACCTCCTGCGACGTCCTGCGACCTTCTGCGACCTCCTGCGACGTCCTACGACCTGCGACCTCCTGCGACCTCCTGCGACGTTCTGCGACCTTCTGCGACCTCCTGCGACCTCCTACGATCTGCGACCTCCTGCGACCTCCTACGACGTCCTGCGACCTTCTACGATCTTCTGCGACCTCCTGCGACGTCCTGCGACCTTCTGCGACATTCTGCGACCTCCTGCGACCTGCGACCTTCTGCGACCTACGACCTCCTACGACGTTCTGCGACCTCCTACGACGTCCTACGACCTGCGACCTCCTGCGACCTCCTGCGACCTCCTGCGACGTCCTGCCTCTTGCGACCTTCTGCGACCTCGTGCGCCCTGCGACCTCCTGCGACCTCTTGCGACGTCCTGCGACCTCCTGGGACCTCCTGTGACGTCCTGCGTCCTCCTGCGACCTCCTGCGACCTCTTGCGACCTGCGACCATATAACTATGACTCTCTACGACTCACTACGACCATATAACTACGACTACGACTCACTATGACTCACTATGACTCACTACGATCATATAACTACGATTTACTACGACTCACTATGACTATATAACTATGACTACGACTCATTACGACCATATAACTACGATTACGATCTCCTGTTTTCTCTAATATTTTTTCTCTATTCTCTATTTCTTACAATTTATCTCATCAATCAAATATTTTTCTGCATCATTTCTTTTTCTATAGTATTCATATGATCATTTTTTGTGACAATTTATCTTTTAGAAATCGGAACGCTTCGTTATTTGATCTTATTTTTTCTCCAATATTTTTTCTATCTTCTCTATTTTTTTATATAGTTTATCTAATCTATTCAAATACTCTTCTCGTTGATTTTTTTTGTGATATTCTAATCATATTTTTGCATGCACATAAGGTGTTTGATGAAATGTCTGTACCAGAAAACTACGGCAGATGACCTGCGATCTGTGAAAAATGACATGCACTCTGCGTTAAATAACCTATGGTCTCTGGCAGATGACTGTGATATGCCGCAAATGATCTGCGGTCTGCGGCAGGTCATTTGGCATGCGATCGCCCTGCGGACCTGCGGCTATCGCCCTGCGAACCTGCGGTATCGCCCTGCGGACCTGCGATATCGCCCTGCGGACCTGCGATATCGCCCTACGCACCTGCAGCTATCGCCTTGCGGAACTGCGGTATCGTCCTGCGGACCTGCGAACCTGCCGCAAATGATCTGCGGTCTCCAACATTTTCTATATCTTCTCTATTTCTTACAGTTTATCTAATGTATTCAAATACTATTCTGGTTGATTTCTTTTTTCTGTGATATTCTGATCATTTTTTGTATGCACATAAGGTGTTTGATGAAATGTCTATGAAAGAAAATTGTAGAAGATGACCTGCCGTCTGTGAAAAATGACCTATGCTCTGCGGTAAATGACCTAAAGCCTACGGCAGCTGACCTACGGTCTGCCAGATGACCTGTTGCATGCGGTAGTTCATCTTTGGTACTTACGGCACTTATCGCACTTGCTAACCTGCAAGTGTTTTTTCTATATTTATATAAGAAAACAAAATCTATATAAGTATTTTTTTCATGTATGTAGAGAAAAACGAAATTCATGCAAATATTTTTTTTTTATAAATATAGAAAAATTCTGCAGCTTATAATAATATTGAAGGATATGATGATCATTTTAACTTAAAAAGTATAGAATACAAAGATTAGAATAGTAAAAGTATATTTTGCAAAACACCCTTTTTTTTTCACACTAGCGCTAATTTCCTCGAAAATAAAGCCGAGATAATCTAATTCCACTAAGGAAACAATGTCTTAATCTGAAACCATGAAGGGATATCAGATCAGAGTGGGCCACCACATCAAATCGCACAAACCAAAAGGAAATTTCTCTTTTTTGCATGATTGATTATACAAATCCGCGATATTGTTAGGTTTTTGGTAAATTATTAAATAGTGAATTTACATAATTTACTTTGTTGAATCTCATGGCTCGCGAGCTTGAATATATATATATATATATATGTGTGTGTACTCAATTCATAACCTATTAAATTAAATGTAATAATATAGAGTTGACAGAAACTATTGATAAAGTATAAATAAAATATAAAAATCTAAATATACATGAAAATGGTAAATATTTGTGCACTAAAACAGTACACATCGTGGAAAAAATAACTTATTTTGAAAAAGTTATATTACAAGACTTGAGATTTTCTTTTAGGAAAATTCGGAATTTTTTCTTTAAAATTCATATCGGAAATTATTTATTTTGTTAATTTCCAATTAAGAACTTCATACTTTTTTAAGCCTTTATTTTTTTTAATTTAATAAGAGTTCTTATTTACTTGGGTATATTTTTATAAAGTAAAAATAATTTACTTTTTCACGGAACAAACAAAGTTTTTTTTTCACTAATACTGGCAAAATGGTCTTTATTAAAAATAAATAATGGTAAAAAATTAAAATTTGTACTTATCATTTATGAAAAAGAGAATCGTTGAAAAAATCTTACTTTTATCTTGTATCAATTTAAATCCTATATTTTTTTTATCTTAAAAAAATATGTACAACTAGTTTATTCCAAAAAAAATTATATATATATGTATGTCCATATATATATATAAATATTTTTTTATTTTTTTATTTTTATTTTTTTTTATTTTAATAATTTATTAGTTTTTTATTATGAATTTATTTATTATTTACCAATTTTTAATTTTATATGTGGTGGTATGACGTTGATTTAATTTTACCTAAAATTTTTGTTTGTCAGTGATATTTATTATTTGACGGTAGGGTTTTTTGACCAAATATTTAAAAGTATAGAATTTTTTTAGATAAACTAATTGTATAAATTTTTTTAAAATAGAAAAAAATATATGATTTAAATTGAAATAAAATAAAAGTATAGGATATTTTCGCCGGATTTTTTCATTGATTAAATGTATAAAAATCTACATTTGATTTTTCCTGTTTATTATTATCTAGTGTTTTAAGTAAAGAGGCTTGGTAGGTATAAAGTTCACAAGTGTTGTAGACACATTTTCAGGCATAAAAACTCAGATTTTGTCATTGTCATACATTTACATTAAGTATGCATGTAGCCAATTTGGATTTGGACCGTCAAATTTGTTGACAAATGGAAAATTACATAAACAACATATATACATATATGAATTACACAAAAAGTCGGTCTTAAATTCATTGTTGCTGACGTGGCACTACCGTTTACCCACAGTCAACCCCCCCGGAAACGTTAAACCCTTTCTTCTCTTTACTCTTTTAGACTCTTCGTTGTCTTTTCCGAGACTCTCTCCCTCTATCTCCAGCCACCATGTACTCAGCCGCTCCTCCGCCGAGCTCCGCCGCGATCTTGCCGGCTCCGTCACCGTCTCCGTCGCCGTCGATGCGAGTGTCAGAGCCCCTCTCGTCGCATTCCTCTGATCTTACCGTCGAATTCAGCCCGCCGTTGATCGCCATGGTTGTGGTCCTCGCCGCTGCGTTTCTCTTCGTGACGTACTCACGTATCATCTCTCGCCGCTGTATCTCCCCACTCTTCCGTCGTATCCGGCGGTGGCGCTGCCGTCGGCGTCGTCGTCGCCGACTACTCTACCTGTCGTCGTCCTCTGTCACGTCATCCTCCTCCGACCTCCGATCGTTTTCCCCTTTCCATTTCGACTCGTTCCATTACGCGTCGTACTCGCCTTACGGATTGGACGACTCAGTGATCAAGACGTTGCCACTGTTCCTCTACTCCACCGCGGCTTGCGCCGGTGGGAAATCCGCCGTCTCTGCTGCCGGCGATTGCCGCGAATGCGCCGTCTGTTTGTTGGAGTTCGAGGAAGGGGACTATGTACGGACGCTCCCATCGTGCACCCACGCTTTCCACTTGGATTGCATCGACGAGTGGCTTCGATCGCATCCTAACTGCCCACTCTGTCGCGCGGCGATCCTCGGATCCCCCGCCACCGATGTTGCGCCGCCGTCGCCGTTCGTTCCCCTTATGGCCTCCCGTATCCGGCCAAGCCTCGACGCGGAGGCGGATGCGATCATCATCCGCAGCATTGGCGGACTTCCTCGGCCGGGAACCATCGACGATCGGGAGATCACGCCAGCGTCGGTGGAGGAGCAGTCGCCGGCTATCGCTTTGAGGTTTCCTCAACTGAAGAGATCTTACTCCTTCGAATTCGAGAGGGAATCAATCTCGGAGATGATCACAACGGATCCGGCGGCGACATCGCCGCGGACATACCGGAGATCCGCCAGGAATTTCTGGAACAAGAGATCGTCGCCGTTCAGCAACCTGATATCCAAACCTAGAGTCGTCTCTTTCCGGTACCAGAGATTCACGAAATCACCGTTTTTCCGGCGACGATCGGGAGTGTTCTTCCCGTTATCAGAGAGGATACCGGCGACGGGAGGCTCGTTGTCGCGACGGATGAAGGCGATGACGAGTCCGATGATGATCTTCCGCACGGCGCCGGAGTTGCCGAGCCGACTGAGATGCGGCGATCCGGAGGCGCTGTTGTCGCCGGAGAGATTGAGGGGGGGATGAAGAAGGTCGGTCTAGTGACACGTGGACGGTGGAGATCGAGAAGTGGAAATGGACGGTGAGATGGAGACATGTGAAAATTTAATGGAGGAAAAAAAATATTGGGAGGGAAAGGAGAAAGGAGGAGGAGAAGAAGAAGAGCATTAATGGAGAGTGGGGTGAGGCATTTAATGAATTAAAATGGAAGACAGAGAAAGAGAGAAATTCAGAATCTCAGAGCTCACAAGGTCAGTCCATTTATTTCGATATTTATGCTATCCCTCCTAACTCATCTAATGCCATTAACGCCGTTCCTCGTTTTTCTCTCAAACTATATGTAACACATTTAGGTGTGTATATATATATATGTATATACGTTTCTTATTGAGCAAAGAAAAAGACAACTCAGTAACAAGTTGCATATTTTTTGTCATCTTAAATTACCTGCCTTTTCATTTATTTATTTTTAGGAGATGTCGAACTGTAAATTAAAAAAAACAACATTTGAGTGAGCAATAAAATTGAACTTTATAAAAAGTTGATTTGTTTCATTAAGGAGAGGTAAACAACCATAGTTTTATATAGAAACCCTCAAATTTTTAGATTTTTTTATTAATCTCTTGAACATATTTACATATTAGATATTTAGACCAAAATTTTTACCCTAATATAGACCAACATAATTAAATTTAAATTTAGATAATTGTTTCTCACTGATCCCTCGTATTTATTTATATATGATATTCTGCTTTCTTACAATTAATGATCTGTATCATTTTTAATAAAAGATTTCCGTGCAGGCTATGCAATTGATGCACATACGGGCGAACTTTTTTTTTTCGGTGAATTGTAAGAAGATTGTTGTAATCCATAGCAGTATGACTATCGAAGTTATTATAGAAACGAATTTAATGTTTGACCCTAAATTCGTTTATATAATAACTTATTTAACGTTTTGCCATATAATTTGTATTTGATTTAGATTTTTTTTATTATTCTATCTGAATAAACTTTTCACTTCATTTTCAGTCTGCAATCGAAAATTATATCCACATGTTGTCTTCTTCTGTGTGTTATCTACAACAATCTATCATTGCATGGAGTCATTGTATGAGAATTTTATCCTTAAGAATAATGAAAGTTCATGGGTTTGTTGCATTTTTTGTGGAATGTAATGTTTTAGCTAATGTGTTATAGATATTAAAAAAGGACTCTTCTTTGTTTTTTTGTTTTTGTTTTTTTTTTTTGTTATACAAAACAACTACGTTGGGGTTTACAGGTTGTCCCGCCGTCACCCACGAACGGAATGGTTGCAATTTTTGGTGGATAGTGGCGATTGGAAAACTGATTGGTTAAACCGCAGAGAAATGCAATCGCAACAAAACTTGAAAAATCAAAACGCCACTTTTTATCTACGTTTCGATAGCGATTCACGGCGTTTAAATCAAAAGATCAAAATACATTTTATTAAAAATCAAAGAAAAAAACTAATTCTCCTATCTTCTTCTCTCTCGCGTTGAACTCAGATCTGATGTATTCGAACATCTGTCGATTAGGGTTTTCTTCTCCGCTTCAGATCGCCGAAGCTCGTCAATGCTCGCCGATGTTTGTCAATACTCGTTGGAGCTCGTCGATACTCGTCGGAGCTCGTCATCTTCGTCGTCCATAAATGCCAAAGCTTGTCATCTTCGTCGTCTCTGTTTTGGTTTATCCCTTTCTCCTTTCGATTTGTTGGGTGGAAAATGGACGAAGACTCCATTGTTGGCCTTGTTCACCTCGCTTTCAACCTCAAAGAACTCGACATGTGATTAATCTCTCTCTCGATCGATGGAAGGTTTGGAATTTGTTTGTTGTCGGTAATCATGATTTCTAGATTGGGTTTTTGCTGCAATGGCGTTATCCTTACCAATTATGGCAAGTTTTCAACTTTGGTTGTTGAGATGCAAACATCAGTTCTTCGTAACTTTTGGGTTGAAGCACATTGATTTGGATTCAAAATAAAAACAATTGATTATTTAGGAGAAAATTATGAAATGATACATTATTTTTAAAATTATCAAATATTCTTTTTGGTTTGAAGTATAATAATCTTTACTATTTATTTTTAAATACGTTACTTTTCGTTGATAATTTTATTTAGTATTATGATTCAAATTTAATTTTTTTATATTAGTTTTTAGTAAAAATATATAATATCATCACATAATTATATAATTTTTAGATTTATTAGTAGTTATTTAACTTATTTTTAAAATTTGATGATAAATTATTTTTAATTAAAAATAAATTAAATGATAAAATTTATATTTGAATATTTTTTTATAAATTTATTAAATAGTTTTTTATTAAATGACAATATAAAACTTAATTATAATTAATTTTAAAAAAATTATTTTAAAATCATATTTTTTTTGTAATAAAAATCGTAACCACAACCGTATGCAACTATTCATTTTTAATCATACCTAACTCAATCCCCACTAACAATCATTTATCAACCAATCAGTATAAACTGTCTATAGTCACTAATAAAATATTCTGAAAATACTGTCGCCGTAACTGTAACGATACAACCACTCAACCCCTAAAAAAATGGTTGGGAAAAAAGAATATTTTTTTTAAGGATCCTAATGTTAAAAAAGGATTGGAAGGTATTTCGTAAATGTTTTTTTATTCAATAATCAGACAGATTCAAAAATGGGCTTCACGGAGGCCCAATGAAGCCCATCTATAAGGCCCATTTGTAAAAATTCATCGAAAACCAAGCGAGAAGTAAAAAGAAAAGGGTCTTTAGGGTTTTAGAATCACCTATTCGACGAGCAGCAGTATAACAAAGGAAGAAGACGACGAAGGCTGAGATACTGAGCGATAGTCGAGAAGAAGAAGAAGATAATAACAATGTTTCCGGGAATGTTCATGCGAAAACCAGACAAAGCAGTTGCTCTGAAGCAGCTGCGAACCCATGTCGCCTTGTTCGCCGGTTGGGTCGTCGTCGTCCGTGCTGCTCCGTACGTCCTGGCCTACCTCTCTGATTCCAAGGAAGAGCTCAAGATCGAGCTCTGAGGCTCGATTCTCTAATTTTCAGGTATTGAGATTGAATTCATTGTTCTGTCAATTGCTCAGCTTTGTCTTGTTTGATCGGAGAGGAGAGGGTCGATGTCTTGGGGGGGTTTTTTTTGGTGCATTTTGCAGTTGAGTGATTCATTGAGTCATATATCGGTGGAATTTCTAAAATATTTGCTGATTGATGTATCGTTTATTGAATTGCGATTTAGGTTTGCTCGATCAAGCACTGTTTCATTTAATGGGTAATTAGGAATCTCAATGGTTACCACATTGTAGATTTCTACTTGTTTCTAGATCGGGTCCTCTTTTTGGGTTGCCATCTTGTTCCATTTCAAAATTGGGTTCTGTCTTTTTAGTTCTTACTAGGGTTAAGGCTATTTGTAAAGGATTTTGAGGAATAAGTATCATAACCTTGTTTGGCTTTACATACTCACGTTTTGAAAGTTAGTTGGTGGATGCTTTGTTTAGCTTGAAGCTGCCGTATTCGTTCACGAAAGTTTGAAACCGTCCTCTGCTGCATTTCCGCGAGATCTCACGATACTATGGAGCAATACTTTCATGTTTCCCCCCGAAATGTCACGCCTTTATTTGTATTTTCTTGGTCTTCCAAGCATTGCTTTTCAGTGCTGGCAAGTAAAAATGGATGTGTTGATTAAGACGACTGGAAAATTCGGTTCTTTTTTTTGAAACACCTATAACCCAAGATCATGTTATGCTTTTCATTTCCCCATTTAATCATTCCACCAAAGGTTTTTCCCGTTTTGTTCATGTATTGATACGTTTTCTTTTGATATCCAGTTGTGAAATGAAGAAATAGATCCAGCGGTTTCCGAAGAACCGCATCCGTTTTGCAATGGTCTTAGGGCTTGAATAGTGGCACAGCGAGATGCCGAGATGTACTTCCTTTTGTTTCCGAACAGCGATTTGAACTGTGATTTTTATCAGCTGAAATTTGTATGATAGCTCTTTCTGATATATATATATATATCGTTTCTTCTCAAAGGGATTGTGTGAACAATCACAGAACAGAGAAGGTTATGAAGATGGATTTTCGAAGTTATGGGTATTGGGTAGGATTCAGAAGAATGCTGAACTTGTGGGGCTAATTCTAATTCTCCTAATTCTCTCCACACTGTCGGCTAAGTCTATCTAGAAGATTGTGATGATGAATCTGCAAAGTTGTGGCAAATTAGTAGCCAAATGATTTTCTTCTAATGCCATGTGATGCATTCCTAATTTATTTAAGATTTAGTTTCTTCCTCAGTTTAGTTTCCTGTCAATTCTAAGTTATAATAAACGTTACTCACAAAAGAATACGTATGAATAAATAAAATATAAGTATGTTTATTTTTTTTAAAGTAGATCTTTAATTGTAAAGTAAAAAAAAAAATCTTTCTAGAGATGTTCTATTTGCATACCTTTATAACAAGTGGCAAATACTTCGTGGAATTTTTTTTTTTGTGGGGGCATCATGAATTTTGTTTTTTTTTTTTGATAAAAGGCATCATGAATTTTTTTTGGGGTAAAATCATCAATTTTAAAAACAAATCATTCTCATAAATTATTATTGAATTTTTATTTTTAAAATCCTAATCAAAAGGGAGAGTTGCAAAGACTGTTTACCAAAAATCCATCGGTATTGTCTAATGAATACAGACCACAACTCTTCTGCATGAATTCTCCTCTCACACAGAGAATGTGCGAACCAGAAACACAACACAACACAGACACAAGAAATCAAGAAAAAAAGACTTTGTTAATCTTGATTTTGTTCATCTTAGTTTTTTTATTAACTTGCGACGCAAGGAAGGCGATGGCTGAAGTGCCCGGCTCCATTGGAACAAGTTCAAGCCTCTCGTTGAGGTTGGGACAAACGCTGTTGTCAGCAGGTTCGATCTTGTTCATGGGCATTGATCTACGCTTCTACCGCTACACCGCTTTCCGGTAAAACACAACATCATGTCAATTCTCCCATCTCTTGCGTGTCTCTGCGCATCCATTGACCGATCTAGAAACATTTATTATAAAATATTATATGGAATCGTTAATTGATATGAGTTAGTTACTAATCGAGAACCGAGATCATATACCTGATGTTTCACAAGTTACTAAATTCAGGGTTTCGTCTAAAATTCAGTGATACTTTGGAGGAATCTTTCCGTGATTTGATCTGAAATCGTCCCAATAGGAACTTGTTTGCTTCAACTCCTCGATCGTCTCGATATCTTTAGTTTGCGTCGTCGGCCTTCACAGAGAATCATCATACATGTCGATGAATATCATTCATTTTTTTTGCAACAAGTTCTTGTCTTGACGACATTAACATTTGCAGCTATTTGGTAATGATCATGGCTTTGGCAGTACCGTGGAGTTTGGCTTTAGCAGTTGTAGATGTTTACTATCTTCTTCAGAAGAATAAAGATCTCCGAAATCCACAGGATCATTCTCACGATTTCCGTAGCAGACTGGGTACGTTGAAATGCTCACATTCATATGATCTTTTCATCTCTTTGTTTTAAGGAAAGATGTCGTGAATCTTATGACGAATCCGGTATGATGATGCAATTAAAATCTCAGGTTTTATCGGTTCTTGAATTAGGGGCGGCGACATCCACAGCCGGCGTCGTTGATTTTATTCGATCAGAGAAAACGATTTTCGCCGGAAGAATCTGCAATAGATATCAGTTCTCAGCCACATTAGCATTCCTGACTCGGTTCGTGTCTCTATCTTCTTCCATTCTCAATCTCTTGTTGCTTAGCTTCTCTGTGATTTCGTAATATATATATATATATATATATATATATATATTATAATAAATTAAAAGATAAAACCAATAAAAATTTTAAAGTCTTTAGGGTGAAAATAAATTTCTAAACTTTTCTCTTAACAAATTTATTCTCAAATTTGCAAAATAGATCATTATAATTTTCAAATTTGTAAAATATATCATTATAATTTTCAAATTTATTAATTACTATCAGAAGAAATCTTGACGATTTTGATCTATAAATTGAATATTAAAAGAGACAAATAAAAAAAATCTCCAATTTTTTTTACTTTCACCAAAAAAACCTTCTACTTAAAATTCATCATAAAAAATCATCAACTATTAATTTTGAAAAAAAAGACTATTAACTATATAATTTTTTTTTAAAATCTTTCACTTTAAATTAATTATAAAAAATCATCAATTATTAATTTTTATGAAAAAATTAATCATCTATCTACAAAATATTTTGTTTTAAAATTTATTATAAAAATTTATAAAATTTAAAGAAAAAACATATATAAATTATATAATTCTAAAAATCACAATAAAAACATAATATTTATTTAAATTTATTATATCATAATATTTAAAACTTATATAACTATCAATCTTTATATAATAAATTTGTATACAAATGTTACATTTAAAATTCAGTATATTTTATTAGTTGTAAATATAAAATTTAAAATTTTATAATATGTTACTATTTGATAGGTTGTAAATTGAGTACATTTATTAATTATAGGTTTCTGTATTTAAAATAGAATGTGTTTTGAAAATTTTAAGTATTTGATGATTTTTTATTAAAATTATTTTATATATCTATAAAAAAATTAAAATGATAACTTGTAATCTCTATAATAATGATATATAATAGAATTTTAAATATAATTATTTATAACCAATAAAATATACTCAATTTATAATCTATTAATATTAATATACACTTTTTATATTTTAATAAATAAATTTTTTATTAAAATTAATAATTGATGATTTTTTATAACAAATTTAAAGTGAAAATTGTTTTTTAAAAATTTATATAGTTAATGGTCTTTTTTGTTCAAAATTAATAGTTGATGATTTCTTATGATGAATTTTAAGTAGAAGGTTTTTTATGATGAATTTTTATTAAAATGATCTTTTTTTGGGTTTGTCCCAAATTATAATGACACATTTATTCAAATTTGTAAATTATAATGACATATTTTATAAATTTATAAAATGAAGAATTTATGAATTTATATTATAATTAGAGAGATGATTACTAAAACATATTTCGATATTATTTGGTATGAAATAACCAAAACTATCAAAACATTTAGAGAGAGATGATTAAGACATGTGATTATATATTATAAAACTAAAACATAATTTGAAGAGATGATTAAGAGGAAGGAGGCTTCATCTCGGACTTGATAGCAGAAGCTAATTGGTCATAAGCTTCTCCCCATGCACACTTCATCTCTTCCGACCACATCTCTCCCGTTGCCTCCTTTATTGTCTCCAACAATGCAAACTTCACAACCTTCACCATATACCCACACAAAAAAAAAAAAATCGATAAATTGAAATTTAACTTTGATTCTGGATCGAAAAATATCTAAGATATTTAATAATCCGACCCTAGATTCGGACTTGATTCTCACGACGAGGTACAAATCTTCTTTCTCAAATCAAAACAATTTAGGATTTTCTATGTATTGAGATGTTATTAATGACTTATTCAATACGGTCTATTGAACTTTGTAAATTCGGTTTTCTTTCTGAACTATAATTTAGATAGAAATTGGAGGGAAAATGTTATTTTTTTCTTACCTCAAAATGTTCATCGACAACATGGTACTTGAAGTGGGTTGAACCTAAATCCTTCAGATTGGAATCTCTAACAGTCACTCCTCCCGATTTCCTTAGATTCACAGCTGCTTCGCATGTCTGATAATTAGGGATACAAAACCACGTAATCATTTTGGAATTGATTTCCATACAAAAAAAATGGTATAAATTTTATAGAATCGAAACTCTGAACTCAAACGGTATACCGGAAAATAACCAGAAAACCAAATCCAAACAAAAATCGAACCAAATAGAATCCAACATGTATATCGTTTTTCTAAAACCGAAAAATTCAAACCCGAAAATAACTATACTGAATCTAAACGGAAACCGGTGATCTAAACCACAATGGTTTTTACTCACAGTAACAAAAGGTAAAAAGGTAAAAAAAAAAAAAAAGACTAACCATGACAAAGACGGTCATTGCATGAGCTTTGAGTTTAGGGTTTTTGTCCAATGGAACATTAGAATCTTTCAGAAATGTGAACAGTTTTGCAGCTGATGGAGCTATCTCAAACACTCTGCATCCATTAAAAAAAATATCAATATAATATTGAAGCGAACCAAACTATTTGGATGATTTTTTTTGGTCGAATTGAATTTATCCAAACCGAAATAAATATGAAAAATACAAAAAAAAAACCATCTCAAAAACAAATATTAAATAAGCAATTTTTATTTAATCAAAACCGTAACCGGACCAAACGGTTTTCAGTTTCATTTTGCAGCAAGTTTCTCCAGAACCGTAAAACCGAACGCGAGTCTAATTTGAATAAACCAAACCGGAAATTGAATTGTCTACATAAATAAACAAATAAATAAATAAAACAAAGAAGGGTTTGAAAAAAGACCTTAGGAAGAGTTTAAGACCAAGAACGCCAGCATTCTTCTTCATCACATCCCAAGACTTCACAACCAGAGCTTCTTGTTCCTCTGTGAACACTCCTTTTGTCTTTAGCCCTTCATTTCTCTTCTCAATTCCTTCAGACTCTCCATCTCTTGTACATTTGCAAATCAGCCCCAAATTCCATGATCCTCCTCTTCTCACCCAAGAAAGATGAGCCACTGATTTCGACCCGGTTGGATTCCGGGTCAAAACGACCCGACCCAACTTGTTCAGTCCAGTAGCTGGGATCACATAAGTACACATGTACATACATAAATACATATATAATGTATATGTGTGTGTGAGTAGATGAGAGACGCCATTAACTAACCATTAGCAATAGGGAGAGAAGCAAGGGCTGATCTTGAGGCAAGATCATTCATCTTTAAGATGTCCATTGGCTTTGGTAAATCCTCTTTCTGTTTGTGAATATATATATTCAGCACAACACAGGTAGAGAGATTGGATCTGATCACTTTAGATCTACGGTTAATTATTATTATTATTTTAATATATTTGTACTTTGGCTTTTGGGAATATGATTTAGCCAAATGCTCTTTCCTATTTTTATTTTCATTGTGCATCAATATGAAACCTGTCGAGTAATGGCAAGAATAGGACAAAATACTTAGGTTTATTAACAACTGCTAGTTGTTTTATTTTCAATAGGGCACACCCCACGATGTTATCCCCAAAGTTTGGTCATATCGAATTTGACAACATCTAATTAATTAATGAGGAGAAAAAACACTAACCGACGTATATTATTACATCATAGTATTTATGTCTGGACCTCTTTCACTGATGATGATGATGATGATGATGATGATGATGATGATGATGATGATGATGATGATGATGATGATGATGATGATGATGATGATGATGATGATGATGATGTTGATGATGATGATGATGCAAGGCATCATATTCAAAATATACGATTACATTTGGAATTTTCTGATGGTTTTTTCAAGATCTCGATTTTCAAAATCTTAGGTAGAATTAGGAGTGTAAAACGGATTGATTCTGTTTGGTCCGATGTAATCTGTTCCGATTTTATAATTTTTAGTCCAATTCACTCCGGTCCATTTTTTGGCGAACCAAAATCATTTGATTCAACCTGTTTTATCTGAAATTACGAATCAAACGAGACGACTCGCAAGTCAAATAAATAACTAAAAAATAAAATTTAAATATGAAAAACTATTTAAAAATATTATAAATATAATAAAATTTTAAAAAAATTAAACGTTAAATATCTATCAAAAACGTAATTTTAATATAACATATTTAAATATTTAAAAAATATTAAAATTTTAAAAATATATTTTTTTTATTCGGAATTCAGTTCGTGGGTTCGCCGGACTGACTTGCCAAGAGCACGACTCGTGGCGAGTTGGTTCGTTCGACCTATTTTTTTCGGACTCAAAATTTTTTTAGTCCAGTTCGAAAAAATATAGATTATCCCCTGAATCAACTCGTGAGCCAAATCTATTTTACATCCCTAGATAGAATTGAACAAATATAATATAAAAGACCATAAAGAGTGACTTTGTTCATGTCATAAGTCCCAAAATTTATGTTGTGGTTCAATCAAGTTAAGCGAAAAAAAACACACGAGTGATCCAAATATTTTTTTCTATATAACCTAATAGATCCCACAATATTTCATTTTATTTTCTTCCATTCGATTTCGCTTCGTTATTATATTAATTTTTTTTAACAAACACATAAAAAATATTACATATGCTTTTCTTATATTTTCGTATTCAAAATTTATTCCAAAGATATATTCTAAGTCGATTGGAAAATTTAAATCTATATTTTTTTACAGTAATCCAATCATTTTCTAGTAAATTGATGGTATTTTAACTAGACAGTTTGTCTATTTTAGGGAGAATTTTCAAATAATTTTTTTTTGGTAATGATGATTATATTAAACTCAGAAATAATGTTCACAACTAGCCTTTGGATGTATACAAAAACAAAAGATAGTCCATGTGAAAGTGGTACAAAAAAGTTGGTCCATGGAACAACCAAAAATCGGTCTATAGTGAACAATAGTATCGTAGGATGGAATTACTGACATTTGTTGTTCGTCTCTTAGGGGCAATCAAGATGGTTCTTATCGTATGGTCCAGTGATAACATGTATTTTGGTGACATTTTGGTATAGGATGTCTAGTGCATTTTACTCGGTTTTGCATATTTATAGGCATTCTAGAGCACATTTGGTCTCGATATTGCTTGGTTGCTTTTTTTGGTGTCAAAACAGGTATTCATGCATAAAAGAGAGCAAAAGGAGTGGAAAACATGGACTACGGAACATCACAGACGAAACGGGAACATTTGGAGTTGTTCCGGGGAAAAACACGAAGCTTAAAAAGTCAAATATTGCAAGTCCAATAACTTCCACTCTACAAGTCCAAATTGCATGTTCTCTACCTCATTGGAAAGCTCTCTTCAATATCTACGCATAGACACCAAGATCGCACAAATCCGACATTGGAGCAGAAAGTTATGAGCAAATCTGCCAAGCATATTCGAGTTGATAAATCGACACAGACCGTGTTGCATTCGACACGGCC
>NW_010964882.1:84792-85995 GCF_000463585.1 Tarenaya hassleriana
TCTATACCTAGATTTGCGTTATCAAGTTTTTGGCGCCGTTGCCGGGGAATAGGTTAGCGCTAGGATAAAGATTCCTTTGAATCTAGATTTTTTTTCTTTTCTTTTTCTTTTCCCTCGATTTCTTGATCTATTCTTTGTGTTTGTTCTACTTTCTGGTGTGCAGGATTACGGTGTATGACCAGGAGTTCTGGGCCTGACAACCTAGTACCTCTTCACCCTGAAATCGAGAACTCTACTAAGCGCAATCGAAAGAAGAAACGACAACAAAGAAAGATGGAGGAACGTGCTATAGTTGCTGAGAACAACAATGACACTTATGGGGCATACCTTCAGCCTAAGTACATTCAGCAGCTTTCATGCATTCGCCGGCCTGACATCGACCGTAACAATTTTGAGTTTCAACCGGCATTCATCAATATGCTGAGACCACCAGATTTTTCTCTACTAGGTACGCCTCATTTCTCAAACTCATTTTGTTGTAGAGATGCTCTTAAACTTCATGATCTAGGTTGGCAGAAGATCGATAATCTTCGCCCGTTAGACCCATCTGGTAGTTGAGAGAGTTTGGTCAAGCTAAAGACCCTAAACAAGCGCTTCCGGGAGGCAACCCGAGTTCTTAGGTTAGTTTTGTTTCCTTCCTTTTTCTTTTTGCATCGGATATTGGTTTGTGTCTCTTATCACCAGGTTGAGTTCTAATGAGGAATTGAGGAGGCGAGGAAGCTAGCTATGTGATAGACGTAGGCAGACTTAAGTGCGAGTGAACAAACATCGCGAGCTCAGTATTCTTTTTTCTTTTGGATTTTCTTCTCTTTTGACTCATCTTATTGGTTGCCTCTACTAGACGAGATTTGACACCGAGGACAGTGTCCAGTTCAAGTCTGGGGGAGGATTCGTCTAACGCCAAACCATATCTAATTAGAGTAGTGTTCCATGCATTTTTCTCTTTTATTTTCACTTTTTAATTGCATGTGCATATAGGATGTTTTAGGATCATATAGTTTGTTGTTATTAGGGTTATGCATTTACATATAGTATTTAGGACATATAAGATCACATGCAACTAAAAAGTGAAAATAAAAGAGAAAAATGCATGGAACACTACTCTAATTAGATATGGTTTGGCGTTAGACGAATCCTCCCCCAGACTTGAACTGGACACTGTCCTCGGTGACAAATCTCGTCTAGTAGAGGCAACCAATAAAA
>NW_010964882.1:86197-88096 GCF_000463585.1 Tarenaya hassleriana
ATTTGATGGTTCGGGTCTAAGTTGTGGGTCGGGTCATCCAATGAATAAAATCGACAAAAAGAGCGATTATGAACCCTTCAACTTCAACGTCCTAGGAACCCGAGATGCTAGCAAAAGAAAAAAAAACTAGCTAGATGAAAGAAAAAAAAAAGAGAAGAAGAAAAAGAATGAATACCAAAAGCGTATACTTGATACGATTAGGTAGAATGGCGTGATAGGTTCGAGAAACATGTTTGGTAGATGATTGAAGTTCTTGGATTGGTTCTTGGTAGCGGTATAGATCCCATAGCTAGGAAAGACTATCCTTTAGAGAGGGAGATCATACTAGATAGACTTGATCATTGTTCACGGGGATCTAGGTCGGATAGAGGTTTCGCTCTCGATTATCATTTTGAGTTATGTCATTGTCTCGTCCTCCTTTCAGACCGCTTTTCATAGAGTATTTGCTCGAGGACGAGCAAAGGTTTAAGTCTAGGGGAGTTTGATAACACATATTTTGGGTGACGTTTTGATATAGGATGTCTAGCGTATTTCATTGGTTTTACATATTTGTAGACATTCTAGGGCACATTTGGCTTCAATATTGCATGGTTGTGTTCTTTGGTGTTTAAATAGGTTTTCACACATAAAGAGAGTAAAATGAGTGGAAAACATGGATTACGGAACATCACGGACAAACTCCTAAAACATCCTATATGCACATGCAACTAAAAAGTGAAAATAAAAGAGAAAAATGCATGGAACACTACTCTAATTAGATATGGTTTGGCGTTAGACGAATCCTCCCCCAGACTTGAACTGGACACTGTCCTCGGTGTCAAATCTCGTCTAGTAGAGGCAACCAATAAAATGAGACAAAAGAGAAGAAAATCAAAAAGGAAAAAGAATACTCAGCTCGCGATGTTCGTTCACTCGCACTTAAGTCTGCCTACGTCTATCACATAGCTAGCTTCCTCGCCTCCTCAATTCCTCATTAGAACTCAACCTGGTGATAAGAGACACAAACCAATATCCGATGCAAAAAGAAAAAGGAAGGAAACAAAACTAACCTAAGAACTTGGGTTGCCTCCCGGAAGCGCTTGTTTAGGGTCTTTAGCTTGACCAAACTCTCTCAACTACCAGATGGGTCTAACGGGCGAAGATTATCGATCTTCTGCCAACCTAGATCATGAAGTTTAAGAGCATCTCTACAACAAAATGAGTTTGAGAAATGAGGCGTACCTAGTAGAGAAAAATCTGGTGGTCTCAGCATATTGATGAATGCCGGTTGAAACTCAAAATTGTTACGGTCGATGTCAGGCCGGCGAATGCATGAAAGCTGCTGAATGTACTTAGGCTGAAGGTATGCCCCATAAGTGTCATTGTTGTTCTCAGCAACTATAGCACGTTCCTCCATCTTTCTTTGTTGTCGTTTCTTCTTTCGATTGCGCTTAGTAGAGTTCTCGATTTCAGGGTGAAGAGGTACTAGGTTGTCAGGCCCAGAACTCCTGGTCATACACCGTAATCCTGCACACCAGAAAGTAGAACAAACACAAAGAATAGATCAAGAAACTGAGGGAAAAGAAAAAGAAAAGAAAAAAAATCTAGATTCAAAGGAATCTTTATCCTAGCGCTAATCTATTCCCCGGCACCGGCGCCAAAAACTTGATAACGCAAATCTAGGTGTATAAATAAGCTCAAGTAATAAAAAACCTAGATACAGCGAATACCGCAAGGATACGGATCAACTGTAGTACCAGGATCGAACACAGGAAATAGTTAACACTAAGAACATGACTCGACTAAGAATCAGATCAGGAAATAGCAGATGGAATAGATGAATACCGAAAATAAAGCAATAAATTAACTAAGTAAAATCAGATAAATAAACCACCGTAGCTTCGGGATAACCTTAACACG
>NW_010964882.1:90711-98271 GCF_000463585.1 Tarenaya hassleriana
AACTCGAGAGAGAATCAAGATGGAGTTTTCCGGGAGCAGAGATTGAAGAATCGTCGTCGAAAGATCGCTGCGAGTCTTCTTTATCTGTTTCTATGTTTCTCTTTATTGATTTGAACTCGTTCGTTGTTATGGGTAGTGAGTAGCCGTTTCACTGTAGCTAGGGATTTAACCTTGTAGGGATTTGTTTGGTTTTTATTTTCCGAGATTACGTTATCGATACTCTTCGGTTTAATTGAATTGAGTTTATTGCTTTTGATCTTCTTGGCCAGTTGATTGATTGATTTTAGATTCTGATTTGCAACGAGAGTTGAGATTAGATTCGGAATGAATTCATTGAATGAATTGATTAAGACTATTGAGAGATAGGTTAAGCGGTTTAGGAACTGTGATAGTGATCGTTAATGCATTTGATATTTTAATCTATTAGGTTGAGAGATCGATAGGTTAAATTATTGGATAGTGGGTTTAGGACTTGAGAGAGCCAAATCTGATATTAGAACTTGAGATCCCCGATTAGAGTTCGATATTCGTAGATTCTCCATTCTTAGAAACAATCCCTACTCATTAAGGTTATCCCGAAGCTACGGTGGTTTATCTATCTGATTTTACTTAGTTAGTTTATTGTTTTATTTCCGATATTCACATACTTCATTCCATATTTCCTGATCTAATTCTTGGTCGAGTCTTGTTCCTAGAGTTAACTATTCCCTGTGTTCGACCCTGGTACTACAGTTGATCCGTATCCTTGCGGTATTCGCTGTATCTAGGTTTTTATCACTTGAGCATTATTTCTATACCTAGATTTGCGTTATCATCCAGCTTCCATCGAATACCATTATTTGGTCGCGCTTGGTTTTGGGATATGCGGTGATTTCTGTCTCTCCATAGCTTGTATATCGCAATCTGTGCTATCAGTTTGCTATCAGTTTGCTGATTATTTTCTTGCTCCTTACAAAATCGTTGATCGGATTATCGATCCATGATAGGTGTAGGGTCTTCCTCCATATGTATGAGGTGCTTTACACCTTGTTTCCTAAGTTACAGTTTGTTCTTTCGGATTTATTAAGATTAAATATTGGATTAATATTCAGAAGTCTCGGTTGTATCTCTCGTCTATTGGAGACTGTATTGTGGACATTGTAACCCGAAAATTTGAAGATTATAGTCGATTTTTGGGTGAACTACGATCCCGTAGTTTTTACAACTCACCGATGAGGTTTTCCACGTTAAATCGGTTGTCTCGTTTAAATTTTCGTTTTTATTAGATATTGTCATCCTAACGTGCTCACACAAGTAAGGGGTTCTCATTTACCGAATCGTGATTCACAGTAAAAACCCCAACAAAGTGATATCAGAGCACCCTGGTTGTGCGGTGCACTTGTGTGAGTGATGAAAGCAAATACTAGTTGGATGGTCCGTTTGAATGGTACCAACTATCACGTATGGAAGAGAAAAATGGAGGATCTGCTATACGTGAAGGAGTGTCACCTACCATTGTTCGTTGAGGAAAAACCAGAGGGCAAAACTGATGAGCAATAGACATTGCTGCATCGATAAGTTTGTGTTTTGATACGACCGTGGGTAGATGATAACGTTTTGAACCATGTGGCTGGTGAGACTAATGTTCACTCTTTGTGGAGCAAGCTGGAGCAGTTGTACACTTGAAACACATGGAATCACAAGTTGTACTTCATCAAGAAGTTGGTCGATTTGAAGTACGTCAAAGACAGTCTGATGACAGATCACTTGAACGTGTTTCAAGGTGTGTTGAACTAGTTGTCTGAGATCGGGATCACCTTCGAAGAAGTTGTTCAGAGTTTATGGCTTCTCAGCACACTTCCAGATTTGTGGAAGACATTTAGGATGTCGTTGTCGAATTCAGCTCCAAACAGTGTCATCTCGATGGAATATGCAAAGAACAGTATTCTGAATGAGGAGACGTGGAAACAATCTCAAGAAGTTTCCTCGAGTTCTGATATTCTGGTATCTGAATCGAGGGAGAGGAGTCAGAATCGGAATCTAAAGGAGAAGAATCAGAGCAGGAGCAAATCTAATAAATGTGCAAACGTGGAGTGTCACTACTGCCACAAGAAAGAGAATATCAAGAAGGATTGCTGGAAATTGAAGAAGGATAACAAAAAGGAAATAAATAATAAGACGACGAGTTACAGGTTGCAGTTGCAAGACATGAGTTCCCGATCATGATCGATGGTGAAATGATCAACCTCGCATGCCATGAGACCATGATTGATAGTGGAGCTACTGTTCATGCCACATCACGACGTGAATTCTTTGCTACCTACATCCTGGGTAACTTTGATTCCGTCAAGATCGATAACGATGGATCGGCTCAAGTTGTTAGCATTGGAGAAGTCTGTTTGTTGACTAGTCTTGCTACTAGACTCGTGCTTAAGGATGTTAAACATGTTCCAGATGTTCGTCTGAACTTGATCTTAGTGAGAAAACTTGATGATGAGGGCTTTTGCAGTACATTCAGTGGAGGTCAGTGGAAACTTACCAAAGGCACTATGGTTGTGGCTTGTGGGATGAAGTCTTCATCACTATACTTAAAGCACGCTAAGCTTTCTAAGGATATCGTTAATGCCTTAGAGAGTGAAGATGATATTGAGTTGTGGTATAAGAGACTCGGTCACATGTGCGAGAAAAGAATGTCTGTGTTGGCGAAGAAGGAGGTTTTACAAGGAGTCTCAGGATTACATTTGAAGAAATGCGATCACTATTTTGCGGGGAAACATAACAAAGCTGCGTTCAAGTTGTTGGGTTTCCTCGGATCTCTAGAGCGAATCTAATGTTGGTTGTAATGCTCTACGATGATCCGTGATATGACTTTTTGACTATGTATTGATTCATTGGTTTATGAATGTATTACTTTTCCCGTGATATGATTGGCATGTTTGTTATATTTCGGTAGATATCCATGAATCATTGCAGATGATTCTAAACTCCCTGGTCAGTTGTCATTGTGGGAACAGTGATGAATTAAGACCAGCATGATGTGTGATTGATGATGATGATCATATGCATTGGATGCAAATCACAATCATGGGTATTCTTTTGGAACGAGTGACTGGATGACCCGCATGATATTGTCACATGGACATGAGTCATGACTTGAATCTCATACATCGGTTCGTTCTTGGATCCTCAGACCTGAGATGTCTAGAGTATCTGATATGAGGAGTGGCGTGCCTTGACTGCGTCAAACGTCGTCTTTAACCGGATGATTATAACGGCATTGATCAGATACGTTCACGAATCATATGGAGATAGTAGACATGCAATATGGGACTTGTCACCTCCTTAACATAATAGATGTCGCTGGGTCCCTCGTGGAAATCGGACTGTGAAAATGCGTGGCCACGCTATAGATGAATGTACATCTATTTTATTAGTCGATTTGCCAAGACGAGTAAGCGATTGAACTTGAAGGGTGGCTTACACCATGCCCTTGTTCAACATATGACATCGTGAGACAAAGGATCAGAACTCGAACTATTGCTGGCTTTGTTAGATCACCTCTAACTCCATTCTAGGTGGGTGGTCATGGCATCTTACTAGAGGCTAACCATGACTTGTGGTTCGGGAAAGGATATCCGAAGCCACTACCACTTCGAATGGGCCTACATGGTCACACACCATTAGGGATGGATCACATATGAAGAGAACAACACGAGAAAGGAACCACAGAACGAGCTGGAAGGGTTCCAGACGGCCAGACCATCCGGTCCAGCCGTGTCAGTCCGTCCGTTCTGCTGAGGAATGGACCGACCGTTCCGCAAGCGCCAGACTGTCCGGTCCAGGTGTGCAGAACGTCCGTTTTGCGTAGAGTTACGGACTGTCCGTTCTACGTAGAAGATCAGACCGTCCGGTCTAGACCTAGACCGGACGGTCCGACTTACGGGACAGTTTCCTTTTTCGCGTTTTAGGGTTTTGGGCAATCCTAATTAATGAGGGGAGCCGCCACAAACCCTAGGCAATCAACCTAACACGTCCTAGACACTTCCTAGAGCCTTGGAGAAGCTTTCTCTTGAGTTCTAAACATTGGAATATCGTGGCCAAAAAGTGTCTATCAGAGTTTTGACTCGGACAGAGTCAAGTGTTGACTCGACCGAGTCAGAACGAGAGATCTCCCAGAGTTTTGACTTGGACAGAGAACAGACTAGAGCCAGTTTTGACTTGGACAGAGTCAGTACAGAAAGTTGTCCGGTTGTCAAGTTTTGGTTCAGTTTGATCTATAGATGATTTCGGCTTCTGACTCGGACCGAGTCAAGTGTTGACTGACTCGGACATAGTCAAGTGTTGACTCGACCGAGTCAGAACGATGACTCGACCGAGTCAGAACGAACCAAAATGAACAGACTAGAGCCAGTTTTGACTTGGACAGAGTCAGTACAGAAAGTTGTCCGGTTGTCAAGTTTTGGTTCAGTTTGATCTATAGATGATTTCGGCTTCTGACTCGGACCGAGTCAAGTGTTGACTCGGACAGAGTCAGTTGATCAGACTTTGTTAGATGCAATTGTTGCATCGTTTCAAGTGTCTGAGCCGAGATTTTGATGCACATTGGATGAACATTATGAATGTTTAACCAATGAGAGTGTTTCGGTACATAATTTAAAGCAAGCAAGTGTTGTTTGACCAAATGATTATGTACACAGACGATTCAATCGAACTAAGAGTAGTTCAACTGAGTTGATCGGAACAACTTGACTGAACTGACTTAAATTCAGTCAAGGTATCATAGTGTTCAAGTCACATATGCCTCCTGCAATCTCAAGCTATTACCGTCCATTAGTAGAGCAACTGTCAAGGCCTCGATCGTCATGGTTACGGGTCATGCCCTAGCTGAGCGTACCTGACTATCGTGGTGGAGAAATCGTGATTCTCATAGCTCAAATATGGTTGAGTTTGAATTGGTCATCAAGTCGGACTTGGACCTGATGGTAAGGATGGGATGAGGAACATGCAGTGATAGCGTATCACTATCCCATACTCATCTAGGATTCACATAGGGTGTGATTGACAAAGTGTTGTCTACCTAAATAGCATGGTTTTGAGCGTCATGCCTAGCTGACTCAAAAGCATGTGAAATATGGATCCTAGCTCACTTAGAAACTCATTGAGGGTGTTTTTCTTAGTGGGAGCCTGTCATATTGCATCTATTATCTGTGTTAGTAAGTGTACTAAGCGACTTGCATATTTTCTGTCTGTTTGTTTGTCCTTTTCTGTAGTATATATCTGTTGCAGGAATCTGGTTAATCTCACCATGCGATCTATCCTTATGAAGGATAAGCCTCTGACCACAGCTTCTAGATCGATCATTGATGCTTATTGGAAGCATGAGGATGATGATCTGGACGTGTCCAGCTTGATGCTTGGAAAGATGTCTTCGGAATTGCGTGAGCAATTAGATGACATGGACAATTCATTGATGGATGATCAGTTGAATATGTCATTCCAAGAGAAAGCTGGGAGCCAAGGGAAAAATGATATGGTGGTTGTTGGAAAGAGTTCCAGCAAAAGGAAGCGTTCCAAAGGTAAGGGCAAAAGGAAATTGACAAGTGTTGTCACTAAGCCTAAGCCCAAACCCAAGAAGGAAGAGTGTTATTTCTGTCATGCTGTTGGGCATTGGTATATAAATTGCAGACTCTACCTGGAAGATCAGAAGAAGAAGAAGCTTGCAGAAGCTTCAACTTCTGGTATCTTCATTATAGAGGCTAACTTGTGTACTTCTACATCATGGGTATTGGATACCGGATGTGCCTCGCACATTTGTGCAAATGTGCAGGGACTGCGGGGAAGTAGACAATTGGTGAAGGGTGAAGTAGATCTCCGCGTCGGGAATAGAGTAAAAGTTACTGCATTGAATGTCGGGACTTACGATCTGACTTTACCTTCTGGCCTTGTATTGGAGTTGCATGATTGTTATTTTGTACCTGCCATCAGCAGGAACATCATATCGATTTCATGCTTAGACTCAGATGGTTTCAGATTTGTTATTGAGAACAAATGTCTGTCCATTTATAGAGGCGATTTATTCTATGGTAAGGGTTACTAGTTTAATGGCCTTTATGTTTTGGAAGATGAATCATCTGGATACAGGTTGATCTATAATGTTAGTACCAAGCAGTTTAAGCCGAACGACTTAAACCCGACCTATCTCTGGCATTGTCAACTTGGCCACATCAATGAGAAACGCATTGCGAAGCTTCATTCTGATGGACTTCTTGATTCTTTTGATTATGAGTCAATTGAATCATGCGATTCTTGTTTGATGGGCAAGATGACAAAATCTCTTTTTTCTAGAAAAGGAGAACGGGCTACAGAGTTGCTAGAACTCATAAATAGTGATGTATGCGGTCCTATGAGCTCGCCCGCTAGAGGAGGTTACCTGTACTTTGGTATGTTTACTGATGATTTCAGTAGGTACGGTTATGTCTTCTTGATGAGACATAAGTCTGAAACGCTTGAATTGTTCAAGACTTTCAGAAACGAAGTGCAGAACCAACTTGACAAGAGGATCAAGTTGCTTCGATCTGATCGAGGTGGCGAGTATATGAGCCAAGAGTTCACTGACTATCTGTCAGATTGTGGGATTGTCTCACAGCTGACTCCATCTGGAACGCCAAAGTGGAATGACGTGTCTGAGAGGAGGAACCAGAGCCTATTAGATATGGTACGGTCTATGATGAGTCAGGTTGATCTTGCTAAATCCTTTTGGGGTTACGCCTTGGAAACGGCAGCGTTTATATTGAACAACTGTCCAACAAAGTCGGTTCAGAAGACTCCATATGATATATGGACTGGGAAACGTCCCAGGTTAGCATTTATGAAGATTTGGGGATGCGACGTTTATGTGAAATATCTGGCTTCTGATAAGCTATCCGCCAAGTCTGATAAATGCATATTTTTGGGTTACCCTAAGGAAACTAGAGGGTACTGGTTCTACAACCCATCTGAGAACAAAGTGTTTGTTGCTCGGAATGAATATTTCTTGGAGAGAGAGTTCGTCTCCAACAGAGTTTGTGGGAGTAGAATAGATCTCGAAGAAGTTTGAGAACCACAAATAGTCGAAGAACCGAGTGAACAGGTCAAAATAGTTCAACCTGTTGGTTGTAATGCTCTAGGATGATCCATTATATGACATTTTACTTTGTATTGATTCATTGATTTATGAATGCATTATTTATCCGTTATACGATTAGCATGTTTGTTGTATTTCGGCATCCTTGAATCATTAGAGAATGATTCTAAACTCCTTAGTCAGTCATCATTGTGGGAACAATGTTGAATCAAGACTAGCATGAGGTGTGATCAACGCATTGGATGTAGATCACAATCATGGGTACTCGTTGTGAACGAGTGACTGGATGACCCGCATGAAATTGTCACATGGACAGAGTCATGACTTGAATCTCATACAACAGTTCGTTTATGGATCCTCATACCTGAGATGTCTAGAGTATCTAATATGAGGAGTGGCGTGTCTTGACTGCGTCAAACGTCGTCTTTAACCGGATGATTATAACAGCGTTGATCAGA
>NW_010964882.1:102783-103217 GCF_000463585.1 Tarenaya hassleriana
GCAGTCCAGCAGGTCCGGAAGCTCGGTCCGAGGTCATCTGTCCAGGCTTGGTCCGGCTGACCAAGAGTTGGTCAGCCGCTGACCAGATAGTGGGTCAGACGGACCGAGAAAAGACGAGTCGGACTGAGCTGACTGATACGTGTGTACCGAGTCTAGAATTTATAACCCGATTGACAACTCACCGCAAGGATACGTACAAATCTCGTCTTGACTATCTACAATCCAGCACATGATTCGTTTCGTACCTGATACACGTCTTTATAGTCCTCCTGTTACGCAGGACGTTTGACGTATTCAAAGCATGCAACTCCTCATGTTGGATTCCGTAGATATCTCAGGTCTTAGGATCCAATCATGGAACCGCCATATGAGATTCAAGTCATGACGCTAGTCCATGTGACAATCTCATGCGGGTCAATCCAGTATTCCGTTCT
>NW_010964882.1:103921-104122 GCF_000463585.1 Tarenaya hassleriana
GTTCCATGATTGGATCCTAAGACCTGAGATATCTACAGAATCCAACATGAGGAGTTGCGTGCTTTGAATACGTTAAACGTCCTGCGTAACAGTAAAGGCGTGTATCAGGCACGAAACGAATCATGTACTAGATTGTAGAAAGTCAAGACGGGATTCGTACCTCTCGTAAAAGAGAGAGATATCGCTGGGCCCCTCGTGTGA
>NW_010964882.1:104307-104515 GCF_000463585.1 Tarenaya hassleriana
GTCATAGTGTCTTGCTAGAGACCGCCTATGACTTGTATATCCGAAATAGGGATTTCGGGTTATACTGCTATGTCGAATGAGCCTACAGGGTCAGACACGCAAGGAAGGACGAAACCGCGTGAGGAAACGACGAAAAACCGAGACAGAAGGGTCTGGAACGGACGGACCGGAAGTCCAGAACGGACGGTCCACCAAGTCCAGACCCGAC
>NW_010964882.1:105160-108901 GCF_000463585.1 Tarenaya hassleriana
GTTTTGATTTCGTAGAACCCGATCACGCATGTTTTAGGATTTGAATTGTTTGAATCCATGTTTGATTTGATTTCTATGCATGTTTGATGATTGAATCTAGTGTAGATTGCATGTTTCATGTTGCATAGAGTGCTGGAGTTCGAATTTTGGGTGTACAGAAGAATTCGGATCAGTTTCGGGTCTGATCGAACGGGAGAACACGGACTGCGAACCTGGACCGGACAGTCTGAGTGTCAGACCGTCCGTTCCAGCATCTGGCACGTCCGGTCCGTGATTTTGTGGACCGTCCGTTCTCATCTTGTGGACTGTCCGTTCCGACAGTTCTCAAGGCTGGTCCGTCCGTTCCACACCTGGAACGGACGGTCCAAAGACCAGATTCCGAAAAATTTTCGTTTTCGAAGTCTGATTACGTAATTGTTGCTCAATCTGATCAACTGTAACTCAAATAAACATGATTTATTCTTATGGATGGTCCATAGTGAATGGATACATGTAACTTAATCAAGATATAGGATATGCTTGATTGAGTGGGAGCTCCAGGATTGGGATTACATAATCGAATGGATGGTCTATTCGGATTATGAACAATCGTTGCACAGAAATCGGTTAGATCTAGAAGCTCTATAAGTAAAGCACTTGTCAAGGCCTCGATCGTACGTGTCATGGGCCATGCCAAAGCTGGGTGTGCCGTATTATCTTGGTGAGGCAAGATGGAGAAATGGTGGTTCTCATAGCTTGAAAGTAGATGCTTGATCTAGGTGCGGTTTCGAAAATCCCTTGTTTATGTAATGCTAAGTGTGTACCTCCCATTACTAGAGCGCCTGTCAAGGCATCGATCGTCCGTAACACGGGTCATGCCAAAGCTGAGCGTGCTGGATTATCTTTGTGAGGCAGGATAGGAAATCGTGGTTCCTACAGCTTGAATATGGTTTATCTTGGGTTAAATTATCAAGTTTTGACTTGAAATTTAATGGTACAGATGAGACGAGTATGTAATGATATTTGATATCATAGTCTCATAAAGGATCTAAGAATCATATTGGATGTGATTGACATTAGATGTCTACCTAAATAGCATAAGACTGAGTGTAAAAACTTGTTCTTATGTGAAATACGGATCTTAGTCCCATAATAGAAATTTATTGTAGGATTATTTTTCTTTATGGGAATATAGCTCATCTGTGTTGTCATTGTTTGATGATGAACTAGCTGGTAGTGGATCATAGATAGACTGACACTGATTGATGATGGACTAGCTGGTAATAGATCATTAATAGAATCTGCATTTTGTTTTGTTTGTTCTGTTTTGTCTCTTTTGTAGGACATGGCATCAACCGGTAGCGTACCGAGTTTGACAATGCGATCTATCCTTGAGAAGGATAAAATGACTGGGACGAACTTCTTAGACTGGTATCGTAACTTGAGAATAGTTATCAAGCACGACAAGAAGTCATACGTCCGGGAAGGGGCTCTACCACCAGAGCCTGCGGCCAATGCCACGAGAGCCGTCAAGGATGCTTGGCAGAAGCATCAAACTGACGACAATGAGATCTCCTGTCTCATGTTGGGAAGCATGGCCCCGAATCTGCAGAGGCAGTTTGAGGGGAAGAGCATGTTTGATATGATCAATCAGCTCAAGACCATGTTTGAGGAGCTAGCGCGTACTGAAAAGTACAAGACGCTGAAAGCTCTGGTTAAGACGGAGATGCCGAGAGGTAGCTCTTTCAACAACCACGTTCTCAACATGAGAGCTCATGTTGAAGAATTTGAGCGTATGGGAGTGAACCTCGATGGTGACTTGGTTGCAGACTTGATCCTGATGTCATTACCCGAGGTCTATAACCAGTTCGTGATGCAGTACCATATGCATGGGATGACTAAGAGCTTAGCTGAACTGCATGGGATGCTGAAATCGGCCGAGCAGGATATCGTGGTGCCCAAGACTGTGCTTGCTGTTGAGAAAAACTCCGGCAAGAAGCGGCAGGGTAAAGCCAAAAAGAAGGCGGCGAAAAAGGCAAAAGTTGCCTCTACGCCCAAGCCTAAGCCCGATAAGGGTGACTGTCATTACTGCGGAGTGTCTGGACACTGGAAGCGTAATTGTCACCTTTATTTGGAGGATCTGAAGGATAAGAAGCTTGGTGAAGCTTCTGCCTCAGGTATTCATGTTATAGAAGCTAACATCTGTACTATATATTCGTGGGTATTGGATACCGGAAGTCCCTCACACATTTGTGGAAATGTGCAGGGACTAAGAAAAAGTAGGATGCTAGCTAAGGGAGAAGCAGATCTACGCGTCGGAAGTGGAGCAAGAGTTGCTGCATTGTGTGTTGGCGTTTACGATTTGCATCTTCCTTCTGGACTTGTTTTAGAACTTAGTAATTGTTACTATGTTCCTGCGATTAGCAGAAACATTATTTCTATTTCATGTCTGGATTTGGATGGTTTTCAATTTGTGATTGAGAACTCGAGTTTGATGATTTATCGAGACGATATTTACTACGGTAATGGTTATCTAGTTAATGGTTTATACGTCTCTAATGATCAGCCTTCGAACTCGACATCATCAATCTATAGCGTGAGTACTAAATGGTTTAAGCCGAACGACTTAAACCCGACCTTCCTCTAGCATTGTCGTCTAGGCCATATAAACGAGAAGCACATTCAGAAACTTCATTCTGAAGGTCTTCTGGATTCATTTGACTTAGAGTCTCTTGAATCTTGCGAATCTTGTTTGATGGGCAAGATGACAAAACATCCTTTCAAAGGGAAAGGACAGAGAGCGACAGAATTATTGGACCTGATACATAGTGATGTATGCGGACCAATGAGCTGTCCAACTAGAGGAGGTTATCTGTATTTCGTTACGTTCACTGATGATTTCAGTCGACACGGTTATGTCTATTTGATGAGACATAAGTCTGAAACACTTGAAATGTTCAAGGCTTTCAGAAACGAAGTACAGAACCAGCTGAAACGACACCATATGAGATATGGACAGGGAAGCGTCCCGCGTTATCGTTTGTCAGAATTTGGGGTTGCGACGCTTATGTGAAGCGTCAGATGACTGATAAGTTATCCTCCAAATCTGATAAGTGTTTATTTGTAGGCTACCCTAAGAAAACTAAAGGTTACTACTTCTACATTCCGGCAGAGAACAAGGTGTTCATTGCCAGGAATGCGACTTTTATGGAGCGAGAGTTCGTCTCCAAAAGAGTCAGTGGGAGTAGGATCGAACTTGAGGAAGTTCGAGAGCAGCAAGTAGACGCTGAGCCGAGTGAACAAGTTGAAGAAGTTCAACCTGTTTCACTGCCAATTGTGACTCAACCTTTGACGAGTGAACCTCGGAGATCAGGTAGGGTTCGCCAAGAGCCAACGAGATATGGATTTCTCGTGACTGAGAATGAGGAACTCATGTTATTAGAACATGACGAGCCTACCACATATCCAGAGGCTATGGCGAGTCCCGACTCTGAGAAGGCGCGAGGCTATGAAGTCTGAGATGCAATCCATGTCAGACAACCAAGTATGGACTCTGGTTGATGCATCTGAAGGGATAAAACCCATCAGATGCAAATGAAACTTCAAGAAGAAGACAGACATGGATGGCAACGTGCACACGTATAAGGCACGACTTGTGGCAAAGGGATTCCGTCAGATTCATGGTATTGACTATGATGAGACCTTTTCACCCGTAGTTATGCTGAAGTCCATCAGGATCCTACTTACCATAGCCGCATATTA
>NW_010964882.1:109879-110512 GCF_000463585.1 Tarenaya hassleriana
CCAAACGTCACACAAAACCAATTGTGCAATAACCCGAACAATCGTGTATATCGTCGTGGGATTCGAATACTTACCTCGTTCTTTAAAGATCTGGAAGTATCAATCGATCTAGGGCCTGTTTTTTGATCACCGAGAGTTGAAAGCACAACTCCTCTACACGTATCCACACCGGCGGGATGAATTCTAACACTTTGGAATGTATCTGCTAGGATTTGTGAAGAGAAAACGATGTCCTTGACTTGGAATCGATATTCCAATCAATAGAACTCAAAATCAAGCTTCTCTAAGCTCTCATGAGTGTCTTGGACGTCTGAGGTTCGTTCTCTAGGGTTTGTGGCGGCTCTCACATTAATTAGAATTGCCCAAAACCCTTAAAACGCGAAATAGGAAATCTGCCCGAAAGTCAGACCGTCCGGTCTAGGTCTTGGACCGGACAGTCTGGCTTTCCACGCGGAACAGACGGTGCGTAATCCAACGCAGAACGGATGGTCTTGATGCCTGGACCGTCCGGTCCACACCTGGACCGGACGGTCTGGCCCTTTGCGGAACGGTTGGTCCGTTCCTCAGCAGAACGAACGGACCATCATGGCTGGACCGTCCGTTCCAGACCTGGAACGGACGGTCTGGCCGTCT
>NW_010964882.1:115530-118958 GCF_000463585.1 Tarenaya hassleriana
TCTATGTACAGAATCTCTTGGCCAAACAATATTTGTTTGCCTTAGATTCGATACCAGAACCCTCTCAATATCCTAATTCAGATATTTGATTCGAGACAACGATTGCACAATCAAAACTCTGAATTCTGGATTGTCATCAAGCTTGGTCTTATGTGAGGCTTTGATTCCTATTCTGATAATTGATCCGACACAACGATTGTTCGATCAAAAACTGAATTTTTTGGAATCCCGGATTGCCCGAGGTCCAGACCGATCGTCGGTTTAATTTTTAAAAAATCCGAAAACCGGAACGGACGGTCCAGAAGAGCACGTGGACCGTCCGTTCGAGCTAGCCAGAACGGACGGTCTGCCTCTAATGGTCCGTCCGTTCCCGATCGTCATGGAACGGACGGTCTGCCATCCGTGGACCATCCGTTCCAGACCTTCTGGAACGGATGACCGAATGTAGACCGACCCCGAAGACCGAACGTTCCAAAGACCCAGACCGGACGGTCCAAAGACCAGACCGGACGGTCTGTCGAACGTAATCCGAAATTCTCTTCTGGTCATCGGTCCAGACCGGTCGGTCCAACCCTTGGACCGGTCGGTCTGACCTAATTTTGACCTAAAAGAATAAGCGCTGTCATGCGTAGACCGATCGGTCTACACTCTAGACCGGTCGGTCCATGCGATAGACAGACTTCGGATCTCGGTTTTGGGTCCCGTAAACTAGGGTTTTCATCCCCGTTTCGACGCACCATCAAGTCTCCCAAGAACCATATCTCATCCATGCATCATTCAACAATCAAATTCATCAAACAAGCATAGATCTCATGTTTACATGCATTCTAACCATTAAAACCATGAAAAACATGCATAGATCTATAGTCTACATGCATCTTAACAATTAAAATCATGCAAACCTGCAAAGATCTATTGTTTACATGCATCTTAACAATTAAAATCATGCAAACAAGCAACAGGCACGACGATATACAGAGAACCAGGCTCTGATACCACTGTTGGGTTCCCTTTGGGTTCCTAGCATGCGATCTCATCGATCTAGGGTTTGGATTCTAGGTTTCACGCAGGGAAGGAAAGATCTAAACCTAGCAAAACGTCACACAAAACCAATTGTGCAATAACCCGAACAATCGTGTATATCGTCGTGGGATTCGAATACTTACCTCGTTCTTTCAAGATCTGGAAGTATCAATCGATCCAGGGCCTGTTTTTTGATCACCGAGAGTTGAAAGCACAACTCCTCTACACGTATCCACACCGGCGGGATGAATTCCAACACTTTGGAACGTATCTGTTAGGATTTGTGAAGAGAAAACGATGTCCTTGACTTGGAATCGATATTCCAATCAATAGAACTCAAAATCAAGCTTCTCTAAGCTCTCATGAGTGTCTTGGACGTCTGAGGTTCGTTCTCTAGGGTTTGTGGCGGCTCTCACATTAATTAGAATTGCCCAAAACCCTTAAAACGCGAAATAGGAAATATGCCCGAAAGTCAGACCGTCCGGTCTAGGTCTTGGACCGGACGGTCTGGCTTTCCACGCGGAACGGACGGTGCGTAATCCGCAGAACGGACGGTCTTGATGCCTGGACCGTCCGGTCCACACCTGGACCGGACGGTCTGGCCCTTTGCGGAACGGACAGTCCATTTCTACTGGAACGGACGGTCCGAATTGGCTTGACCGAACGGTCTGGCCATCTGGAACTCTTCCAGATTGCTCCGTCGTTCCTTTCTCGCGTTGTTCTCTTCACCTGTGTTCCATCCCTAATGGTGTGTGACCCTGTAGGCCCATTCGAAGTGGCAGTAGCTTCGGAAACCCTTTCTCGAACCACAAGTCATGGTTAGCCTCTAGCAAGAAGCCATGACCACCCACCTAGAATAGAGTTAGAGGTGATCTAACAAAGCCAGCAATAGTTCGAGTTCTGATCCTTTGTCTCACGATGTCATATGTTGAACAAGGGCATGGTATGAGCCACCCTTCAAGTTCAACCGCTTACTCGTCTAGGCAAACCGACTGATAAAATAGATGTACATTCATCTATAGCGTGACCACGCATTTTCACAGTCCGATTTCCACGAGGGGCCCAGCGACATCTCTCCTGCGTAGGAGGTGACAAGTCTCGTATTGCATGTCTATTATCTGCATATGATTCGTGAACGTATCTGAGCAATGCCATTATGATCATCCGGTTAAAGACGACGTTTGACGCAGTCAAGACACGTCACTCCTCATATCAGATACTCTAGACATCTCAGGTCTGAGGATCCAAGAACGAACCGCTGTATGAGATTCAAGTCATGACTCATGTCCATGTGACAATCTCATGCGGGTCATCCAGTAACTCGTTCCAAACGAGAACCCATGATTGTGATTTGCATCCAATGCACATGATCATAATCATCTATCACACATCATGCTGGTCTTAATTCATCATTGTTCCCACAATGATAACTGACCAGGGAATTTAGAATCATCTGCAATGATTCAAGGATATTTACCATAATATAACAAACATGCTAATCATATAACGGAAAAAGTAATGCATTCATAAACCAATGAATCAATACAAAGTAAAAATGTCATATCACGGATCATCGTAGAGCATTACAACCAACAATCTCCCACTATGCTCTATGATCTATCCTACAAGCATCTAATCCCCATACCCACAACATGACCATCATGCTTTGACGAAGGGAGAGGCTTCGTCAACGGGTCGGCAATATTATCATCTGTCGACACTCTGCTTATCTTCACGTCTCCTATGTCGATGATTTCTCTGATCAAGTGAAATCGCCTGAGTATGTGTTTGGATCTCTGGTGTGACCGGGGTTCCTTTGCCTGTGCGATCGCACCATTGTTGTCACAATACAAGTCAATGGGATCTGCAACGCTAGGAATGACCCCCAGGTCTCCCACAAATTTCCTGATCCAAACAGCTTCTTTAGCTGCATCCGATGCTGCTATGTACTCGGCTTCTGTAGTCGAATCGGCAACGGTTGGCTGTTTGGAACTCTTCCAACTAATAGCCCCACCGTTTAGGCAGAAAACGTAACCTGACTGCGATCTGAAGTCATCTCTGTCGGTTTGGAAACTAGCATCGGTATAACCCTTTATAGCGAGCTCGTCTTCCAATCCGCCATATACCAAGAACAAATCCTTAGTCCTTCTCAAGTACTTAAGGATGTTCTTGACCGCAATCCAGATGAATGTACATCTATTTTATCAGTCGGTTTGCCTAGACGAGTAAGCGGTTGAACTTGAAGGGTGGCTCATACCATGCCCTTGTTCAACATACGACATCGTGAGACAAAGGATCAGAACTCGAACTATTGCTGGCTTTGTTAGATCACCTCTAACTCTATTCTAGGTGGGTGGTCATGGCGTCTTGCTAGAGGCTAACCATGACTTGTGGTTCGGAAAAGG
>NW_010964882.1:118979-119930 GCF_000463585.1 Tarenaya hassleriana
TTCCCTATGTGTGTGACCCTCTAAGCTCATCCGGAATAGCAGTAAGACACAGAATCTCCATTCCGGTAATATAAGTCATAGGCGGTCTCTAGCAAGACACTATGACTACCTATCTCGAATAGAGTTGGTTCGTGATCTTACGAACACCAGTGATGATTCCGGCTGATGATCCTTTTGTATCGCGATATCATATGTCGAACATAAGACATGGACAAGCCACCTTATCTGATTCGACTGCTTTCTCGTTCACTGAGTTCGACTGTCTGAAATAGACGACGTTCGTCTATAGTGCGGCCACACATTTCTACAGTCTCGCTCACACGAGGGGCCCAGCGATATCTCTCTCTTTTACGAGAGGTACAAATCCCGTCTTAACTATCTACAATCCAGTACATGATTCGTTTCGTACCTGATACACGCCTTTATAGTCCTCCTGTTACGCAGGACGTTTGACGTAATCAAAGCACGCAACTCCTCATGTTGGATTCCGTAGATATCTCAGGTCTTAGGATCCAATCATGGAACCGTCATATGAGATTCTAGTCATGACGCTAGTCCATGTGACAATCTCATGCGGGTCAATCCAGTATTCCGTTCTCCAACGAATACCTATGATTGTGATCGTATCCAATACCTATGATCATCTATGTGATCATCAATCACACATCATACTAGTCTTATTATGTCGTTATTCCCATAACGACACAAGACTAGGGAGTTTAGTATCATTCATAATGATACATGGATTTCATAACAGATCTAGCATGCAAGAACATGTAATGAATAAAATACTCTCATAAAAACACATAGAAAGTATCAATACATCAAATGTATCTAAATAAAGCTCATAAACAGTACATCATAGAGCACTAAACCAACAAACGGATCGGCAATGTTTTCATTTGTCGACACTCTGCATATATGCACGTCTCCTCTGTCTATGATCTCCCT
>NW_010964882.1:120390-120793 GCF_000463585.1 Tarenaya hassleriana
TTAGTTTCCTTAGGGTAGCCTACAAATAAACACTTATCAGATTTGGAGGATAACTTATCAGTCATCTGACGCTTCACGTAAGCATCGCAACCCCAAATTCTGACAAACGACAATGTGGGACGCTTCCCCGTCCATATCTCATATGGCGTCGTTTCAGCCGACTTCGTTGGACTCTTGTTCAGCAAGTACGCAGCGGTCTCTAAAGCATAGCCCCAGAAGGACTTCGGAAGATCTATCTGACTCATCATTGACCGAACCATGTCTAACAGTGTTCGGTTCCTCCGTTCTGATACGCCGTTCCACTTAGCGTTCCAGAGGAGTTAATTGTGATACAATATCACAATCAACCAGATAGTCAGTGAACTCTTGGCTCATATACTCGCCACCACGATCGGATCGAAGT
>NW_010964882.1:121813-122873 GCF_000463585.1 Tarenaya hassleriana
GTGCATATGTTACTGCATCACGAACTGGTTATAGTCGTCGGGTAATGACATCAGGATCAAGTCTGCAACCAAGTCACCATCGAGGTTCACTCCCATACGTTCAAGTTCTTCAACATGAGCTCTCATGTTGAGGACGTGGGTGTTGACAGAGCTACCTCTCGGCATCTCCGTCTTCACCAGAGCTTTCAGCGTCTTGTACTTTTCAGTACGCGCTAGCTCTTCAAACATGGTCTTGAGCTGATTGATCATATCAAACACGCTCTTTCCATCAAACTGGCTCTGCAGATTCGGGGCCATGCTTCCCAACATGAGACAGGAGATCTCATTGTCGTCAGTCTGATGCTTCTGCCAAGCATCCTTGACGGCTCTCGTGGCATTGGTTGCAGGCTCTGGTGGTAGAGCCCCTTCCAGGACGTATGACTTCTTGTCGTGGTTGAGAACTATTCTCAAGTTACGATACCAGTCTAAGAAGTTCGTCCCAGTCAATTTATCCTTCTCAAGGATAAATCGCATCGTCAAACTCGGTACGCTACCGGTTGACGCCATGTCCTACAAAAGAGACAAAACAGAACGAACAAAACAAATGCATATTCTATTAATGATGTACTACCAGCCAGTCAATCATCAATCAGTGTCAATCTATCTATGATCCACTATCAGCTAGTCCATCATCAAACAATGACAACACAGATGCAAAGATGAGCTATATTCCCATAAAGAAAAATAACCCTACAATAAATTTCTATTATGGGACTAAGATCCGTATTTCACATAAGAACAAGTTTTTACACTCAGTCTTATGCTATTTAGGTAGACATCTAATGTCAATCACATCCAATGTGATTCTTAGATCCTTTATGATTCTTATGATATCAAATATCATTGCATACTCGTCTCTTCTGTACCATTAAGTTTCAAGTCAAAACTTGACAACTTAACCCAAGATAAACCATATTCAAGCTATAGGAACCACGATTTCCTACCCTACCTCACAAAGATAATCCGGCACGCTCAGCTTTGGCATGACCCGTGTTACGGACGATCGATGCCTTGACAAGCG
>NW_010964882.1:123163-123561 GCF_000463585.1 Tarenaya hassleriana
GATTAAGTTACATGCATTCATTCACTATGGGTCATCCATAAGAATAAATCATGTCTATTTGAGTTACAGTTGATCAGATTATGCAACGATTGCGTAATCGGACCTCGAAAACGGAAATTTTTGGAATCTGGACTTCGGACCGTCCGTTCTAGAGGTAGAACGGATGTTCCAGGCTGGCAGAACATTCGGTCTCGACTTCAGAAGTCAGAACGGACGTTCAGCCTAGTAGAACGGAGGTTCTGCATGGCAGAACGGACGGTCCAACCTTCCGTTCCGTGCCAATCAGTCTGTCACCCTTGGACCGTCCGTTCCGACTTACCCGAACGGACGGTCTAGGGTAGGTCTCCGTGATCAGATCACGTTTCCCCGCGTTCTCAGCCCCGATCAGACCCGAAACT
>NW_010964882.1:123914-124158 GCF_000463585.1 Tarenaya hassleriana
CTCGCCCTCTACACGTATCCACACTTCGGGATGGATTCCAACGCTTGGAACTTGTCTGCTAGGACTCGAATCCGCTATTCGATTTGTGCTTCGAGAAAAACGGACTTTGATCACACTCTCAACCTTTTGGATCTCACCAAAACTGCTAAAAGTGTTCTGAAGTCGGCTCGCCTTATTAGGGTTTTTAATCTCCCTTTTACAAAGTGATTTAACCCTAATCCGGTTTAATTTCGGAAAAACTGAA
>NW_010964882.1:126322-126589 GCF_000463585.1 Tarenaya hassleriana
GTCTTGTGTCATCATGGGAATGATGACATAATAAGACTAGTATGATGTGTGATTGATGATTATAGAGATGATCATAGGTATTGGATATGATCACAGTCATAGGTATTCGTTGGAGAACGGAATACTGGATTGACCAACATGATCGGGTCTGGCACGGCAGACCGTCCGTTCTGGACTTCTTGTCCGTCTGTTCCAGACTCTTTCGTCTTGGTTTTTCCGTCGTTTTCTCGTGCGTTTTGTCCTTCCCTGCGTGTGTGACCCTGTAGG
>NW_010964882.1:130448-130658 GCF_000463585.1 Tarenaya hassleriana
AATTTGGGGTTGCGACGCTTATGTGAAGCGTCAGATGACTGATAAGTTATCCTCCAAATCTGATAAGTGTTTATTTGTAGGCTACCCTAAGGAAACTAAGGGTTACTACTTCTACATTTCGGCAGAGAACAAAGTGTTCATTGCCAAGAATGCGACTTTTATGGAGCGAGAGTTCGTCTCCAAAAGAGTCAGTGGGAGTAGGATCGAACT
>NW_010964882.1:130710-131829 GCF_000463585.1 Tarenaya hassleriana
CGCTGTGACTCAACCTTTGACGAGTGAACCTCGGAGATCAGGCAGGATTCGCCAAGAGCCAACGAGATATGGATTTCTCGTGACTAGGAATGAGGAACTCATGTTATTAGAACCCCCAAAAACGACTTCGCAAGATCTGTCTAACTCATCATTGACCGAACCATGTCTAACAGTGTTCGGTTCCTCCGTTCAGACACGCCGTTCCATTGTGGCGTTCCAGGAGGAGTTAATTGTGATACAATACCACAATCAATCAGATAGTCAGTGAACTCTTGGCTCATATACTCGCCACCACGATCGGATCGAAGTGTCTTGATCGTCTTGCCAAGCTGGTTCTGTACTTCGTTTCTGAAAGCCTTGAACATTTCAAGTGTTTCAAACTTATGTCTCATTAAATAGACATAACCGTATCGACTGAAATCATCAGTAAACGTAACGAAATACAGATAACCTCCTCTAGCCGGACAGCTCATTGGTCCGCATATATGTATCAGATCCAATAACTCTATCGCTCTCTGTCCTTTCCCCTTGAAAGGATGCTTTGTCATCTTGCCCATTAAACAAGACTCGCAAGATTCAAGAGACTCAAAGTCAAATGAATCCAGAAGACCTTCAGAATGAAGGTTCTGTATGTGCTTCTCGTTTATATGGCCTAGACGACAATGCCAGAGGAAGGTCGGGTTTAAGTCGTTCGGCTTAAACCGTTTGGTACAAACGTTATAGATTGACCTGTATCTAGACGGTTCGTCATCCAAAACATAAAGGCTATTAAACTGGTAACCTTTACCATACGGGTTTTGTCATGTACACATCCTCGGTCAAGTTCCCGTTAAGGAACGCGGTCTTGACATCCATTTGCCATATCTCATAGTCGTAATATGCGGCTATGGCAAGTAGGATCCTGATGGACTTCAGCATAACTACGGGCGAAAAGGTCTCATCATAGTCAATACCATGAATTTGACGGAATCCTTTTGCCACAAGTCGTGCCTTATACGTGTGCACGTTGCCATCCATGTCGGTCTTCTTCTTGAAGATCCACTTGCATCCGATGGGTTTTATCCCTTCAGACGCATCAACCAGAGTCCATACTTGGTTGTCTGACATGGATTACATCTC
>NW_010964882.1:131871-132183 GCF_000463585.1 Tarenaya hassleriana
ACCGGATGTATCCTACGCGTTGAGCATTACGAGTAGATACCAGTCAGATCCAGGTGAGTCGCACTGGATCGCCGTCAAGAACATCCTAGAGTACTTGAGAAGGACTAAGGATGTATTCTTGGTATACGGTGGGTCGGAAGACGAGCTCGCTGTAAGAGGTTACACCGATGCTAGTTTCCAGTCAGACCCGGATGACTACAGATCGCAGTCTGGCTATCTTTTCTGTTTGAACGGAGGCGCTGTTAGCTGGAAGAGTTCCAAGCAGGCGACCGTTGCAGATTCTACTACAGAAGCTGAGTATATTGCAGCGTC
>NW_010964882.1:134194-169378 GCF_000463585.1 Tarenaya hassleriana
AAGAAAAGAAAAGAAAAGAAAAGAAAGAAAGAAAGGAAGAAAAAAAGGATAAAAATAAAACCCTAAGCCTCCAAAACCCTTGCACACAAGAGAGATCGAGCTCTCTAGTCCTAGCAGACAAGTTCCAAGGTGTTGGAATCCATCCCGACGTGTGGATACGTGTAGAGGGCGAGGTATTCTTCCTGCCTAGAGTGATCGGACGAACAGATCAATTGATACAGGCCCCGGATCGATTGAGGTAAGCGTTCTAACGTTTCTATGATTCAATAGTAGCATGGTTCTAGGGTTTCATTAAAAATTTTGTTTTATATCTGCTGCGCAAACCCTAGAATCGATCTCTTAGGAATTAGATCTCTTAGGTGTTCGAGCCCTTCATCCATCTGTTGAGAAATTCAAAGAAATTCTGTTCGGAACAGCAGAAATTCCTTCCAAGTCTGGAACCAATCAATCTAAAAGCATGCTCTCACCTGTTTCCGTTCGACCGGGCTGAACTTCTGAAGAAGAAACGCCTTCAAATCCATCATTCCAGGCGGTTTCCCGATGCCTGGGAAATGACAAAATCTTGAGACTTTTCAGCTCCATGCATCACATATGAAGACCCAAAAAAGAGAGAAGAAAGATAAATCTAAAGCAGAGTGGATGGTTTGAACCAACGGCACCTATGCACAGTCGAGGAAAATGTCTCCGACCATTCAAATTCCCAATTACACTCTTCAGTCTGCAACACCAAGGGATGATACCATTAAATTTTTCAAAATTTACAACTTTAGGTGTGCAAAGACATGGCTGTAGGTTGAACGTGTGGATATCTGCTACTATGATTCAATAGTAGCATGGTTCTAGGGTCAATCCAGTATTCCGTTCTTCAACGAATACCCATGACAGTGATCGTATCCAATACCTATGATCATCGCTATGATCATCAATCACACATCATACTAGTCTTATTATGTCATCATTCCCATGATGACACAAGACTAGGGAGTTTAGTATCATTCATAATGATACATGGATTTCATAACAGATCTAGTATGCAAGAACATGTAATGAATCAAATACTCTCATAAAACCATAGAAAGTATCAATACATCGAATGTATCTAAAGAAAGCTCATAAACAGTACATCATAGATCACTAAACCAACATGTTCAATATAAGCCAGAACGGACGGTCTGCCTTCTGTAGACCGTCGGGTCTGGACCTGGCGGACTGTCGGGCCTGGCCCTTTCAGTCCGTCCGTTCCAGCCCTTTCCGTCTCAGTTTTTCCGTCATTTTCTCATGCGTTTTGTCTTTCCCTGCGTGTGTGACCCTGTAGGCTCATTCGATATAGCAGTATAACCCGAAATCTCTATTTCGGATATACAAGTCATAGGCGGTCTCTAGCAAGACAATATGACTACCTATCTCGAATAGAGTTTGTTCGTGATCTTACGAACGCCAATGATGATTCCGGTTGATGATCCTTTTGTATCGCGATATCATATGTCGAATATAAGGCATGGATGAGCCACCTTATCTAACTGACTGCTTTCTCGTTCACTGAGTTTGACTGTCTGAAATAGACGACGTTCGTCTATAGTGCGGCCACATATATCTATAGTCTCGCTCACACGAGGAGCTCAACGATATCTCTCTCTTTTACGAGAGGTACAAATTTCGTCTTGACTATCTACAATCCAACACATGATTCGTTTCGTACCTGATACACGCCTTTATAGTCCTCCTGTTACGCAAGACGTTTGACGTATTCAAAGCACGCAACTTCTCATGTTGGATTCCGTAGATATCTCAGGTCTTAGGATCCAATCATGGAACCGCCATATGAGATTCAAGTCATGACGCTAGTCCATGTGATAATCTCATGGGGGTCAATCCAGTATTCCGTTCTCCAACGAATACCTATGGCTGTGATCGTATCCAATACCTATGATCATCTATATGATCATCAATCACACATCATACTAGTCTTAATATATGATGTCGCAAATCTAGGCGAATAAATTCGATCAAGTTATAATATCCTAGACTCAACAATTAACTGCAAGTGTACGGATCGTGTGTAGTAGCTAGGGTCGAACACACGGACAAAATTAAGCAAATGAGTTAAACCCAAATCCAAATCTAAATCCAAGAAAAATAATAGGAATGTGGAGAATGGAATGTCGAGAACAAAGCAAATAACTAAAACGGTTGTAGAATTTCAATGGAAAACACTACAGGCTTCGGGATTGCTTTACATGCAAGGATCTTTCAAAAGATGCAAACGAAGTGGTTTATCTATCCGATTCAGAGAACTCAAGCTCTAAAGTAGAATTAACTCTCTCAAGTCTAATCTCACTATCCAGGCTTTATCCTACTAATCTCTCGATTCAATAGTCTAAAATCTTGGATGCATGAACGAACGCTATCATAATCCCTAGGCAAATATTCATCTCTCGATGCAATACCTGTTCCATTCACTGAGTTATTTCCGGGTTAGAATCCCATATGTCTATGCGAATTAAAACCCTAAGTTCATTCAATCAAGTGGCCAACAAGATCAAACGCATTAAGAGCAACTCAATAAACTGAATCTAATAAATAATACCACATAGTCTGGAATTAAAAACCAAAGATCCCTACATAGCAAATTCCTAACCCACAGCAAAGGAACTACTCGCTAAACATCGAGACGTCGGGGTTAATATCAATAATACAAAACATCGTAAAATAGAAGAAAGGAAGAATGCTTAGTCGATTTCTCGGCTTCGTGATCTCCATCTTCTACTCTGATCTCTTGCTTCCTGATAATCGCCCCTTTTTGTGTGCTCTAGGGTGTATTCTCTGTGTAAAGCTTGCATGATTTTCGACCTAGAGGTTTTCCCCTCTTATTTCACTTCGGTTTGGGCAAAATTGGAAGTTTTCCCGAATCTGGGGGTCGAACCGATCGTTTCGGCAAAGCAAACCGATCGGTTACACTTTCTGAGCAATTTTCCAATTCTTGCGATGCCGAACAGATCGTTTCGCTAAACCCGAACCGATCTTGTCGTGTTTCTGAGCAGTTTTGACAGGCTTCACGAATTCGCTCATAACTTCCTGCTCTGATATCGGATTTGGGTGATCTTGGTGTCTATGTGTAGATATCGAAGAGAGCTTTCTAATGATGTATCGGACTTGCAAGATCTGACGTTTCCTGAGCTTCACGTTTTCCCTGGAAACACTCCAAATGTTCCCGTTTTGTCCGTGATATTCCATAGCCAATGTTTTCCACTTATTTTGCTCTTTTTATGCATGAAAACCTGTTTAAACACCAAAGAACACAACCATGCAATATCGAAGCCAAATATGCCCTAGAATGCCTACAAATATATAAAATAGAGTGAAATACGCTGGACATCCAACATCAAAACGTCACCCAAAATACGTGTTATCAGTATATCATTATTCCCACAATGATACATGACTAAGGAGTTAGTATTGTTCATAACAATACATGGATTTCATGACACATTAAAAGCATGCACAATATGTAATGAATCAAACACTCATCCATAAAGTCATAGAAAGTGTCAATACATCAAATGTATCATAATAAAGCTCGCATAACAGCACATCATAGAGCACTAAACCAACACCCATGACACGTACGATCGAGGCCTTGACAAGTGCTTTACTCGTAGAGCTCCTAGATCTAACCGGTTTCTTGTGCAACGATTGTACATAATCCGAATAGATCATCCATTCGATAATTTAATCCCAATCCCGAAGCTCCCACTCAATCAAGCAGATCTAATATCTTGATTAAGTTGCATGCATTCATTCACTATGAACCATCCAAACGAACGAACCATGTTATTTGAGTTATAGTTGATCTGATTAAACTACGATTGCATAATCGGACTTAAAAAATGAAAAATTTCGGAATCTGGACCTCAGACCGTCCGTTCTGGAAGTAGAACGGATGGTCTAGCATCTGCAGAACGGACTAGTTCAGATGAGGTCCTGGACCAAACGTTCCAGACACTCTAGAACGGACGGTCCAGACCTTACGGTCCGAACCGCGAACCACACGGTCCGCCACCCCTGGACCGTCCGGTATGACATACTCAAAACGGACGGTCTAGGGTCACGTGATCAGATCACGTTCGTCCCCGTTCTCAGCCCCGATCAGACCCGAAACACATCGAATTCATCTATAGATCCAAAATTCGAACTCCTGCAGTCTATGCAACATGAAACATGCAATCTACCATAGATTTAATCATCAAACATGCATAGAATCAAAGCAAACATGGATTCAAACGATTCAAATCCTAAAACGTGCGTGATCGGGTTCTACGAAAAACATATAGAGCAACCAGGCTCTGATACCACTGTTGGGATTTTTTAGGATCTCTAGACCGAATCCTATTCCTAAGAGATCAATTCTAGGGTTTGCGCAGCGAATATAAAACAAAAATTTGAAGAAAACCCTAGAACCATGCATGCATGCTTACGTAGAAACGTTAGAACGCTTACCTCAATCGATCTGGGGCCTGTATCAACTGAAGAATTCGTCCGATCACTTAAGGCAGGAAGATTACCTCGCCCTCTACACGTATCCACACCTCGAGATGGATTCCAACGATTGGAACTTGTCTGCTATGACCCGAATCAGCTATTCGGTATGATGCTTCGAGAAAACGAGACTTGGAAACTCTTTGACATTTTGGATCTCACCAAAATCTGTCAAAAGTCTGCACAAGATCGCTGCCAAAGTCTCCTACTTAATTAGGGTTTTAATCTCCTTCTTATAAGGTGATTTAACCCTAATTTCGGTCTAATTTTCGAAAAACCCGAAGCCTGGAACGGACGGTCTGGATTTGCACGCGGACCGTCCGTTCTAGGTGTAGAACGGACAATCTGCATCATAACGTGGACCGTCCGTTCCAGACTACAGAACGAAACGGACCACAATTATGGATCGTCGGGTCTGGACCGCCGGACCGTCCGGTCTTGACCCTTCCGACTCGATTTTTCGTCGTTTTCTCGTGCATTTGCCTTCCTTGCGTGCGTGACCCTGTAGGCTCATTCGATATAGAAGTATAATCTGAAATCTCTATTTCGGATATACAAGTCATAGACGGTCTCTAAAAGACACTATGATTACCTATCTCGAATAGAGTTTGTTCGTGATCTTACGAATGCCAGAGATGATTTCCGTTGATGATCCTTTTGCATCACGATATCATAAGTCGAACATAAGGCATGGACAAGCCACCTTATCTTATTCTACTGCTTTCTCGTTCACTGAGTTCGACTGTCTAAAATAGACGACGTTCGTCTATAGTGCGGCAACACATTTCTACAGTCTCGCTCACACGAGGGGCCCAGCGATATCTCTCTTTTACGAGAGGTACAAATTTTGTCTTGACTATCTACAATCCATCACATGATTCGTTTCGTACCTGATACACGCCTTTATAGTCCTCCTGTTACGCAAGACGTTTGACGTATTCAAAGTACGCAACTCCTCATGTTGGATTCCGTAGATATCTCAGGTCTTAGGATCCAATCATGGAACTGTCATATGAGATTCAAATCATGACGCAAGTCCATGTATCTACTTAGGATTCAGGCCTATCTACTTAGGATTGCATTTAGTTTAGGTGCATTTTATCATGGCGTATAGACTTAGGAAATAATTTTCACTTTTGCATATCACTTTGCATTAGTTGCATTCACACGTTTTTTTCCTATATTTCTCATATAGATGGGTTTTTGTTAGGTTCGCATGATTGCATTTGACATATAGATTTAGGTTCATATAGGTTCATGTGCATACCTCGAAAATCCGTTTTGAACATCATTTGGAAGATTTGTGGGATGATAGAGTAGGAATATCATGATGATCTAGTGACTTTGTAGAACGTGGTTGAACCGTGTCGAATTGATAGTTCTCCAGATTTTCTATATAAAGTTTGTGTGATGGGGTTGTTATTTGGAACCTGCGGAGTTGAAACGACTATATCCAGGTTATAAGTTTCGTTTAGAACCTTTTTTCGAGTCTTGCAGGTCGATAAAATCTAGTTCAACAAATGCCTTGGGAAAATAAAGCATCTCGAAATTCCGCTGTCAAAATCTCGTCAACAAAAATCGTTTGAGGACATGAGTGCATCGATTGATGGTTCGGGTCTAAGTTGTGGGTCGGACATCGCATTGAGAAAAAAAAGAAAAAAATATAGAAGAAAAAAAAGAGGAAAACGATGTTCTTCAACTTCAACGTCCTAGAAACCCGAGATGCTAGCGTTTGATAGAAAAATTCTACAAAAAGGTAAAAATCCAGGTATGAAGTAGAACTAAGATCGAAGAGACTAAGCTGAGATAAGGATATGTTCGGAAATATGCTTGGTGAGTTGTAGAGATTCTAATGGGTTCTAGGTGAAATAAAAATTACATGGCTAGGTAGATTAATCTTTGGTAGAAAGATCATAGTAGACCGGTTTGGGTACGATCCACGGGAAGCTAGCATTGGATGGATGTTTCGCTTTTGAGTTTCGTAATGATGCTATTTGATATTCGTCACTCTCCGTTTTGCAGATTTTATTCCTTCGTTGTTTACTCGAGGACGAGCAAAGGTTTAAGTCTGGGGGATTTGATAACTCCTATTTTTTTCTATATTTTTTTGAGAGTTTGTCTAAGTTTTACAAGATAATCACATGCATTTATAGGCATTCTAGGCGTGTTAGGACACAAAACCCGGTTATGCTTTAGTTTTGCAGAGTTACAGGTTTCGAAGATGATTGGACTCGAAAAGAAGCTTTTTGGAGCGTTAGAGATGAAGTTCAGATGAGGTACTCATATTTCAAGATCAATAACTCTCTCTACAGAAGTCCAAATCATGCGAGACCTCTACCATTGGAAAGAGTATTTCAAGAGCTTCGCGTAGTGATACACGCCCAGCAGCGGAGAGGATGGAAGTCTGATTCGAGAAACGCAATCACCCGCACTCGACGAAGGAGGCTCTCGAACTCACGTTTTCGGTAATGGAAATTGAAGGGGAAAGAAGATGGAACATTGGCTCAATCACCGGCCAATCTAGGGCGTCGAACTCAAGCCAAAGTCGAGAAAAATGTATGAAAAACGATGGATAGGGTCTCGGACAAACCAAGACAAGCCTCGGACAAACCAAGACGGGATTTCTCGGACAAACCGAAAAGAATGTCGGACACACCAACAAGAGAGTGAGGCAAGCTCGAAATTACTTAATTCATCTTCAAAAATCTGATTACAAATGAGCTCTTACATGGTTTAAATAGATGATAGAGTTGGATAGCAATTAATGACAAAACAACATGCAAAAGGGGTAGGAGCCTTTTAGCAATTAATGAGGTGGTTGGGAAGATTATAGTTGTTGGATTATGATATAAACTAATGTATTTCTTCAGCAACATTATGGACGAAAATCTTCAATAAGTGACATGCATGGGCTGCTCCAAGATGGACTGGGCTTGGTCCTTCGAATTGGAGTTAATTCAATGCGTCGGAAATGAACGTGTTGGAACATTGTTGAAGAACTTGTGCCTTGGCTCAACTTTTAGGCGGATCGGGTCTAACACTTGATCGAGCAATCCTCAAGTTTTGGAAATCCCATTGTGACTTGTAAATATCGTTGATCTCCTCGGAATTGGACATCTCCGTGCGTTCCTTGCGTTCCAAGCAATCCATGTGTTCCTTGCATTCCAAGCATTGCTTAAGCTCTAAGTTATCCCGTTGAGCTCCTAGCTCCGTGCTCCCGCTCCAAGCAATCATTAGCTCCATGCATTCCTTTACCTCCGAGATATAGTTTGATGCATCGCTTGGGATTCCGAGGTCCTCATCATTCCCTCCCTTTTCTAGAGGTTTCGTCCTCGAAACCATTTTTCCTACATCAAACGGATCCAAATCAGCATCATTAAATAGGAAAGTTGTATTGTCCATACCTTGGTTGCCAAGGGCATGAGATCTTTGCTCTCTCGCTTCTCCTCGTTCGAAAGGCTCATCCTTCTTGGTTATCTTTGGGTTTGAGACGGTTGTAATCCTTGAATCATCCATGCATCTATGATAAAAGTGTTTGGCTTCATGTGCTCGGATGAGGCTTTCAATGATCAATGTTTGATTTGCCTCAATCTTCTTTTCGACCATACACAAGATTTGCAATCTAGTAGCAAAATCTAGGGCAACAATGTTAGTGCAGCTTGTGTTCTCATCGAATTGCTTCCTTTGGTCATAAACAAGAATAAAAATAAGAACAAAATTACCACACAAAGGTCTCGGGGAATTGGTTACGACCCATCCTTGCGTGCTCGAATCTATGAGTGACCATTTTGGCAAGGCAAGATATAAATCGTACATGAGAATGAAAATAGGAACATCATTACCGGTTGGTTCCCCCATGTTATGGCTTATTCGTCGTGTACAAGCATTGTTGGCATAGAAGCTATCTACTCCATATGAAGTTTGAGCTTGGATGGTACTCGTAGATGTCCATGCTTTTATGGTGTCAATCTCCCCTTCATTAGCATGTAATACCTGCAAACTATGGACAATTTCTAGAGGGGCAAATGTATCAATGTTGCATGTGCACTCCTTGAGATACTCGTAAGAGTATTCCTTTTGGAGTTTTCCCCTTAGTTTCTCAATTTGCGGTATATTCTGATCTGAAAAATCATATTCGAGTTCATGAAATGAAATAACTTGGTACACCTCGCGTAGACGAAACCTATGATCCAAACGTTATCGGTGGTGTCATTTGTCCTAGGTTGGCTCGTAAGTTTGAGGCCCTCATTTTGTGTTACCACCTCCAGTGCATCTTTGTTAACATCTTGCAGCTCTTCATTGGCCTTTATCACACTCTTGGATACACTTTCGGTCTCATGGTTGGGATCCTCAGTTGTTTCCTTCTTTTCGGTCACATACTCGGACTCTTTATCGGAGTTATATGCCCCTTCATCCTTGATAGACTTCCCTCGTCGTTTGGGACATTGATGTGCCATATGAACTTGGTCCCTACACTTGTAATTCACGTTCTTGCGAGTAGGATTAGTATATAAGGAAAACGTGTTGTTACCTTGATGTTTTTGTTCATGTTTGCGTCCATGCATAATTTTTGCTCCCTCGTAATCGTCATGTCGTCCGTGGTCATGAGTCGCTCGTTGACGGATATTACGTCTTTCTTGGAAGCATTGACGTTCGTTTTGAATATCTTCAAGACGAGCAAGTCGACCATCGATGTCTTGAAGAATCTTCAAAACAACACTTTGTTCTTCTTTCGATAAATTCATGACTAAAAGAGTTGAGCACACAAATGAGCACACAAATTCGACAATCACAAAGTACAGAATCAGATTCGATCAAGGAAGGATTTCACCGTGATTTGGAGATGTTTGAGGCTCGTGAATCATGCTTGAATCCCTCGTTTACAGCCTATCAAAACAGAACACAAAATCAGACTTTCAGAACTTATGTTTTGGAACAGTTTTTCGGTTTTCTTATGAAACAAAATAGAAATGACAATAAAACGAAATCGCAAAAGGATAGATCTCACCCGCGGCACGTCCTATGGCTCGAGCAAGCTCTGATACCAAAATGATACACGCCCAGCAGCGGAGAGGATGGAAGTCTGATCCGAGAAACGCAATCACCCGCACTCGACGAAGGAGGCTCTCGAACTCACGTTTTCGGTAATGGAAATCGAAGGGGAAAGAAGATGAAACTTTGGCTCAATCACCGGCCAATCTAGGGCACTCGAACTCAAGCCAAAGTCGAGGAAAATGTATGGAAAACGATGGATAGGGTCTCGGACAAACCAAGACAAGCCTCGGACAAACCAAGACGAGATTTCTCGGACAAACCGAAAAGAATGTCGGACACACCAACAAGAGAGTGAGGCAAGCTCGAAATTACTTAATTCATCTTCAAAAATCTGATTACAAATGAGCTCTTACATGGTTTAAATAGATGATAGAGTTGGATAGCAATTAATGACAAAACAACATGCAAAAGGGGTAGGAGCCTTTTAGCAATTAATGAGGTGGTTGGGAAGATTATAGTTGTTGGATTATGACATAATCTAATGTATTTCTTCAGCAGCATTATGGACGAAAATCTTCAATAAGTGACGTGCATGGGCTGCTCCAAGATGGGCTGGGCTTGGTCCTTCGAATTGGAGTTAATTCAATACGTCGGAAATGAACGTGTTGGAACATTATTGAAGAACTTGTGCCTTGGCTCGGCTTTTAGGCGGATCGGGTCTAACACTTGATCGAGCAATCCTCAACTTTTGGAAATCCCATTGTGACTTGTAAATATCGTTGATCTCCTCGGAATTGGACATCTCCGTGTGTTCCTTGCGTTCCAAGCAATCCATGTGTTCCTTGCATTCCAAGCATTGCTTAAGCTCTAAGTTATCCCGTTCCAAGCAATCATTAGTTCCATGCATTCCTTTACCTCCGAGATATAGTTTGATGCATCGCTTGGGATTCCGAGGTCCTCATCACGTAGACACTGAAATCGCGTAAATCCGACATCGAAGCAGAAAGTTATAAGCGAATTCGTGAAGACGAGAAAACTGCCAATGCAGTGCCGGATCCAACTGGATCCGGTTTGGATTATGAAGGCCGAATCCAAAGTGCAGTGGGCCGAATTCAAGCTCAGAAATCTAGTCTCGGTCAGGATCCAGGTAGGCTCGGACCTGTCGGGAGAAAAACCCTAATTCGCGATTTTCAGCATTCTAAAAGGAAAAGGACTCTTGAGAGCCACCCTAGGGTTATAAAAAACACCTAGCCACGTCCTAATACAGAAGAGATCCTTAGAGAACACTTAGATACAGACTTTTGGAGAGCTTTTTGTGAGAGAAGAATAGGAGTTCATGGGATTTTGGGAAGAAGAAGGAAGATTTGATCTGAAGACTACACATCTACATGAGCTTTTCTATCCCTTCTTTCATCTCTTTTTCTCTGAGCTTTTTATTGTTTTCCACGAACCGTGAGTAGATCCATGACTATGGGTTAGGGATTCGTTTGTGTTTTCGGTATGTTTGAACCCTAACTTGGATTTCGGTTTTGATTTGTTTCGGTTCTATTGATTTGTGCTTTTATTCGATTGATGTTTGCTAATCTCTTGGTCAATTATCTTAGATTCTAAACTACATAGAGATATGAGTTTAGTTTCGGATCAAAATCAATAGGATAGATCGTATTATTCACATAGAGATATGGTTTAATTGATCTAGGGTTGATGATAGCGTTCTTCATGCATCTAGGGTTAACTTGAATAGATCAAGAGATTGACGAGTTACTCTGTAGGTAGTGAGTTAGTAGACCGAGAGGTGAATTCTCTATCTTTGTTGCTTGATGATTCCCGAATACAAATCATAATCGTAATTCTCGCATGCTTAACATATACCCATACACTCGAATATGGTCCCGACACCTACGGTCATCATTGCTTAATAGTTTACACGCTTTTATTTGCTTTCTTATTTTATTTTCCATTGATTCCACATATTTCCACCATTACCCTCACTTGTTTGCTTTGATTTAGTTTCGATTAGTAATTAGATTTAGCTACCGGTCCTTGCGTTCGACCCCGTGTTATGACGATCTGTATCCTTGCGGTGAGTTGTGAATCGGGTTATAAATTCTAGACTCGGTACACACGTATCAACCTTGCTACATTTCATTGTTCAAGGATCGATTCTTTAGCATTGTGTGTGTTTTCAGCATTGCTACTCTCTCTCTCTCTCTCGTGCTGCTCTCTCTCTCTCTCTCTTTGTGTTTTCAGCCTTGCTCTCCCTTTCTCTCCGCCTTATTGCGCTCTCTCTCTCTCTCTGCGTTTGAAAATCAGACATTTATTTCAATATCCTCTTGTACTTGATGTTTTGGATGATGATGTATGGTGGAACCTTATTGAAATGTGATATATTTTGGATTGTATTAAGTTATGGTTATATTGTATTACATATCTGTTACATGTTATGAAATTTAATTATGTTCGGGTTCGGGTTTTACGGGGACCCGGTCTCGTGATCCAGGTATCCGGGTTTCAGGTACCCGAGTTCGGCGAGATAGAGACCGAGACATTCTGACCCAAAAACCCGACGAGACCGAGATCGAGATGGAGATATCTTAAAATGTTCGGGTACCCGCCCGTGCCCACCCCTACCTAGTGGTGTGTGACCATGTAGGGCCATTCTAAGTGGTAGTGATCTCGGAAACTTTTTCCGAACCACAAGTCATGGTTAGCCTCTAGCCAGATGCCATGACTACCCACCTAGAATTGAGTTAGATGTGATTTAACCAAGGCATTAATAGCTCGAGTTCTGATCCTTTGTCTCACGATATGATATGTTGAACAAGGGCATGGATTTGAGCCACCCTTCAAGTTCAACCGCTTTCTCGTTTTGGCAAATCGACTGATAAAATAGTTAAAACTTTATCTATAGCATGGCCACGCATTTTCACAATCTGATTTCCACGAGGGGCCCAATGATATCTCTCATGTTAAGGAGGTGACAAGTCCGTATTGCATGTCTACTATCTCCATATGATTCGTGAATATATCTGAGTAACACCGTTATAATCATCCGGTTAAAGACGACGTTTGACACGGTCAAGACACGCTACTCCTCATATCAGATACTCTAGACATCTCAGGTCTGAGGATCTAAGAACGAACCGCTATGTATGAAATTCAAGTAATGACTCGTGTCCATGTGACAATCTCATGCGGGTCATCCAGTCACTCGTTCTTTACGAGTACCCGTGATTGTGATTTGCATCCAATGCATCAATCACTCGTCATACTGGTCTTAATTCATCATTGTTCCCACAATGACAACTGACCAGAGTGATTTAGAATCATCCTTCAATGACTCAAGGATACCGAAATAAAACAAACATGACAATCATATAACGAAAAAAAGTAATACATTCATAAACCAATGAATCAATACATAATCAAATGTCATATCACAGATCATCCTAGAGCATTACAACCAACATCTCTTTCTCATCTAAACATTGGCCAAGTCCCCCATTGGAACTACAATTGTGCCTGCACTGAGTAAATAATCATGCCAAAGATTGGAATTGTAATCAAAGCATTCTTTTTAAAATGCTTTTCCAGATAACGGTTTATCTCATTTGGACTGAGTGGAATTGTAGTATTTTTCGTAAGGGTAAAACCCCTAAAAAACCTCCAACTTGCAAAAATATATACAAATAAACCTTCAACTTGAAAAACTATCATTCAATCCCCAAACTTGTAACTTGTCATTAAATAAAACCTCGAACTTGCAAATTATTGCTCTAATAAACCTTTGACGGTTTGACCACAATTTCAGGCGATCGGAAATCTACGTATTAACGGATTGCTGATGTCACCTTATACACGTTATCAATTTTAATTTAAAAAATGACATCAGGAATCCGTCAATACGTGGATTTCTGATCGTTTGAAATTGTGGTCAAACCGTCAAAGGTTTATTAGAACAATAATTTGCAAGTTCGAGGTTTTATCCAGTGACAAGTTACAAGCTCGGATATTGAATGACAGTTTTTTAAATTGAAGGTTTGTATATATTTTTGCAAGTTGGAGGTTTTTTAGGGGTTTTACCCTTTTCATAATTATTTCTCCAACCTTAGAAAAAAAAACTTGACCAAAGCTCATCCAATTGATACGTAATTGCATCCTATCTCTCTAAAACTTTAAGCTCCCTCAACACGACCATTTGTTCGAGAACTTATTCTTTCTCATGTTAACTCAGTAAGCACAGATTTTGTTCTCTAATTCTTTTATTTCACTTCGGTATCAATGTTTCGTTATTATAGGTGAGATCGTTTTATTACGAAGTATCGGTTTGTTACCGATTTTTATATATAAAATTTTGATAGTTCTGTGTATAAAATTTACCTTTAAAAAAACTCAAACAATTCAAAATTATTTTTTTGGAATATTCATATTTTAAAATATTTCAATAAAAGGCTACAATGTAATAAATTTGATAGCTTTGAAATGAGCTATGTATTGAGAAGATCTTTATTTTTCAAAACCATGAATTCATTTCTTTTTCTTACAAAAAAAGACTATATGTGCCCCCCTCTAGCTTTACAAAGCTTTTTTTATTTTTTTTACCGGAAAAATCAGAACCATATTAATTGCAATTAAAATATATAATATTATTTTTATAGGTAAAGAAGTTAACAATACAAATAAACAAAGAATTATTTTTAATTAAGAGAGAGAAGGAAAAGGACGAAAAAAGTGGAGTTGGTGGGGGCGGTCGGCTTTTTATGAGTTAAAATACCCACACGAGAAAACAACCCGAGTCGACTCACCGAGTCAGGAAAGCACACACGCAGATCATCTCGCTCATTCTTTTTAGGTCAAGTTGGGATATTTTTTTTTTGCTCCTTTTTCTTTTCCCTTTTTTTTCTCCTCTCTCACTCGGGTGTAAAAGAAGCAGCAGTGTTTTTTGAGCCCTTTGACCATAACCAAACCAAAGCAGCTTCTTCAGATCTGAAAGGGTTTTTTTCTTTCCTTCGTTTCAGTGTCTCTGTTTATGTGTATGTGTGTCTTCGGATTCTCCGGCGTCGTTTCATGATCTGACTTCGGTTCCTTTCCTTTGGTCCCTCCTTTTATCTATTCGTCACTGTTGTTGTCTGAACATGCCACGCCCTTTCTTCCACAAGCTGATTCTCTCATCCACTATCCAAGAAAAGCGTCTGGTAAAAATGCCTCCTCCTCTTGCTCTTTGCCTCTTCTGTTTCCTCGCAAAGTTTTGATTTTTTTTTGTTTTCTTCTCTTCTGTTTGATTTCCTGCATAATTGAGGGTTTAAAAGTTGAAATCAGTTGGTGGGTTTTGTTGGATTTTGGTTTTTAGTTGGTGGGTGGTGAAGTTTCTTTGATTTCTGAAATTATGTGCTTGGATTCTTTGCTTCTATGTATGATTCGCTTGGAAATTCAGTGAAAAGGAAACAGAAAAATGCCTTCGTTTGTTTAAATTTGTGATTTTTCTGATGGGGATGTGGATTTTGAATTGGAAAGCCTCTAAAACCTTAATTTTTTTATGGTTTTTGTTTGGGTTTGGTGGAAAATTGAGTGAGAAAAAGTCCCATCTGGTATTGGGTTCGTTGGATATGCATCTTTTGAAAGTGAATTAGGTCAAGTTCTGTGATTTGGGTAATGGGTTCTAAGTGAATTTTGAGCCAGAATCCAGATCGATACAAACTTGAGAAAACAGTTGTAATCCGATGCTTGTTTTTTCTGGAATTTGATTTGACCTGGACTTTACTTTGACTTCTTTCTCAGCTTGTCTGAGATTTCTAGGTTTTTGAGTGAAACCCTATAATTTTGTGTACTGAGGAGAGAGAAAGAGACAGGGACTGTGTCAAATAGAGGACTTAGTTGAAGCTTGAAGATGAATACTATTAGCCTTTGTTTGCTTAATTAAAGACAGTTTATGTTTCTTGAAGAAAATATATTTCCACTTCTTCAATTTGCATCATATTTCCTTTCATCTGATACATGTTAGATAGTCTTTTGATGCTTATGAGGTTCTCATCTCCGCCTTCTAAAGCTGCTAACTAGATCCCGGTTTTAAGCAACTTAAATATGTGCTTCTTGGTAACTATAAATACTGTTTAAGAATTAAGCGTTAAAATTAAGAAATTTGATGTGGTGGTACCAAAGCTTTTCAACTGTTATACAAGTTTTTGCAATGAAACATGAAGTAGTGTGTTTCCAGATTCATGAATGCATTGCTTTTCGGCCGTTTTCTTCGGCAATTATGTGTTAAGTTCCTGCACTTGAATCTCTGATTTCCAACCAGAAATCTGAACCTTTCATTGATCCTAAACCGAAAACACACCTCGGATGATCTTGATCATAGAGAGGATCCCAACTCTCTCCCCTTACAATCCCTTACCGAAAATTCAGCCTAAAACCCTTTTTAACGCAAAATAACAACTATGTAGCTCAGTTACAGAGCTGATACTAATCAACTTCTAACTAACAACTATAAACCATCTAACAGATTATAGGCTAAAATTAAATACAAAACATGTAAAGTAAACAACCAAAGCATAAAGTGCAAACCTGTAAATCCGCTGCTCTGCCGCAATCCCTTACTCTGCAACTGCTTCTTTCCCTGCCCTTGTTCTTCCTCACATACACCTGTAAACACTTATCATTCTGCTTCCTGGCTGTTTTACTGATAGATAATATATGATATGTTTGATGTATTGTATTCATTTGCATATTATATCATCTCCCAAGCAAAAAAGGAAAGAACTTTTGGTGTTTTTTGAATGTCTTGTGCGTTTCTTTTCTCTCTTTCAAATAAAAATCTGCAAAAGTTTTAATGTCCTTTTTTTTATCGTCTTTATTCCGGTATACCTGCAGAGAGTTCCCGATAAGTTTGTGAGTAAATTCAAGGATGAGCTTTCGGTTGCTGTTGCTCTCACTGTACCTGATGGTCATGTTTGGCGTGTAGGACTAAGGAAAGCTGACAACAAAATTTGGTTTCAAGATGGTTGGCTCGAGTTTGTTGAGCGTTACTCCATTCGGATTGGTTACCTTTTGATTTTCAGATACGAAGGAAACTCGGCCTTTAGTGTTTATATTTTCAATCTATCCCACTCCGAGATCAATTACCATTCCGGTTCTATTATCAACATGGATTCACATAATCATTTCAAGCGTGCCCGTTTGTTTGAAGACCTAGAAGATGAAGATGCGGAGGTCATGTATCCATCTTCCGTGTACCCGATGGCCGATTCTGCACCAGTGAACAAAGGGTATGCCAGTTCAACCATTCAAAGCCTTTTCAGCGGATCTAGAGGTGAAACCAATCGATTTTTCTGAGCATCTTGCTTGATCAAGTGATAATACTCGAAAGTCTTTTTAAGTTAAATAGTTGACATCTCGCTTTTTCAGCTGAAGAGACATCTAAAGTTCCTAAAAAGAGAGGGAGGAAGAAGAAGAACCCTGATCCCGGTAAGTATATCGTCTTTCAGGTTTCAGACTTTTTCTTCTTCCCGTATTTGCACAAAAGAACCGAAGATTTCATCCTCATGAAGGTCATTTGAATATGATTACCCTCCAGAGGAAATAAACTCGGCTCCCCACGAAGATGATTCAGAGAACCGTTCAAAGTTCTACGAAAGCGCTTCTGCGAGAAAGAGAACTGTCACTGCTGAAGAAAGAGAGAGGGCCATCAATGCAGCCAAGACGTTCGAGCCCGTAAATCCTTTCTTCAGGGTTGTTCTCCGACCATCCTACCTCTACCGAGGCTGTATCATGGTAAGAAATACCGGAACTTCCCAATCTTTTCGGTCTTGTTTTACTTCTCTCTGCTCAAGAAATACTAAAGATTTGAACCTTTTTTTTCGGGGTTTTTTTTTACAGTACTTGCCTTCTGGGTTTGCTGAGAAGTACCTTAGTGGGATATCTGGATTCATCAAACTCCAACTTGCGGACAAGCAATGGCCAGTGCGTTGCCTCTACAAAGCCGGGCGAGCAAAGTTCAGCCAGGGATGGTACGAGTTCACCCTCGAGAACAATCTAGGCGAGGGAGATGTTTGTGTCTTCGAGCTTCTCAGAACCCGAGATTTCGTCCTTAAAGTCACGGCTTTTCGGGTCAACGAGTACGCTTGACAACAACAGCCACCCACCCCCCATTATCATCGATCTTCAGGATCTCGGGTAAAATTTCGTTTAGGGTTTCGTAATTTCGGAAAAAGTTTTTAACTTTCAGTTGCATCGGTTTCGGGTGAATCTATCTATGTACCGTTTTACTGTCTGTTCTAAGTGAAATTCGGGATGCCGGTTTTCGAATGTGGATATATAAGCGCTTCTATACGACCTTTGGGGTGGAACTTTGTTCTTAATATGAGTAGAAGAAATCTGTAGGCATGAAACTTAGGGTTTGTAAATACCTACCTCATCTCCTCCCTTCATTCAGTCTTGGTATTGTGAAAACTGGCGACCAGGAACTCGACTCTATTGTTTGTGTTGTGGATCTCCTCATTCTGCCTTTTTTTAAAAAAGAAAAAAGAAATCGTTTCTTTGACTGTTTCTAAATTAAAAAAAATTAGCTCGATGTGGGTATTTTTTTTATTCAATATTAGATCATTTAGTTTAAAACTGAATTCAATCAAATTTTTAAACAAATGTAAATCTAAACCTAAGCATCGAATTTCTTTATTAAAATGATTTCTTTTTGTAAATTAAACGTGAATTCAATCTAGCAAATGAGTATAATTTTTTTTCAAACTAAATTCAGTATCCAAGTAAATAAGAATAAAAATAAAATTGATCCTAGACGAATTGAATCTAATATAAAAGTCAAATAGTTATATTCTTTTACAAAAAGAAAACCTGAACCTAGAGTTAACACGACAGAAATCCGAAATATCTGTCTGAAAACAAAACAAGCCCTGAGACAGGGACCGGTTTGGAACCGTTCATGTCCAAAGTCAGCCCTAATTACATCAACTTGAAGCCTGAACAAAATACACATACATTAACCTAAACCCTAAATCCGATGCTTTTTTCACAATCTTGAAGCCGGAGAAGATATCTTGCCGGTCGCAAAAACTGAAAACATAAAAAAAAGGCTGAGTACTATCGATATCTCCATAATACCGAATTCTGCAAAGAACAGCTGAAATTGCTCAACCAAATTAGAAAATTGTGATTCTAATATGTCTTTTACCGTATCATGTCTCGAGACTGACCGCAAAAATCGGATTTTTCAGCTCGAGCATCTCGGCTTTTATATACTGAGTTTCTTCCCTCGGCATCTTGTCAGGGAAAATTCTTGTTTATGAGGAATCTGATCTTCTTCGAGCACTTCGATATCCATCAAATCTGCACCTATGCCAAGACGAAAACTAATAACTCGTTTCGATACCCGATATAGATTAAAACGAAGAAAATGTAAGAGAGAATTCTACCATCACAGAGGGATTTAGCAGTTTGCCCTCTCGTATTCCGGGTTATAGCAATCTTTGATCGGGTGTTCCGGCTTTTTCCTTCATTTCTCTTCTTGGAAGGTGTGGTGTTACACAAAAATTTATCCAAATCTATCACTTCCACATCCGAGTCATTGGTCAAACCAATATTTTTCTTGCATTTGTTAGAACTTGACCGAGGATTGGATGCTGAAGCGGGCTTGACATCAATATCAACCAATCCATCCAACACATCAATGGTATCGTTTTCCTCTTCCTCGCTTCCTTGGGATCCAAGAGATCCATCACACTCACCCTCTTCCATTTCATCGTTGCTTTCATACTCGGCTTCAGTAGCAGACATATCGAAAATCCGAACCCCGAAAGTGGAATCTCCTTGGAAATCGAAAAACAACAAGTGCCCTTTACGGATAGAATAACGTTCTGCAAACTCACTCCAACCATCTTGGAACCAAACCTCGCCATTGACACGCTTAAGCTGTATCTTATGCTTGAAACCAGTAGGAGTTTCCAGTGTAACAGTGTCTGAAAGTTTAGGGCCAGCCTTCACAAATCTCGGCGGAATCTTCTGCAGAGAACAACAAACAAACAAGCAAACAGAACACAACAATGGCATCACAAACAAGACTCATAATACAAACATACGGAAGAGATCTACAAATTTAGGGTTCTTACGCATATATAGAAGTACAAAAATGACATTTTGGGTATTAAAAGAGGTTTTACTATATTTAGGGTTCTTATATATATAGAAGCAGAAAATGACATTTTGGGTATTCAAGGAGATTTTGCTTCGTGTCTCCCAACAATAAATCATCTCTATACAGATGGTCTCCGAATTTCACAAGACATATCACTGTTCAAATCCAGCCTAACACCTTTGTAGGTGAAATAAGAATCATACATATGAAAAAAAAAAAAAACCATCAAATTGGCTGACAAAAAAAACTCAGAAAGGGAAAAGGGCAAATCAAAAGTGACATGCAGAGAATGATGAGACTGAGTCAAACTGATACTCTGCTTCGAGAAGAAGAAGAAGAAGAAGAAGAAGAACTGCTCTGTTGATTTTTTTTACCAGCGTCTTTGACTCCATGGTTAAATCCAAAACCACCTTCACGAACTGACTCACCGGCGGCAAGTGAGTCTTCCGAGACGGCGGTGGCCGGCGGAGAGGATCAGAGTTGAGTCCGACCCTTCTTCTCCGAGTCGAAACCATCGTCGAATTCTTTTTTCTTCTCTTCGGTTTATTGTTTCTCGATGGAGAGAGAGAGAGGTTGTCGGGAAGGAAAACCGGAAAACCCTAATAAGGACATTTGAATGCACAAATAATTAGAATTTTGAATAGATGCGTTTTAGAATTTTTATTTCCCTTAAATTTTAGAATTTAATTATTTAAATATATTTAATTATAAAAATAATTATTCAAATATTATTTTACAATTCCATTATTTTTATTTTATTTTATTACTTTGTTTTGTTTGTTTCATGTTCTACTATAAAAAAACAAAAATCTTGAAACAGAAAAGATTTTTGTCTCATGTTGTACATTAGAGGTGTCAAAATGGTCCGACCAAATTGCTTCGGCCAAAATATAATAGCCTTAAAATTTCAGTTACGAAACTCGGTCATATAGACTTTTTTTGGGTACGAACCGAATTTTGGATTCAAATATTTCAAAAATATAAATAAAAAAATATAGAATAAGTTAAAAGATAAATAAAAATATAAAAATTTTAATACATATTTAGTGATAATTAAAATAATAAAAGCTCGATAACAAATTTATATATTTTAATTTAAAAAAAATTAAAACGCGAATTCTTTAGTTTTATATAATAATATATTTTAAAAAACATAATAAATTATTATATTTTTTAATCAGAATTATTAATGATATTATAATTTTAAAATATTATATCCTTAATTATTTAGTATTAAACAAATTTTTCTATAATTTTCAATATTATATAAATATTTATATTTTTCTATGGTGTGTATATATATATATATATGATTGAATGTATGAGTGTGAATATCTATATGTATGTATGTGTATTTATTATATATATAATTTAAATAATATTCGAACCGATGGGTCGGGTCGAACCCACTTTTTTTCCGGATTTTTTCGTGTTGTGTACAAACGGACAGATATATATCGTCGAACTTTTTCGACCCCCTGTTTTTAGTACATGACATGATAGAACTCATTTGGGCCTCGGCCCAAACTATATTCCTCGCATTCGGACCGTTCGAGTACAATGACCCCGAAACTCAAGTTAAAAAAACAAGAAAAAGAAATAATAAACCACCTTTGTAAAAAAATTTTTTTGGTGGAATGTAAATATATAACAAAAGAATAAGTTTTTACACCGAATGATCAACAACCGGAGATTAGCCACAGGTAAAACCATGTGTAAACAAAACATTGATATATCAAAATCTCTCAACTCTCCTATAACGTGATATAAAACCAGTCTGTGACGTGAACTTTCTCAGCCTTTGTCGCTGCTTAGCTAGGATGATACTTCTAACCATGATGTCAAGATGACGAACCAACACAAACATGGACTTTTGATTTTCCCAAAAAATTCTTTCATTCCGCTCCTTCCAAATCAGGTGAATCGTCACCTGCAATATATACCACCTTCGCAATCAAGGGACGGTATCTATTCTCATTTTGTCTTGGTTGGTTAAACTAACTTATACAATCAGCAAGAGACATAGTGAACACTGAGTGTCTATTGCATGCCATGCCCCAACGGGAGAGACGATCCTTCATAGGTAAACGTTTCAGTAGAGCCTGCCATTGAACCATGGAATAACGGGGGACAACAAGAGCAAACCAAACAAGAGATTGCCAAGAAACCGTAGGAGATGGGTTTCGGATTAACCTCCAAGTCTTTGCCGATGAGAATACATCCCTGAAGTCATCCGCACCATGCTTCCATAATGTGGTGTCAGCCCCAGCTTCAAGCGTTGGCGGGGGAATGCCAATTAACGCGCTATGCAGCTCTTTGTATATGGCCTGATCGTGCTCTTGGCAATCTCCACGAACCACAATCAGTCGCCTCCACCACAAAGAAGTGCCTATGCAGTCTCATCAACTGAGGTCCTTCTCACCAATAAAATCAATTAGGGGCCCAAATCGGGTCCAATTATCAGACCAGAATCGAGTGGTATGGCCATTTCCGAACTCAACCCTGACGAAGGAACGAGCCATCTGCTTAAGTCCGAGCAGCTTGTTAAGATTCCAAGAGTACCTGGCTGCCCGATTTGTCTCCCAAAACCCTTTCCGCTTGAAAACATTATGTTGGAGCCATGCAACCCATAAGGACCCAGATGCTGTCAGCAGTAACCAAATCAGCTTCAGTCTAAATGTAGCATTGAATTCAGCAAGCATCCTAAGGCCTAGTCCACCTTCTGAGCGAGGTGTGCAAATAGTGTTCCATGCAACACGATATGAGCAAGTCGTCTTTTCTGAGTTTTTGCACAGGAATGCAGAGCAAAGACCATCAGATGTTTTTAGCAGATATTTTGGCAGTAAGAATACAGAGCTCCAAGATGTACTAAGCCATAGATCGAAGAACCTATAAGTTGGACCTTACCGGTAAGGGAGAGGAAGCGGGTTGTCCAAGATGACAGCTTCGTTTTGATTTTGTCAATGATTGGCTGAAAATCAGATCTAGAGAGTCTTGTCGGGTTAAGTGGTATACCCAGATACCTCTTCTCAATTATAATACCCATTTATCTTCACTTACTCTCTTGGGTTGATAACAAAAACTATAGTTCTTATGGAGATCAGATCTTGTTTCGTTTGGCTGTTTCTGAAGCTTAGGTGTGTCAAAGATTGTATTATAACCCTCAACTTACAATAACAATAATATCTAATAAGATTTTGCTCAAATATCTAGAACTCGGTGATTTCGCATCTAAATTCATTGGAACGTATAGATTTATCTTCCAGTAGTTGAGATTGAGATTCTTGATATCTATTGACTCACAACAGTTTGGCCCTTGGCCTTATTGCTTTTGGGCTTCGTAAGTACCATTAGTGTGTATATGTTGGATAATGGTTCAATGTTTTGTTAAGTTATTGATGCAGATGAGGAGTTGTTCTTCTGTAATAATTTAGATTAAGTTATATGTCAGTTGTTATATGTAAAGTTTGTGAAACTGTAAAAAAACTGCAATATAGCAGTTACATGTCTGTATTTATAAGTCTGTTTGGTGTGTTCTGTTTTTGTATCCTTTTTATAATGAAGTGAAATTCAGAAACGTTTTTTGTGTTTGTTTGTACATTCAAAGCAAGAGAGAAGTTCGTGTGAATCTCTTTTGAAAGGAGGGTACAAAACAAGAAAAGTAACAGTGGTATCAGAGCCTGGTTGATTTAAAGGGATCTGTGAGTGTTTTTTAATGGATCAGACAAATGGCGAGAGTATGGTTTCTTCAACATTCCCCTCTATTGCTCCTCCAGAGTTTAATGGCGAAAACTACCAAATGTGGGCTGTCAAGATGAAGATATTTCTGAGAGGAGCAGATCTCTGGGAGGCTGTTGAAGACGATTATGCGGTTCCTCCCTTGGGAACAAATCCAACTCTGAATCAGATCAGACTCTACCGAGCAAGGGTTGCCAGGAAAGCCAAAGCCATGTCCTGCATTATTTCTGCAGTTTCAACTTCTGTCTTTACGAAGATAATGAAGTTTGAGACAGCAAAAGAGATGTGGGATCATCTGAAGAAAGAATATGAAGGAGATAAGAAAATTCGAGGTATGAAAGTGATGAACCTTTTTCGGGAATTTGAGATGAAGCGGATGAAACCCGATGAGACGGTGAAGGAATATTCTGACCGGTTGATCAGCATTGTGGATCAAATCAGGATATTGGGCACCGATGTGGAGGATCGAAAGTTAGTGCAGAAGATTATGGTTTCAATACCGGAAAGATTCGAGGCAACATTGGCTTCGCTTGAAAACAATAAAGAAGTTTCAGATCTGACACTTCCTGAACTTATTAGTGCTCTCCAAGCACAAGAGCAAAGAATGCTTATGAGAAAGGAGGAGCCCATGAAAAAGGAGTCTGCAGAAGGTGCTTTGACAGCAAAAGTAAAAATAAACAATGCAGAGAAAGAAAAATCTGGAGAACCTTGCAAACATTGCAACAAAAGCGGACATCCCCATTGGAAATGTTGGAAGAGGCCCGATGTCAAATGTAGGAAATGCAACAAAATGGGACATGTTGAAAGGATTTGTAAGGAAAAGCATGTTGAAGCACAGAAAGCTAAAGCAAATGAAGTTGAAGAACTCTTTATGGGGATACACGTTGACTGACTTATGGGAAAGGTTCAAAACCTTGAACCAAGGAGGAGTGTTGGATAATGGTTCAATGTTTTGTTAAGTTATTGATGCAGATGAGGAGTTGTTCTTCTGTAATAATTTAGATTAAGTTATATGTCAGTTGTTATATATAAAGTTTGTGAAACTGTAAAAAAACTGCAATATAGCAGTTACATGTCTGTATTTATAAGTCTGTTTGGTGTGTTCTGTTTTTGTATCCTTTTTATAATGAAGTGAAATTCAGAAACGTTTTTTGTGTTTGTTTGTACATTCAAAGCAAGAGAGAAGTTCGTGTGAATCTCTTTTGAAAGGAGGGTACAAAACAAGAAAAGTAACAGTATATATACATATACATATATATAACACAAATAACATCTATCTTTGATCCGAAGACGTTGCTGCTTTCACGGCCACGGAACACTCGTTGCCTTGGCGACAAAGACGCTCGTACTCAGAAGATTGACACTTCTTCGGCAAGGCAGCTTTCGCGGACAACTTGAGGCACAAGGCACATGTGCAAATCGTTATGATAGACAGAATCCAACTGAACTGAAGATTCGCCAACGCTTTTGCCCTATTCTCCGCTCCAAGTGACTTGCAGGCCACGGCACCATGAGCTACGTTAGGGTTTCTATGATATGGTGTACTAACACAACCCTTTGGGACAAATCTTGGAACCCAGAGCATGAAACCCATGTTCAAGAACCAGCAACCTTGGAAAAGAACCGAAACGGAGAGAACAAGAGCTGAAGAGAAGCTTTTAGGGTAAAAACTCGAGGCTAAGGCCGATAAGAAAGAGACGAAAACCACGAGCTGGAGGAGGAAATGGTAATGCCCTTCAAGGCCTACATGATCAGTGGAGTGAAAATGCAGGAGGAATAGTTCCTGTCCGAAGACAGAAGCCAAAAGAACTCCAATGAATCCGGAGAACATGTCTGAAGAAAGGGTTACTTCACAAAACAACGCGAAACCCACGAATATAGCGAGGTGTAGGAACATTGAAGCGTGTTCAAGGTTGTCGGGTTTGAAAGTGAAGCTAAAGGAAGGGAAATCGAGGGCAAGAAGAACGATCGAGAGTAGCGAGAAGAAGAGGATTGAGATTAGCTCAATATGCTTAGATTTCGGAAACGGGAACCAGAATCTAACGGAGAAATCCTCGGAGGCTTTGAAACAATAACATCTGATAGTGTTTAACACATGCCATAGTCCCAGGAATGCAAGAGAAAGACCTGGTACGAAATGTCCCAAGAATGTCCCCATTTTTTCAGTGGTTTCTCTTCTGGCTTCGAAGGTACTTTATACATATACATGCATATACATATATATATATGTGTGTATATGAGATCACTTGTAATGGAATGTGGTAGCGTGACGAAATTTACCACTAAAAAGTTGGTCGCCCATTACGTTTTTGTCACTTTATTAAAAAAAATGTTGTGATATAAAGGAACTCTATCTTTTTTTTCTTTTTTTTTTCTTTTTTTTTTCTTTTTTTTTTTTATAAAAAATAATGGAACAATATTGGCCACTAACTTAAATAGTAATGTTATATAGAGTTTTGGTCTCTTTATTCAAAGCCTTATTCTTTCATTTTTTTCTGCTTTAGATGGATAGGGAACCAAAGATCCATGCATGCACTTAAGAGCATGACATAAAATGGTCCAATTGGTGCAAAGTTGAGTGTGATTTCCACGAATTAATGGGAAATACTTTATGGGCGGAGATACGAAAGAGATAAATTTGATTAATGAATTACAATAAAAGTAGAAAATTATTTATCAGTTTGATATTAGTTATGATCGTGGGAGGAGCGTATATTTGATCAAATTAGGTCATATGTTTTAAGTAATAAATTTGTTATAATTAACGTCAATTAAAAAAATATTTTGGTGGATATTTTTTTTAATAGATACCGTTAGTTAGCTATATCAAAAATGTTAACTCACATACTATTAAAAAAAATCAAGATTTACAAACTATAATTTATTTTCCAAAATACCAAAACAACCGAAAATATTTATTTATGTTTTTTTTTTCAAAACTAGTTTTCAATCAGCAAAATATCCTCTTTTTGCTAAAACTGTTTTATATACTATAATGTTTAAATAAATATTTGATTGAATGATTTCAATAATGATCTTACAATGAGATATATATAGTCTTAACGTAGCTATAGTCAAGGGATTAGAATATGGTAAGATTACAAATGTGCAGATTTTCCTCTAACTGATTGATACTCCTTAATATGTGATAACACGCAATATATCATGGATTTTTATATGATTCGTCCGACACATTTACCTGACTTTATGATATCTTAGACGTTTAAGTGCGTGTTTAGCTTCGGTTTCACTTTGCTTTAATCTTTACAGGTACTACGCATTACGGGCAGAAAAAGGAGCGAAAACCAACCGAATTTGGAATCAGAAGCAAGAACCGATCGTTTCAGGGTATTCCGAAACGATCGTTTCGCCTCGCGGACAAGAACAGAAGATTTACTCAGAAGGAGAAACCGTTCGGTTCATAGTGAGAGAACCGATCGGTTCGATCGGCGGAAATTGAAGAATTGCTCAGAAATATGAACTGATCGGTTCACCATATGAAGAAACGATCGGTTCTCAGGCGAAGTTTTTGGAAACATTCCGATTTCAGCCAAAACAGAAAGAAATAAAAGGGAGAAAGCTTCTAGGTTTCAAGGATTCCGAATTTTTAGCAGAATAGTCACCCAAGAGCAGAGAAAAAGAGGGAGATTATCAGGAAGCAAGAGATTGGAGTAGAAGACGAAGATCACGAAGCCGAGAAATCGACTAAGAGTTTCTTCCTTATTCTATTTTACAATGTCTTGTTGTATTGATATGAACCCTGTCGTTTCGATGCATAGCGAGTAATCCCCTTGCTGCGGGTTAGGATTTGTTATGTAGGGATCTTTGATTTTTAATTTCAGACTATGTGGTATTATTTATTTGATTCAGTTTATTGAGTTGCGTTTAATGCGTTTGATCTTGTTGGCCACTTGATTGAATGAACTTAGGGTTTTAATTCGCGTAGACGTATGAGGTTCTAACATGGAAATAACTCAATAAATAGAACAGGTATTGCATTGAGGGATCAATATTTGCCTAGGGATTATGATAGCGTTCGTTCATGCATCCAGGGATTTAAACTATTGAATCGAGAGATTAGTAGGATAAAGTCTGGATAGTGAGGTTAGACTCGAGAGAGTTAATCTCTACTTTAGAGCTTGAATTCCCTGAATTGGATAGATAAACCACTTCGTTTGCATCTTTTGAAAGATCCTTGCATGTAAAACAATCCCGACGCCTGCAGTGTTTTCCATTGATTGTCCACAACCGTTTTAGTTAATTGCTTTGTTCTCGACATTCCATTCTCCACATTCTTATTATTTTTCTTGGATTTAGATTTGGATTTGGGTTTAACTCTTTTGTTTAATTTTGTCCCTGTGTTCGACCCTAGCTACTACACACGATCCGTACACTTGCGGAATTTGTTGAGTCTAGGAATTTATCACTTGATCGAAATTTATTCACCTAGATTTGCGACATCAATATGTCCCCGCATGATGGACGCGGATGAGAGGCCAATCTTGGATAAAATAGTGTCGAACTTCAGCCGAGGTAGAGGCTTCGTTAGAGTGTCCGCAAGTTGATCCGATGCTGAAATATGTGCAAAACGTATCTTCTTGTCTTGCACAAGACCACGAATGTAGTGATAGTCTATAGTAACATGTTTCATGTGAGAGTGGAATACCGGGTTTGCCGACAAATAGGTTTCACCAACATTGTCACAGTAGATCACCGGAATAGATAGAATAGAGACTCTAAGCTCGGATAGAAGAGCGTTACCCATTGGACCTCGGAAGCCGTTGAGGAAACCGACTTATACTCGGCTTCCGTTGAAGATTTGACCGCAAATTTTTGCTTCTTCGATGACCATAAAATAGGATGGCTGCCTAGGTAGACAATATAGCCGCCGGTTGAGCTAAAATCATCGCGATCACCACCCCAATCCGCATCCGAATAAGCATGTAAAGAGGAAACGTTATTGCGGGAGTAATGAATGCCATGCGACCGAGTACCCCCAAGATAGCGGAGAATCCGTTTCGCGGCTTGCCAATGCTCGGTTGTCGGACAATGCATGTAGCGAGAGAGCTTATTCACCGAGTAAACAATGTCCGAGCGAGTGAGCATGAGATACTGTAGGCTACCAATAACTTTTCGGTATCGGGTTGCATCATCAAGTTTTGATTCGGAGTGGAGGGACAGTTTCGCGGTCGAAGACATGGGTGTTGAAACTGGCTTGACATCTTGCATCATATGCCGAGTAAGGAGGTCCGTAATATAGCGTTCTTGAGTTAGAAGAATGCCCGTCTTTGTTTTAGTAACTTCTACGCCAATAAAGTAAGAAAGATTGCCAAGATCTTTCAAGGAGAATCTCGATGCAAGCATGTCAATGTATTTTCGAATCGCCGTTGGTTGATTTCTGGTGATGATGATATCGTCAACATAAACAAGCAAATAGATGGAGGTGTCACCGTGAAGAAGGATGAAGAGGCTAGTGTCCGAGAGAGCATTGATGAAGCCAGTTGCGAGAAAGAAAGAACAAAGCTCTTTGTACCATGCTCTCGGTGCTTGTTTGAGTCCATATATAGCTTTTTGAAGCTTGCAAACAAAGGAGGGCTTGTCACGATCAATGAATCCCGGTGGTTGAGACATGTAAACATCATCGTTGAGAGTGCCTTGCAAGAATGCGTTGTTTACATCAAGTTGATGTAGGATCTGGACGTTCCCTGCGTGTGTGACCCTGTAGGCTCATTCGATATAGCAGTATAACCCGAAATCTCTATTTCAGATATACAAGTCATAGGCGGTCTCTAGCAAGACACTATGACTACCTATCTCGAATAGAGTTTGTTCGTGATCTTCCGAACGCCAGTGATGATTCCGGCTGATGATCCTTTTGCATCACGATATCATATGTCGAACATAAGACATGGACAAACCACCTTATCTGATTCGACTGCTTTCTCGTTCACTGAGTTCGACTGTCTGAAACAGACGATGTTTGTCTATAGTGCGACCACACATTTCTACAGTCTCACTCACACGAGGGACCTAGCGATATCTCTCTCTTTTTACGAGAGGTGCAAATCCCATCTTGACTCTTTACAATACAGTACATGATTCGTGTCGTACTCTATACACGCCTTTATAGTTCTCCTGTTACGCAGAACGTTTGACGTATTCAAAGTACGCAACTTCTCATGTCGGATTCCGTATCCAATCATGGAACCGTCATATGAGATTCAAGTCATGACGCTAGTCCATGTGACAATCTCATGCGGGTCAATCCAGTATTTCATTCTCCAACGAATACCTATGATTGTGATCGTATCCAATACCTATGATCATCTCGATGATCATCAATCACACATCATACTAGACTTATTATGTCATTATTCCCACAATGACATACGACTAAGGAGTTTTAGTATCGTTCATAACAATACATGGATTTCACAACATATCTAGTATGCAAAACATGTAATGAATCAAACACTTTCATAAAACTATAGAAAGTATCAATACATCAAATGTATCCAAAGAAAGCTCGCAAACAGTACATCATAGAGCACTAAACCAACAATCTCCCACTTGCTCTAATCATGGAATGCTAAACATCTAATGCCTATATCCCTAACATGACCCTCATTCTTCGACGAAGGGAGAGGCTTCGTCAACGGATCGACAATGTTGTCATCTGTCGACACTCTGCAAATGTGCAGTCTCCTCTGTCTATGATCTCCCTGATAAGGTGAAATCGTTTGAGTATGTGTTTGGATCGTTGATGGGATCTGGGTTCTTTCGCTTGCGCGATCGTTCCATTGTTGTCACAATACAAAGCAATGGGGCTATCAGCACTAGGAATGACACCCAAGTCACCAATAAATTTTCTGATCCAAACAGCTTCCTTTGTTGCGTCCGACGCTGCAATATACTCAGCTTCTGTAGTAGAATCTGCAACGGTCGCCTGCTTGGAACTCTTCCAGCTAACAACACCTCCGTTCAAGCAGAAAACATAGCCAGACTGCGTTCTGTAGTCATCCGGGTCTGACTGGAAACTAGCATCGGTGTAACCCCTTGCAGCGAGCTCGTTTTCCGACCCACCGTCAACAAGAACACATCCTTAGTTCTTCTCAAGTACTTCAGGATGTTCTTGACGGCGATCCAGTGCGACTCACCTGGATCTGACTGGTATCTACTCGTAATGCTCAACACATAGGATACATCCGGTCGAGTACAAAGCATGGCATACATGATCGATCCAATTGCCGAAGCATATGGAATATGATCCATGCGTTCTCGCTCATCAGGTGTCGTAGGACACTGCTTCTCCCAGGTCCTTCATAGAAAACTGCGTTCCTAGCCAAAACTTAACGTCTTGCAAGGTAGGAACGTCATTCCCTATAAGGAGAATGTCATCCACGTACAACACTAGAAATACAATTGTGCTCCCACTAACCTTCTTGTAAACACATGGCTCATCTTCGTTCTGTGAGAAACCAAACCTTTTGATTGTTTCATCAAAGCGAAGGTTCCAGCTCCTCGAAGCCTGCTTCAGTCCATAAATAGACCTCTGAAGCTTGCACACCATCTCCGGGTTCCTAGGATCGACAAAACCTTCAGGTTGTGTCATGTACACATCCTCAGTCAAGAACCCGTTAAGGAACGCGGTCTTGACATCCATTTTCCATATCTCATAGTCGTAATATGCGGCTCCGGGTTCCTAGGATCGACAAAACCTTCAGGTTGTGTCATGTACACATCCTCAGTCAAGAACCCGTTAAGGAACGCGGTCTTGACATCCATTTTCCATATCTCATAGTCGTAATATGCGGCTATGGCAAGTAGGATCCTAATGGACTTCAGCATAACTACGGGCAAAAAGGTCTCATCATAGTCAATACCATGAATTTGACGGAATCCTTTCGCCACAAGTCGTGCCTTATACGCGTGCACGTTGCCATCCATGTCGGTCTTCTTCTTGAAGATCCATGATACGTGTGTACCGAGTCTAGAATTTATAACACGATTCACAACTCACCGCAAGGATACGGATCGTCGTAACACGGGGTCGAACGCAAGGACCAGTAGCTAAGTCTAAATCCTAATCGAAACCAAATCAAGCAAGGAAGTGGAAGAATGGAGAATAAGGAAGAAAGCAAATAAAAACGAGTAAACTATCAAGCAAGAATGACTACGGGTGTCGGGATCGTATTCGCGTGTATGAGTATATGCTAAGCATGCGAGAATAATGATTATGACTTGTATTCGGGAATCATCAGGCAACAAAGATAGAGAATTCACCTCTCGGTCTACTAACTACCTACCTACAGAGTAACTCGTCAATCTCGATCTATTCGAGTTAACCCTAGGTGCATAAAGAACGCTATCATCAACCCTAGATCGATTAAACCATATCTCTATGTGAATAATACGATCTATCCTATTGATTTTGATCCGAAACCAACTCATATCTCTATGTAGTTTAGAATCTAAGATAATTGACCAAGGGGTTAGCAAACATCAATCCAATAAAAGCGCAAATCAATAGAACCGAAACAAATCAAAACCGAAATCCAAGTTAGGGTTCAAACATACCCAAAACGCATACGAATCCCTAACCCATAGTCGTGGATCTACTCACGGTTCATGGAAAATAATAAAAAGCTATGAGAAAAAGAGATAAAAGAGAGGAAAGAAAGTCTCATGCAGATGTGTAGTCTCCACGATCGAATCTTCCTTCTTCTTCCCGAAATCCCGTAAACTTCTATTCTTCTCTCACCAAAAGCTCTTCAAATATATGTATCTAGATGTTCTCTCAGGTTCTCCCCTGTTCTAGGACGTGGCTAGGGCTTTTTTATAACCCTAGGGCGGCTCCCAAGAGTCCTATTCCCATTCGGATGCTGAAAATCGCGAAACAGAGTTTTTAATTGGATTCGGGCCATTTCCAGGTGGATCCAGACCGGATCCAGATTCCTGGGGTCGAATTCTGCGTTCTGAAATCGGACCGATTCCAACTGGAATCGGCCCTGCACCGGCAGATTTCTGGTCTTCACGAATTCGCTCATAACTTTCTGCTCCGGTGTCGGATTTAAGAGATTTTGGTGTCTACGCGAAGCTCTTGAAGTGCTCTTTCTAATGGTAAGTTTCTTATGATTTGGACCTCTGTAGAGAAAGTTATTAATGTCGCAACATGAGTACATCATCCGGACTTCTCCTTTAACGCTCCAATTAGCTCCTTTTCGAGTCCAATCACTCCGAAACCTGTAACTCTGCAAAACTAGAACACAACCGAGTTTTGTGTCCTAACACGCCTAGAATGCCTATGAATGCATGTGATTATCCTATAAAACCTAGACAAACTCTCATCAAAATATAGAGAAGAATAGGAGTTATCAATCCACTTGCATCCAATGGGTTTTATCCCTTCAGATGCATCAACCAGAGTCCATACTTGGTTGTCTGACATGGATTTCATCTCGGACTTCATAGCCTCGCGCCATTTCTCGGAATCGGGACTCGCCATAGCCTATGGGTATGTGGTAGGCTCATCATGTTCAGACACGCCATTCCACTGTGGGGTTCCAGGAGGAGTTAATTGTGATACAATGCCATAATCAACCAGATAGTCAGAGAACTCTTGGCTCATATACTCGCCACAACGATCAGATCGAAGTGTCTTGATCGTCTTGTCAAGCTGGTTCTGTACTTCATTTCTGAAAGCCTTGAACATTTCAAGTGTTTGAGATTTATGTCTCATCAAATAGATATAACCGTATCGGCTGAAATCATCAGTGAACGTAACAAAATACAGATAACCTCCTCTAGCTGGACAGCTCATTTGTCCGCATACATCACTGTGTATGAGAGCCAATAATTCCGTCACTCTCTGTCCTTTCCCCTTGAAAGGATGCTTTGTCATTTTGAGCATCAAACAAGACTCGCAAGATTCAAGAGACTCAAAGTCAAATGAATCCAGAAGACCATCGTGATGAAGCTTCTAAATGCGTTTCTCGTTTATATGGCCTAGACGACAATGTCAGAGGAAGGTCGGGTTTAAGTCGTTCGGCTTAAACCGTTTAGTACTCACGTTATAGATGGATGACGTTGAGTTCGGAGGCTGATCATTCAAGACGTATAAACCATTCACTAGATAATCATTACCATAGTAAATATCGTCTCGATAAATCATCAAACTCGAGTTCTCAATAACAAATCGAAAACCATCCAAATCAAGACATGAAATAGAAATAATGTTTCTGCTAATCATAGGCACATAGTAACAATTACTCAATTGTAAAACAAGTCCAGAAGGAAGATGCAAATCATAAACGCCAACACACAATGCAGCAACTCTTGCTCCATTTCCGACGCGCAGATCCGCTTCTCCCTTAGCCAGCATCCTACTTCTTCTTAGTCCCTGCACATTTCCACAAATGGGTGAGGCACTTCCGATATCCAATACCCACGAAGATGTTGGTTTAGTGCTCTATGATGTACTGTTTATGAGCTTTATTTAGATACATTTGATGTATTGATACTTTCTATGGTTTATGAGAGTATTTGATTCATTACATGTTCTTGCATACTAGATGTGTTATGAAATCCATGTATCATTATGAATGATACTAAACTCCCTAGTCTTGTGTCATTATGAGAATGATGACATAATAAGACTAGTATGATGTGTGATTGATGATCACATAGATGATCATAGGTATTGGATACGATCACAATCATAGGTATTCATTGGAGAACGCAATACTGGATTGACCCGCATGAGATTATCACATGGACTAGTGTCATGACTTGAATCTCGTGATTGGATCCTAAGACCTGAGGTATCTATGGAATCCAACATGAGGAGTTACGTGCTTTGATTACGTCAAACGTCCTGTGTAACAGGAGGACTATAAAAGCGTGTATCAAGTACGAAACGAATCATGTGCTGGATTGTAGATAGTCAAGACGGGATTTGTACCTCTCGTAAAAGAGAGAGATATCGCTGGGCCCCTCGTGTGAGCGAGACTGTAGAAATGTGTGGCCGCACTATAGACGAACGTAGTCTATTTCAGACAGTCGAACTCAGTGAACGAGAAAGCAGTCGAATGAGATAAGGTGGCTTGTCCTTGCCTTGTATTCGATATATGATATCGTGATACAAAAGGATCATCAAACGAAATCATCACTGGCGTTCGTAAGATCACGAACAAACTCTATTCGAGATAGGTAGTCATAGTGTCTTGCTAGAGACCGCCTATGACTTGTATATCCGGAATAGAGATTTCGGGTTATACTGCTATATCGAATGAGCCTACAGGGTCACACACACAGGGAAGGACAAATGCACGAGAAAACGTCGAGAAATCTGGACAGAGGTCCGGACCGTCCGGTCTAGGAGTAGACTGATGGCTCGGATTTTATCTAGATTTTGTACGAGTATGCCTTTGGTTTCTAAATGGTTTCCACATATTCTTAGGCATTTTTAGAGCCATTCTAGGGTTTCGGGACTATTTCTTGACTTTGGCAGGACCCCGAGGGCATAACGCATAAATTCGGTGAGAATCGGAGAAAACAGTTCATCTGGTCCGCCCCTGACCAACTCTGGTCCGGCGGACCAGAAGATTGCCACACTGTTGGTTTTAATGCTCTAGGATACTCCGTGATATGACATTTTGACTATGTGATGACTCGTTGCTTTATGAATGCATTACATTCCCGTTATATGATTGGCATGTTTGTTATATTTCGGCATCCTTGAATCATTATAGAATGATTCTAAACTCCCTGGT
>NW_010964882.1:169389-169863 GCF_000463585.1 Tarenaya hassleriana
CATTGGATGTCTAGCACATTTCACGATATTTTGCATTCTCTCGCCCAGTCAGCCGCGGGAACCCACTGAACACCTGGTCCGGAGCTGACCTACGTAGGTCCGCCGGACCAGGACGCCTGTGCCCTTCGTCAATCCGCCGCTCGCCTACCCAGCCAGCCCGGAGTGTACCTCTTGAATTCCTGGTCCGGAGCTGACCTATTTTGGTCAGCCGGACCAAGACCACTTTGCGCCGCGTTCTGCTTCTTCATTTACTCCCGGTCCGCCGGACCAACACCTTGGTCTGGCGGACTGCGTGACCTGGAACTGATTAAGTCCGAATTTTCGGAGTTTTTGAAGAGGGCTCGATTTGGGAAAGGAAAAGAGGCGATTTTCTATCCTCCAGAAGACCTAGGGCCAAAATCTTGAAGGAGAAAGAAGGAGTTTGCTTTGGCTTGAAGATTGAAGATTCTATTGAGCATCTCTTTCCCAACCAAG
>NW_010964882.1:169889-171387 GCF_000463585.1 Tarenaya hassleriana
TTCATCTTGTTGATTTTGTGTTTATGAACAAGATGTGTGAGTAGTTTCTTGTTGTGGGATGAGGGATTAGCCCTTATGTAAGGATGCTTGTATTCACCTTGGACCCAAGATTATGCTTTGTTTATGCTTTCAAGTCCTTGCTTTGAATGAAATTTGTGTTCTCTAAGTTTATCTCTCTTGAATGAATGTTTAGGGAAACCTAGGATTTGTTAAATTGAGTGATGCAATTGCTTGGGTTTTGATTGCTAGAGGTTGATTGAATGGTGTTTAATGTTACCCATTGGATGAGAATTTTGTGGGTAGATTTTAGGATTGTGAATTACATGGAGACATGGGTTCTTGGTCTCTTGATGCATTCAATCAATTGGGTTGAAATTGAATTCGAAGAAATTTGATTCGGTTTAATCTAGGATTATGACAAGAGTGTGTAGTGCATTCGGGATTTTACTCTAGACCATGAAAATGGCTAGAGTGCTCTCTTGGATAGCGGGTTTTCGGTTCGAGAGAACCGAACCCGACCTTAGTCTTTGAATCCCTCACCTTAGAACGAACATGATCTAGGTCCACAATCCTTTACGGCATCCTTGCATGATCGGTGAAACCCGATTCCCATAACCTTTCCTATCGATTATCTCCTCTTGAATTGTGATTGTCTTTGATCTCACTTTCTTTCTTTTAATTTTCCGCAACTTACGAAAACCAACAAAAACAATTCTCCGATTTTATTTTCTCCATTTTTCTAGTTTTAGTCGATTCCTAGCTTAACCGCTTAAGTCCTTGTGTTCGACCCCAGTACTACGACATCCGTATACTTGCGGATTAGTTGTGTGTCGGGTATAAATTTAAAGCTCGTCACGCAAGTGATCAAATTTTTGGCGCCGTTGCCGGGGACTTTTAACGGTTTCCATAGCTAGGATAGATTGACTCTAGGTTAGTCTTTCCGGAGTCTTTGATTTTTTCGGTTTGATTTTTTTGTGTGTTTGTTCACTTCCTTTTTCTTTGTGTGTTTGTGTAATTTTTATTTTTCTCTTGAGTCAATTTTTCCTTATTTCTTTTATTTCTTGATTTTTCTGTTTATTATTTTTGCTGTTTGTATTTCCCTGGACTTTTCTGGACTTGTTCTGGATTTTTCAGGACCTCTCTGGACATTTTCAGAATTCCCTGGACTTTTTCAGAGTTATTCTGGACATTTCCTGGACTTTCTGAATTTTTCTGGATTTTTTCCGATTTTTCTGGACTTTTCCGGGATCGTTCTGGACTTTATCGGGTGTCTCTCCCTACTCTCTGCCTTTTTATTCACTTCGATTCACCTTCTCTGCCTTTTTCTGGACTTTTACTTTTGTAGGTTCTCTTAGTGTATGAGCAGACGTCCCACTCGAAGACAACTCGACCCAGATTTTGAGCTTGCCTTTGACTCGGACATAGACAAAACCGAGAGGGAAATCCGCAGAAAACGAAGAGAGGACATAATGGCAGAAGAGGCAGCAAGGGGTGAAGC
>NW_010964882.1:173907-175248 GCF_000463585.1 Tarenaya hassleriana
TCTACTTACCCGATCATTGTTAATGCTGCTTTGACTGATGTGGAACTAGCTGAATTAGTTGCATTGCTTAGAGAGTATAGACAGGCCTTGGGTTACACTCTAGATGACCTTAGAGGCATTAGTCCATCCCTTTGCATGCACCGCATTCATCTCGAAGATAGTTCCAAAACCTCCATTGAGTATCAACGTAGATTGAATCCCACCATGAAGGAGGTAGTGAAGAAAGAGGTGCTCAAACTGTTAGATGCTGGTATCATTTACCCGATTTCAGATAGTGCATGGGTTAGTTCCGTGCAAGTTGTACCAAAGAAGGGGGGTATCACTGTGGTAGAAAATGAGCATAATGAATTGATACCCACTAGGACGGTTACGGGTTGGAGAATGTGTATTGATTATAGGAAGCTGAATTCCAACACCCGTAAAGACCATTTCCCGTTACCCTTCATCGACCAAATGCTAGAGAGGTTAGCCTTGCATTCCCACTTTTGCTTTCTTGATGGCTACTCGGGATTCTTCCAAATCCCCATTCACCCTAGCGACCAGAGAAAACCACCTTTACATGTCCATATGGCACCTTTGCATACCGTAGGATGCCTTTCGGTTTATGTAATGCACCGGCAACATTTCAGAGATGCATGACTGCTGTATTTTCTGATCTCATCGAGGATGTTATGGAGGTGTTCATGGATGATTTTTCTGTCCATGGACCCTCTTTTCCCGCGTGTCTAATGAATTTGCGCCGAGTGTTGGACAGGTGTGTTGAGGCAAATCTTGTGCTGAATTGGGAGAAGTGCCACTTCATGGTCCAAGAGGGCATTGTGCTAGGCCACAAGATTTCGAGAAGAGGGATTGAGGTTGACCGAGCTAAGGTCGAAGTAATAGAGAAGCTGCCGCCTCCACGAAATGTTAAGGGAATCCGGAGTTTTCTGGGACATGCCGGGTTCTACAGGAGGTTCATCAAGGACTTCTCGAAGATTTCGAGGCCTTTAACCGAATTGCTTGCAAAGGATGTGCCATTTGAGTTCACCCATGAGTGCGAGGCTGCCTTCGGGACTCTGAAGAAAGGTTGATTTCCCCGCCTATTATTCAGCCGCCGGATTGGGAAGCTCCCTTTGAGCTCATGTGCGATGCGAGCGATTTCGCCGTCGGGGCTGTCTTGGGCCAAAGGAAAGACAGAAAGCTGCACGCCATTTATTATGCGAGTCGGACTTTGGATGATGCACAAGTCAATTACTCCACCACTGAGAAGGAGTTACTCGCTATTGTCTTTGCCTTTGAGAAGTTTCGGTCTTACTTGGTCGGGTCGAAGGTGATTGTGTACACCGACCATGCTGCTTTGAG
>NW_010964882.1:175805-177164 GCF_000463585.1 Tarenaya hassleriana
TCTTGTGATGCTTGCCAGAGAACGGGGAACATCTCCCGCCGCCACGAAATGCCTCAACGATATATCTTGGAAGTTGAACCGTTCGATGTTTGGGGTATAGACTTCATGGGACCGTTCCCATCTTCCTATGGGAATCAGTACATCCTCGTGGCGGTCGATTACGTCACCAAGTGGGTAGAAGCTATGGCGAGTCCCACTAATGACTCGAAAGTGGTGACAAAGATATTCAAGAGGGTGATTTTTCCGAGATTCGGGATGCCAAGGGTCGTGATCAGCGATGGAGGATCTCACTTCATCAACCGCACCTTAGAAGCACTTTTGAAGAAGTATGGTGTGAGACATAAGGTGGCTACCCCGTATCACCCTCAGACGAGCGGACAAGTTGAAGTCTCGAATAGGGAGATCAAGGCGATACTTGAGAAGACGGTGTCAAGGTCAAGGAAAGATTGGGCATCCAAGCTCGATGACGCTCTATGGGCGTATAGGACAGCCTTTAAGACACCCATCGGTATGTCTCCCTTTCAACTTGTCTATGGGAAAGCTTGTCAGTTGTCGGCTGAGCTTGAGTACAGGGCATATTGGGCAATTAAGAAGCTTAATTACAATTGGAAATCCGCCGCGGAGAAGCGAGTGTTGCAGCTTCACCAACTCGATGAGATTCGGTTGGATGCCTACGAGAATGCCCGAATTTACAAGGAGAGAAGTAAGAGATGGCATGATCGTCGGATTTTGCAGAGAGAATTCAGAGTGGGCGATCAGGTACTCCTCTTTAACTCAAGGCTCAAACTATCTCCAGGAAAGTTGAGATCGCGTTGGTCGGGGCCTTTTACGGTTAAACACGTTTACCCTCATGGAGCGATTCAGCTATATGGCTATGGAGGGAATACATTCAAGACTAACGCGCAACGGTTGAAGATTTACAACCCCGGGGAGCACGACAAAGAGAGGAGCTCGATGAGCTTCTCTGATCCTCAAGACGAGTGAGCAACCCCGCGGTCAAGCTTAGGACCATAAATAAGCGCTCTCGGGAGGCACCCCGAACTTGTATATATCCTTTTTAGTATCCTTTTTGCATTGCACGTTTATTTCTTCTGCATTGGGAACTTAGATACATGATGTGATGATGCGATCTTGATGTTGCTTATGTCTATGCTATGATTATATCAGTTTCACTTGATCTTCTCTCTTTCCGAGTTTTGATTTTGGAAGGTGAACACTATCGAGCAACCGAAACGATACACAATGTGGAATCATTCATAAGTGGAATGCAGGGAGGCATCTTTTATCCTTGGACACAAGGTTATATACTTATTCTTCCCCTTCCTATTTCACTTAGCTCTGAATTTCCTATTCCACATA
>NW_010964882.1:178357-184264 GCF_000463585.1 Tarenaya hassleriana
GAGGGCATAACGCATAAATTCGGTGAGAATCGGAGAAAACAGTTCATCTGGTCCGCCCCTGACCAACTCTGGTCCGGCGGACCAGAAGATTGCCACACAAGTCCGCTCAGCGCTGAGCCAAGCCCGCCGGACCGAAGAGGAAGGAATCGAAGCCTGGTCCGGAGCTGACCAGATTTGGTCAGCCGGACCAGGACCACGAGCTTCAGCCAACCAGCGGACTCCGAGCCGAACGTCCTGACCAGACCCGAAGAATGGTTGGTCCGGAGCTGACCTACCCAGGTCCGCCGGACCAGACCGCCTTCTCTCCCCAGTCCGCCAGTCTCTCGCCCAGTCAGCCGCGGGAACCCACTGAACAGCTCGTCCGGAGCTGACCTACGTAGATCCGCCGGACCAGGACGCCTGTGCCCTTCGTCAGTCCGCCGCTCGCCTACCCAGTCAGCCCGGAGTGTACCTCTTGAATTCCTGGTCCGGAGCTGACCTATTTTGGTCAGCCGGACCAAGACCACTTTGCGCTGCGTTCTGCTTCTTCATTTACTCCCGGTCCGCTGGACCAACACCTTGGTCCGGCGGGCTGCGTGACCTGGAACTGATTAAGTCCGAATTTTCGGACTTTTTGAAGAGGGCTCGATTTGGGAAAGGAAAAGAGGCGATTTTCTATCCTCCAGAAGACCTAGGGCCAAAATCTTGAAGGAGAAAGAAGGAGTTTGCTTTGGCTTGAAGATTGAAGATTCTATTGAGCATCTCTTTCCCAACCAAGTTCTCTCCTCCAAAAGACCTAGGGCCGAATTCTTGAGGGAGGAACAAGGAGATTTGCCTTGGATTGAAGATTGAAGACATCATTGAGCATCTCTTTCCGTTTCTCTCTCTATGCTTCATCTTGTTGATTTTGTGTTTATGAACAAGATGTGTGAGTAGTTTCTTGTTGTGGGATGAGGGATTAGCCCTCATGTAAGGATGCTTGTACTCACTTTGGACCCAAGATTATGCTTTGTTTATGCTTTCAAGTCCTTGCTTTGAATGAAATTTGTGTTCTCTAAGTTTATCTCTCTTGAATGAATGTTTAGGGAAACCTAGGATTTGTTAAATTGAGTGATGCAATTGTTTGGGTTTTGATTGCTAGAGGTTGATTGAATGGTGTTTAATGTTACCCATTGGATGAAAATTTTGTGGGTAGATTTTAGGATTGGGAATTTCATGGAGACATGAGTTCTTGGTCTTTTGATGCATTCACTCAATTTGGTTGAAATTGAATCCGAAGAAATTTGATTCGGTTTAATCTAGGATTATGAGAAGGGAATTTAATGCATTCGGGATTTTTCTCTAGACCATGAAAATGGCTAGAGTGCTCTCTTGGATAGCGGATTTTCGGTTCGAGAGAACCGAACCCGACCTTAGTCTTTGAATCCCTCACCTTAGAACGAACATGATCTAGGTCCACAATCCTTTACGGCATCCTTGCATGATCGGTGAAACCCGATTCCCATAACCTTTCCTATCGATTATCTCCTCTTGAATTGTAATTGTCTTTGATCTCACTTTCTTTCTTTTAATTTTCCGCAACTTACGAAAACCAACAAAAACAATTCTCCGATTTTATTTTCTCCATTTTCCTAGTTTTAGTCGATTCCTAGCTTAACCGCTTAAGTCCTTGTGTTCGACCCCGGTACTACGACATCCGTATACTTGCGGATTAGTTGTGTGTCGGGTATAAATTTAAAGCTCGTCACGCAAGTGATCATAGACCGAACGGACCAAACTGTTGGACCGAACGGACTAGAGAGTCCAGTCCGAACGGACCAAGTGTTGGACCGAACGGACTGACTCGTCGGACCGAACGGACCTAGTTATGTGACTGGTTCAAACGGACCAAGTGCCCAGACCGAACGGACTACTAAGCAGTCCGTTCGGTCTGGGTTTCAGATTTAATTTTAAAAGTCCGGATCTAGGGTTAATCACTTGAATAAGAGGAGATTAATAACCCTAACACCTATGAGCTGAAAAAGAGAACTTCTTCACACCTTTTGGAGAGTCTAGAGGGTTGTAGAAGTGATCTAAATCTCATTTTCTCAAAGCACATCATCGAATAGAAGGTTCGAGTCCTAGCAGACAAGTTCCAAAGGTTGGAATCCATCCCGAGGGGTGGATACGTGTAGAGGGCAAGGTATTCTTCCTGCCTACAGTGATCGGACGAACACATCAATTGATACAGGCCCCGGATCGATTGAGGTAAGCGTTCTAACGTTTCTACAAGATCATGCATGATAGGTTTTAGGGTTTCATCAAAATTTTTGTTTTTTCATCCGCTGCGCAAACCCTAGAACTGATCTCTTAGGAATTAGATTCGCTCTTGAGATCCCAGGAAACCCAACAGAAGATGTAGTACAGATGTTAGTACAGATGTTAGCTTCTATAACATGAATACCTGAGGCAGGAGCTTCATCAAGCTTCTTGTCTTTCAAATCCTCCAAGTAAAGGTGACAATTATGCTTCCAGTGTCCAGACACTTCGCAGTAATGACAGTCACCCTTATCGGGCTTAGACTTATGCGCAGGGGCAACTTTTGTCTTCTTCGCTGCCTTTTTCTTGGCTTTCCCCCGCCGCTTCTTGCTGGAGTTTTTCTCCACAGCAAGCACAGTCTTGGGCACCACGATATCCTACTCAGCCGATTTCAGCATCCCATGCAATTCGGCTAAGCTCTTAGTCATTCCGTGCATATGGTACTGCATCACGATCTGGTTGTAGTCCTCGGGCAATGACATCAGGATCAAGTCCACGACCAAATCTCCATCGAGCTTCACTCTCATACGCTCAAGTTCCTCAATATGAGCTCTCATGTTGAGGACGTGGGTGTTGACAGAGTTGCCTCTCGGCATCTCCGTCTTCACCAGAGTTTTCAGCGTCTTGTACTTTTCAGTACGCGCTAGCTCCTGAAACATGGTCTTGAGCTGGTTGCTCATATCAAACATGCTCTTTCCCTCAAACTGCCTCTGCAGCTTCGGGGCCATGCTTCCCAACATGAGACAGGAGATCTCATTGTCGTCAGTCTGATGCTTCAACCAAGCATCTCTGACGGCTCTTGTGGCATTGGCCGCAGGCTCTAGTGGTAGAGCCCCTTCCAGGACGTACGACTTCTTATCGTGCTTGAGAACAATTCTCAAGTTCCGATACCAGTGTAAGAAGTTCACCCCGGTCAGCCTATCCTTCGCATTTTCAAACTCGGTACACTACCGGTTGACGCCTGACGTGGGCCTCTTTCCCGCTCCTTTTTTAAAATTGCTCTTTTCTAATAAGCAACCTACAAAAAAGACAAAGTAGAACGAACAAAAATAAATGCAGATTCTATCAATGATCTACTATCAGCTAGTCCATCATCAATCAACGACAATACATCAATGATCCACTATCAGCTAGTCCATCATCAATCAATGACAACATAGATGCATATACAAGCTATATTCTCATACAGAAAAATAACCCTACAATAATTTTCTATATGGGACTAAGATCCGTATTTCACATAAGAATAAGTTGTTACACTCAGCCTTACACTATTTAGGTAGACATCTAATGTCAATCACATCCAATGTGACTCTTAGATTATTTTGTGAGACTATGACATCAAATATCATTGCATACTCGTCTCATCTGTACCATTAAGTCTCAAGTCAAACTCGATAACTTAACCTAAGATAAATCATATTCAAGCTGTGGGAACCACGATTTCTCACCCTGCCTCACAAAGATAATCTGGCACGCTCAGCCTTTGGCATGACCCGTGTTACGGATGATCGATGCCTTGACAGGTGCTCTAGTAATGGGAGGTACACACTTAACATTACATGAAAAAAAGGGATTTTCAAAACCACACTTAGATCAAGCATCTACTTTCTGTTGGGTTTTCCTGGGATCTCATGAGCGAATCCTATTCCTAAGAGATCGGTTTTAGGGTTTGCGCAGCGGATGTAAAACAAAAATTTGATAAAACCCTAAAACCTATCATGCATGATCTTGTAGAAACGTTAGAACGCTTACCTCAATCGATCCGGGGCCTGTATCAATGGATCTGTTCGTCCGATCACTGTAGGCAGGAAGAATACCTTGCCCTCTACACGTATCCACACGGCGGAAAGGATTCCAACGGTTGGAACTTGTCTGCTAGGACTGAAGAACACGTTCTTCTTTGCGCAAAGGATTCAGGGATCTTTCTCTTAGGTTTTTCACTCTCCAAACCTCTCCCTAGGGTCTGAAATTCGTGCCAAAAGTGTTGGGTGGCGTTTTCATAAGTTTCTTCCCTTTAAAACCCTAATTAGAGCAAGTTTAGTAAATCCCGATGTCTGGACCGATCGGTCTGGAGCTTTTGAACGTCTGGACCGATCGGTCTGGAACAATTTCCGGACCTCACACGTTACCTCTGGACCGACCGGTCTACATCTAGACCGATCGGTCTGGGTTAGCTGGACCAATCGGTCCAGACCTTCTGGACCGGTCGGTCTGGCCTCCGCTCCACCTGGATTTTCTCGTCTCTTTTCGCGCATTCGTCCTTTCCTGTGTGTGACCCTGTAGGCTCATCCGATATAGCAGTATAACACGAAATCTCTTATTTCGGTTATACAAATCATAGGCGGTCTCTAGCAAGACACTATTGTTGGTTTAGTGCTCTATGATGTACTGATTATGAGCTTCATTGAGATACATTCGATGTATTGATACTTTCTATGTGTTTTTATGAGAGTATTTTATTCATTACATGTTCTTGCATACTGGATCTGTTATGAAATCCATGTATCATTATGAATGATACTAAACTCCCTAGTCTTATGTCGTTATGGGAATAACGACATAATAAGACTAGTATGATGTGTGATTGATGATCACATAGATGATCATAGGCATTGGATACGATCACGATCGATATCTCTCTCTTTTACGAGAGGTACAAATCCCGTCTTGACTATCTACAATCCAGTACATGATTCGTTTCGTACCTGATACACGCCTTTATAGTCCTCCTGTTACGCAGGACGTTTGACGTAATCAAAGCACGCAACTCCTCATGTTGGATTCCGTAGATATCTCAGGTCTTAGGATCCAATCATGGAACCGTCATATGAGATTCTAGTCATGACTCTAGTCCATGTGACAATCTCATGCGGGTCAATCCAGTATTCCGTTCTCCAACGAATACCTATGATCGTGATCGTATCCAATACCTATGATCACCTATATGATCATCAATCACATATCATACTAGTCTTATTATGTCATCATTCCCATAATGACACAAGACTAGGGAGTTTAGTATCATTCATAATGATACATGGATTTCATAACAGATCTAGCATGCAAGAACATGTAATGAATAAAATACTCTCATAAAACCACATAGAAAGTATCAATACATCGAATGTATCTCAATAAAGCTCATAATCAGTACATCATAGAGCACTAAACCAACAAAGACGATATAGACGAATTCGTTTCGGACCATGATACAACTCCGGATGATGAAAGTGATGAAGATTCTATATAGACTTATTTGTTTTTATTGTTTTCATATGTATTTGTATTTTGAAAAATCTATCATATTTTTTTTTTATTTTTTTTTTAAAAAAATTGTTAAATTCCAACGGGCATCCGTTGGAATCGAATCGCAGAATTCGAATGATCACATATATTCCAACGGACATCCGTTGGAATCGAAGCGCACCAATCGAATCGACACCAGAATTACAACGGGTGTCCGTTGGAAAGTTCCAACGGACACCCGTTGTAATAGTTGAAACATTGAATCCGCTGATAAATTCCAACGGATGCCCGTTACATTCTTCGTTTCCAACGGGCATCCGTTGGAAAAATTCTGGAATGACGCGATGGACGCCAGGTGCGTCGAACGGATTTAATGCTTCA
>NW_010964882.1:191455-196501 GCF_000463585.1 Tarenaya hassleriana
AAAACCGGAACCCGGAACGGACGGTCCAGAAAAGCACTGGGACCGTCCGTTCCAGTGTGTAGAACGGACGGTCTGCCTAAAACGTGGACCGTCCGTTCCACCACGTAGAACGGACGGTCTGCGTGCTAATGTGGAACGTCCGTTCCAGTCTCCAGAACGGACGGACCACACGTCTGGACCGTAGGGTCTGGACCGTCCGTTCCGAACCTTTCGGTCCGTCCGGTCTGGACCCTTCCGTTCCGGGTTCCGGTTTTCCGAAAATTAAACCGAAATTAGGGTTAAATCACTATATAAGATAGAGATTAAAACCCTAATGAAGGAGAGACTTTTAGCAGCCGACTTTTGGTGTTCTTGGAGAGTTTTTGGTGAGATCCAAAAGACTCAACAAGTTCTAAGTCTCGTTTTCTCAAAGTGCACATATCGAATAGAGATTCGAGTCCTAGCAGACAAGTTCCAATCGTTGGAATCCATCCCGAGGTGTGGATACGTGTAGAGGGCGAGGTAATCTTCCTGCCTTTCGTGATCAGAACGATTCATCGATAGAGACAGGCCCCGGATCGATTGAGGTAAGCGTTCTTAACGTTTCTACGATTTCAATAGCAGCATGGTTCTAGGGTTCTATAATTTTTGTTTTACATCCGCTGCGCAAACCCTAGAATCGATCTCTTAGGAATAGGATTCGCTCATGAGATCCCAGGAAACCCAACAACTATGACTACCTATCTCGAATAGAGTTTGTTCGTGATCTTACGAACGCCAGTGATGATTCCGTTTGATGATCCTTTTGTATCGCGATATCATATGTCGAATATAAGGCATGGACAAGCCACCTTATCTGATTCGACTGCTTTCTCGTTCACTGAGTTCGACTATCTGAAATAGACGATGTTCGTCACACACTCTATGAATTGGAACCTATCCAATGTTGTCTCTCGGAAGCCGATGCTCATCTCTCGTGTTCCGGTGTAAACGCTCATAGAACAACAAACGTTATCCGAACAAAAGCATAATAGCAATGCACTCCGAAAGATCCAAAATACAATCATGGTCTCTACTACCTACGCTACGAAGAAAAAGAAAAGTTACCTAATGCTCGGGTTGCCTCCCGAAAAGCGCTTGTTTAACGTCATTAGCTCGACCTATCTTGCTCAAATGATGGGAGGGTCTGAGAGACGAAGATAATCGATCTTTTGCCACCCTAGATGTTGAGCATTAAGCGCATCTTTTGTACCTCGTGGACGCTTGAGCCGTCTATCCTCCTTGATTTTCCAAACTTGTGAAGGAGGTGATTCATGTGGACTTTTGAGCGATGATTTTGCTCGTTTCGATCCTCTCTTGCTCATTACCCCTACTCGAGAACCTGTAATAGAAGGTTCAAACACGGATATAGGATTATGAGTGGGATATGTACCTCTCTCCAATGATGGTCCTGTGTTCCTATTCGTGTATGTGTGTTCCTTTGTCCTAAGCTTTTGAGGTAGGGGCTTCAATTTCACCTTCGGGGCATTCTCTAGACTCCATTCTGCTTTATCCAGCGTCCCCGTGCTAAATGGTGGCTTTCTGGGCTCTGGAACGTCTTTAATAGTCGTCGTGGAGGGTTCGGAGACGTTCCAGGCTGGCTCGGTGTCGGTGGTGGGGCTCAGAGAACTGACTCGGTCCGAGTCAGAACGAAGGAAGGCCGAGTCAACACTTGACTCGGTCGAGTTAGAACTCTGCGACACCGAGTCTGAAGCTAACAAAGCTTCGAAGTGTTCCAGCGTCTTGACTCGATCCGAGTCAAGCTTTGACTTGGTCGAGTCCGAGTATAGAAGCTCGAATTTCTCCTCGGTTTCACCGTCTAACGCCTGTGTGAGTTCCCGAATCTGTATATACTCGCATCTGATGCCAGAAGGGATATTTCGAGTGGATCAATGTCTCGGAACTGATCGAAGACCTCCTGCGTCAAGATCTCGTGTACATCAATATAACACGCTGAATCGGTAGTGGATGGCTGCTTCATATTGTGATCTAAGGTGAACTCAACAGTCTCGTCACCTATCTTCACGGTAAGACGACCAGCTCGGACGTGTACAACCGCATCAGCCGTGTTCAAAAACGATCTGCCCAGAATAATCAGTATCTTCGAGTCTTCATCCATGTTTAAGACAATAAAATCAACGGGGACATAATAATCTCCGACTTTCAAAGGAACATCCTCGAGAATACCTGCGGCGTACTTAACAGATCGATCCGCTAGCTGTAGCGCCATCCGTGTCGGCTTAAGCTCACCAATATTAAGCTTCTTGTAAATGGACAACGGTAGTAAACTGACGCTAGCACCAAGGTCGCACAATGCATGGTCTATCGCAATGTTTCCGATTTTGCAGGGAATCGAAAAACTACCAGGATCTGATCTCTTTCGTGGCAACTCATGCTGTAGAATCGCAGCGCTCACCTCTGTGCTCAAGGATACTGTCTCCTTCCCAATCACCCTCTTCTTAGTCAAAATATCTCTCAAAAATTTTGCATATGAAGGGATCTGGAGTATAGTCTCATAGAAAGGCATCTTAACCTCTAACTTCCGAAGCATATCAACAAATCTAGACAACTGTGTATCCTCAGTATGCTTCTTCAATCGCGAAGGGAACGGAACGGGTGGTACATAAGGTGGAGGAGCTACATATGGCGGTTCGGCTTCCTCTACATGCACCTTAGATGTCTCGTGAGCTATGGCTTTCCCTTTCTCATCAGCAGTGTGTCTAGACGTCGTCCCTTTTTCTGTGGTAGTAATAGGGACCGTCTCAGACAGACTCTCTCCACTTATAAGCTGGATGGCATTGACGTGTTCTCGTGGATTCGGTTCGGGCTTTCCAGGAAATGTGCCTTGCTGTCTAGAGGGTTCTGATGCAAGCTGCGCAATCTGCATATCCACATGCTTCAGATGAGCCTCGAATCCATCTAATCTCCTCTCAAAAGTGTCTTGCCTGACTTTTATACTCCGTATCTCGGTCTTCAACTCAGTAAATGATGTCTTCTGATCGAGCATTAGTTGGGAAAGCATCGTCTTGATGTCCGCTTCATCATTCTTCGCAGGTTGAGGTGCTCGGTAACCCTAATTCTCCTGCCCGTATCCTGGATTCTGCTGCTCATATCCCTGATTCTGCACCTGAAAACGTGATTGAGTGAAGCCAAGAGATCGATTCTAGGGTTTGCGCAGCGGATATAAAACAAAAATTTTAATGAAACCCTAGAACCATGCTACTGTTGAATCATAGAAACGTTAGAACGCTTATCTCAATCGATCCGGGGCCTGTATCAATTGAAGAACACGTCTGATCACGAAAGGCAGGAAATTACCTCGCCCTCTACACGTATCCACATGTCGGGATGGATTCCAACACCTTGGAGCTTGTCTGCTAGGACTAGAGATCTCGATCTCTCTTGTGTGCAAGGTTTTTGGAGGTTTAGGGTTTTATTTTTCTTCCTTTTTTCTTCCTTTCTTTCTTCTTCTCCTTTTTTCTTCCTTTTTTCTTCCTTTCTTTCTTCACTTAAAACCCTAGAAGACATTCTCCTTATATAGACTTTCAAAAATCCTAATTTGACAAGGAATAGATTACTAGGAATCCTAATCTAATTAGGTTTTCTAAACCTATTAGAATTCTAATCTCATTAGGTTTCCTAGATGTAATAGAATTCTAATCTCATTAGGATTCCTATACATAATAGGATTCCTAATCCCATTAGGATTCCTATTCCAATTAGGAATCTCAATCCAATTAGGATTCCTAATCGGGATAATTTAGCACACGTACTTGTCCATCCCTATTGTGTGTGACCCTGTAGGCTCATCCGGAATAGCAGTAAAACGCAGAATCTCCATTCCGGTAATACAAGTCATAGGCGGTCTCTAGCAAGACACTATGACTACCTATCTCGAATAGAGTTTGTTTGTGATCATACGAAAGCCAGTGATGATTCCGACTGATGATCCTTTTGTATCGCGATATGATATGTCGAACATAAGGCATGGACAAGCCACCTTATCTGATTCGACTGCTTTCTCGTTCACTGAGTTCGACTGTCTGAAATAGACGACGTTCGTCTATAGTGCGGCCACACATTTCTACAGTCTTGCTCACACGAGGGGTCCAGCGATATCTCTCTCTTTTACGAGAGGTACAAATCCCGTCTTGACTATCTAACATCCAGTACATGATTCGTTTCGTACCTGATACACGCCTTTATAGTCCTCCTGTTACGCAGGACGTTTGACGTAATCAAAGCACGCAACTCCTCATGTTGGATTCTGTAGATATCTCAGGTCTTAGGATCCAATCATGGAATCGTCGTATGAGATTCAAGTCATGACGCTAGTCCATGTGACAATCTCATGCGGGTCAGTCCAGTATTCCGTTCTGCAACGAATACCTATGATTGTGATCGTATTCAATACCTATGATCATCTATGTGATCATCAATCACACATCATACTAGTCTTATTATGTCGTTATTCCCATAATGACACAAGACTAGGGAGTTTAGTATCATTCATAATGATACATGGATTTCATAACAGATCTAGCATGCAGGAACATGTAATGAACAAGATACTCTCATAAAAAAAAACATATAGAAAGTATCAATACATCGAATGTATCTGAACAAAGCTCATAATCAGTACATCATAGAGCACTAAACCATTATCCTGGGCGCATTCGGGTTGTAGAGATTAGAAGGATTCTGGTACTGATTCCTTCCAATGTAGTTGACGTCCTTAACCGGTTCTTCCTCTGATCTGGCCTGATCAACCAGAAACATACCAGGCTGGACTTTCTGCGGGATAGACGTATTCTTGAGTCCCATATGCTGCTTGATCGCCGATAAATCAGACATGACTGCCTTCAAAGCAGCGGACTCGCCCAAATCTACCCGTCCTGTAGAGCATCTGATGCTATCTCCTGACATCCCTCTTGCTTTAGCCATCTTCGCAATCTGCATCTCTAGGGTGTCAAAGGGAATGTCGTATACACTCCCTCCACAAGCTGCATCCATCCATGCTCTAGTATC
>NW_010964882.1:197194-206791 GCF_000463585.1 Tarenaya hassleriana
ACCGCATGGTCATGCGAACTACTTGACCTCGACATAGCTTCTCTTCTCTGCTGATTTCAGATGTCTCTCAAGGTGTGCTCAATCTCTGGATCGTAGACTAGGTCTTCTCTCCGAGTAGAGCTACGTGTCATGCACTAGAACCCTGCAAACCGCAAAGAAAAGGAAGGACTCGAGACCAAGTGAAGCCACAAAAATGAAAGAAAAACAAAAAGAAAAAGAAAATCAAGCAAAGATCTAGAATCAATAAAGACCTAGAAACAGGCTAATCAGTCCCCGGCAACGGCGCCAAAAACTTGATACGTGTGTATCGAGTCTAGAATTTATAACCCGATTCACAACTCACCGCAAGGATACGGATCGTCGTAACACGGGGTCGAACACAAGGACCGGTAGCTAAGTCTAAATCCTAATTGAAACTAAATCGAAGCAAGCAAGTGAAAGTGATGGTGGAAGTATATGGAAAGAATAGAAAATAAAGAAGCAAAGCAATAAAAACGTGTAAACTAGCAAGTAAGGATGACCGTGGGTGTCGGGACCGTATTCGCGTGTCTGGGTATATGCTAAGCATGCGAGAATCACGATATTGAATCTGTATTCGGGAATCGTCAAGCAACAAAGATAGAGAAATCACCTCCCGGCATATAACTCACTATCTAAAGTTCTCTAAATTCATATCCCTGTGTGATTTATCAAACTAGATGCATGAAGAACACTATCATCAATGCTAGATCGATCAAACCATATTCCTATGTGAATAATACGATCTATTCTATCGATTTCGATCCGAAACTAAACCCATATTCCTATGTAGTTCATAATCTGAAATAATTGGCCAAGGGGTCAGCAAACACCAATCGAATAAAGCACAAATCGATAAAACCGAAACAAATCCAAATCGTAACCAAGTTAGGGTTCAAACATACCCAAAACACAAACGAATCCCTAACCCACAGCCGTGGATCTACTCACGGTTCATGGAAAAACACTGAGCAAAACCAGAAACAGAAAGAAAAGAGGGAGAAGAAAGACTCATGTCGACAGCAAGCGATCTTCACGTTCCAACTCTCCTTCTTCTTCCCGAAATCCCGTAAAACTCCTATTTCTCTCACCAAAGCTCTCCAAAGTCTGTATAAAGTCTGTCTCTCTCTCTAAGACGTCTGTAGAGTCTTTTTATAAACCCTAGGCGGCGCTCCCCAAGGCCTACTCCCGTTCCAACTCTGAAAATACGAATCTGGGCTTTTTCTGGGTTTTGACTCGGACCGAGTCAGTAGTCTGACTCGACCGAGTCAAAACGAGATTATTAAGAATTCGGCCCAGCCCATTCTTCTGACTCTAGGTGTCTGACTCGGGGTATCTGACTCGGGCATTCTGACTCGGGGTATATGACTCGGGGTGTCTGACTCCAGCCGAATCAAGAAGGAAGCTCTTGACGTATTTCATCCCTTTAGCTCCAGATTGCTCCCGTTTTGGTCCAAATCGCGTCCGAGACCTGTAATCCTATAAAAACACAACCAAACCGAGTTTCGTGGCCTAACGCGCCAATAATGCCTACAAATGAACATGATCCTCATATAAATCCTATAAAAACGTCCAGGAAATATAGAGAGAATTAGGAGTTATCAGCGGTCGCTCGAAAAATGGGGTTCGGGAGGAACGAGCGGTCAGCCTGTAATGGCGAGCGACCGCTCGTTTCTCATCTTCGGCAAGTGGGCGACCGCTCGAAAAACCGAGCGGTCCGCCCATTTTGTCTGTGATAAAATTTTCTGAACCGATTTCGGGGAGACGCTGCATAAAATTGATGCCCGACAAGATTTACAACTTTTAAACACGTCAAAACATCATATATAAACATCCAAAGATCCAAAAGAGGGGACATAAGTTAAGAGTTCTAAACACACCAAAACATAGCACCACGGGGAATATAAAGCATTCTACCCTAGAAGTGATCGAATCAAGGGGCTGTCCTCTTGCTCCCCTTGCTGGCTCCGGATGCGGAAGAGCCCTCGGTCTCACTCCCCCGAGCTGATCCTCCAGCGTCAGAATCCTCGCCATCTATGATCCGCTCTACGGTCCGTATAATCTCGCGCTGGGCACTCTCGATGGATGCGGTGAGTGTGGCTTCGAGGGTGCCCATCTGGTCCTCCATAGACTCCTCGAGAGAGGTGAGCCGGGTGCCGAGCGCCTCAACTGCAGAGAGCCGAGTATCGAAGCTCTCTAGCTTCTGCAGTATAACATCTAATCAAGGATCGGGAGTGGAGCTCGCTTGACCCTCGGTGCCCGATGTTGAGGGATCAATCGTCCTCCCCTTTCCAGCTCTTATCCGAGCTGGCGCAATGTCAAGGAAGTCCAGTCGAAGGGTGGTGGCCGTGAACGTCTCGATTTGCTCGCATGGGAGCGAGAGGCATCGTGTTAGCCCATCTCTTCCCTTAAAGATCCAATCCCATCCTTTCCTCTCGATATGTCCTCAAAGCCTGAGGGCATCCATGTCGAGGAGAATGCGGTCATCGACTATGTCGGCTTGGTAGAATGAGATCCCCGTGTCCACTCGTTGGGCGATCTTCGTGATCATCCCGCCCACGCAAATGCATGTCTCATTGGCTTTGGTGGTTGCCAATGTGTGGAGGTGCATGGCTATCCGTGAAGCTAAGTCCATGGAGCCCGTCCATGGAGCCCGGACACACGAGTCAAGAGATGGTCCGTTGTGGAATTCCCGCAATGCCTGGTAGAGATAACCCAGCTCGATCTTGTGGATCTTGTCGGGTTCGTCTCGTGCGAATACGAAGTTGGACATGATGGAATGAACGTAGCAGATAGCCGGGTGCTGAATCCATGAGATTTTCCCCGCCGAGCTCGAGTAGTGATAGACGGCTATCTTCTTCCAGAAGTCTTGGAGGGCATATGCTGAGATGGTTGCAATGAGGGAGTGCTTCCCTTTCGGGACTTCCAATATGTCAGCAAATTGTCCCATACTCAGCCTAACCCATTTCTTGTTCAGCCGAAACTCCATATAAGCCTCATCGATTGAGCCGTCAGATGGGAAGTAGCATGAATACGTGGCCAGGAACTCACGGATTACAATCTTGAATGATGGTTCGACGCTTCTGCTCAATGCCCCCCAGCCGAGCTTCTCGAAGATGTATTCAACGTTCGCTTGAATTCTCAGTCTTCGAACTGTGTGCTCACACATAAACTTACTCGGGCGTTGCTTGAGCTTTGACAAGTGTTTCGCTCGCGCGTATGCTTCATCGTGGCTGTCAATTTTGACCAGCTTTGGTGGTCCTTCGATGAGGAGGTTTTGCTTCGTCTCCAATATTGCTGTGTTTGTTCCCGGTCTCATCTCTCTCCTTGGAGAGAATTCGGCCTCTCGTGATGATGAGGCGACGTCGCTTGTTCGGGCTCTTTTCGGTGCCATCTGCAAAGGTATAGTCGATATGGATCGAGGCATTGGGGTTAGGGTGAAGAAAATCGAACGATTTTTCGGAGATCAGAGAAAACAGGCGGTCGCTCGTTTTACGGGCGATCGCTAGATCGACCGCTGGTAAAAATCAGGCGGTTGCCCGAATAAAACAAGCGACCGCTCACTGGTTCGGAAAACCGATTCTTCGGCCGGAAATCGGGATTTTCCGGCCGAAATTGACCAAAATCAACCCTAGTATCTATACCCATCAAGATTTTTGACCTATCCTTATCCTAAACACTCCAATGTATCTGTTTAGAGAGAGAGAGATTACCGAAACGAGCGGAGGAAGACGAGAGCGAGGGAGGTCGAACGAGGGGAGGCATCGGGGCAAGGCGTCGGGAAATCGGAGAATCGGAGCGGCACGATGTCGGACGGAGGCGAAACGGATACATGAGTGGGTATAGGGTTTCGCCGGCGAGAGAGAGAGAGAGAGAGAGGAGTGTGTGACGGAAGTGGCACTCTCTCTCGAAACCGAGTTAAAAACTCGGTTTTCGCGAGTAGGCGGTCGCTCGATCTCTCAAGCGACCGCTTGAAATTCTTGTTTTTTTTCGAAACAGAGCAGGCGGTCGCTCGACAAAACTGAGCGACTCCTCCATGCGGAAACCAAAACGGGCGGTCACTCATTAAATGAAGAGGTCCGATTAAGATTTTTCCCGTTTCTTGCTCCCCCGACGAAAAGACACGGTTGTATGAGAGTGGATTGGAGGGTTTGGAGCCTTTCTAACGTAAAAAAAAGAAAAAATGAAGAGGTTCGAAGAATTTACATCCCGGGGTTAACCGGGGTTGCTAGTTAAGGTCGTAGCTAGACCGAGATGGCGTTCAATCAATCAAAGAAAGGAAGAGTACAGAGGTACCTCCTCCCGGCTTGGTATTTCCTGGATTATACTGTTTGATTCTTTGGGTGTTGACCATGAATGAATCGCCTTTCCCGTTGTCGAGTTCCACCGCTCCATGCGAGGTGACGCTCCTTATGATGAAGGGTCCCGACCATCTTGATTTCAACTTACCTGGAAAAAGCTTTAGTCGAGAGTTAAATAGAAGCACGAGGTCACCTTGTTAGAAGTTTCGGTTGAGGATATGACGATCATGCCACTTCTTGGCCCGCTCCTTATAGATTCGTGTGTTCTCGTATCACTACAAAAAAACAGTTATATAGCGACGGAAAAATCCGTCGCAAATATAAAGGAAATCCGTCGCAACTAAGAATTTGCGACGGAATGCGACGGACTTATTTCCGTCGGTATAACGCTGTCGCAAACGTATAACGGTCGTTAATCCGTCGCAAAAGTGCGACGGAAAAAATCTGCGTTTTGCGACGGAAAGTGACGGATAATTCCGTCGCAAATTGCGACGAAATTTTTTCCGTCGCATTCCGTCGCAAATGTTTTAAAAAATTAAAAAAAATATAAAAAAATTATATACTATATACACATACATATATATATTTTCACATATACATATATTCATACATATACATTACACACATACAAATATACATACACATACATACATATATATACACATATTTTCATATACACACACACATACACATACATTACATACATACAAATATACATACATATACATATATATATATATACATATTTTCATATACACAAACACACATACACATTCACACATATACACATATACACATACATAAATACTCATACATATATACAATATACATACACATACATATTCACATTCACATATATATACACATACACATACATAAATACACACACATACACATTCACACATACATACACATTCACTTACACACATATATAAACACACACATACACATTCACACATATATATACACATTCACTTACACACACATACACATACATAAACACATACAAATACATGAAACACACACATATATATACATAAATAGATATATATTACCTTATGGGAGAAATTTGGCGATCTTTGGAGGATTTAGAAAAAAAAAATCGATTTTATTTTTTTTTCTGAAAATTTTTGAAGTCTAATGAAGAAGACGACTCGTGGTTTTATATTGCGTTTTGCGACGGAATTTTCCGTCGCACTGAAAATTTTTGAAGTCTAATGAAGAAGACGACTCGTGGTTTTATATTGCGTTTTGCGACGGAATTTTCCGTCGCAATCCGTAACAAAATAAAATTAATTTACGCGCCCAAAATTCAAAAAATTTCGTCGAAAAATGAAACCAAATACATTGCGACGGAATATTCCGTCGCAATCCGTCGCAATTTTTATTTTCCGTCGCAAATCATCTATTTCTTTGTTGTGACAGAATTATCCGTCGCAAACCGTAGCAAATTGCGACGGATTTTGCGATTGTTTGTGACGGATAATTTTTTTCCACATTCTGTCGTAAAATCGTCACATTCCGTCGCAATTTTCTGTGCGACGGAAATTTCCGTTGCAAATTCCGTCGCTATATGCAGGTTTTTTTGTAGTGTATGCGTCCAAGCGAATTTCCTCCAAGTGGTGGAGCTCTAGCACACGTTTTTTCTGCTGCGGTTTTTCAATCATAATTCAACGCTTTAATCGCCCAATATGCCTTGTACTCCAACTCAACCGGTAGGTGGCAAGCTTTCCCATACACTAGTTGAAACGGAGTCATCCCGATCGGTGTCTTAAATGCTGTCCGATATGCCCAAACCGCATCTTCAAGCTTCAAAGCCCAGTCTATCCTTGACTTGGCCACTGTTTTCTCCAAAATTTGTTTGATCTCCCGGTTAGAGACTTCCACTTGACCGCTCGTTTGGGGATGGTAGAGAGTGGCTACTCTATGGTGAACACCGTATTTAGTCAATATGCCCTGAATCACTTTATTAACGAAGTGTGCCCCTCCATCACTTAACACCACTCTTGGGACTCCAAACCGAGGAAATATTACTCTTTTGAACATCCTCGACACCGTGCTTGAATCATTCTTCGGACTAGCAAGTACTTCCACCCATTTTGTCACATAGTCAACTGCCACAAGGATGTATAAGTTACCGCAAGATGATGGAAACGGTCTCATAAAGTCTATTCCCCATACGTCAAATGGTTCCACCTCCAATATAAAGTTCTGTGGTGCCTCATTTCTCCGCGAGATATTACCCGTTCTTTGACAAGCATCACATGAACATACAAAAGTGTGCACATCCTTGAACAATGTTGGCCAATAGAAACCCGATTGTAGGATCTTTGCAGCTGTCTTGGCCGAGGCGAAATGCCCTGCGTAATTCGATGTGTGGCAATGATGTATTACTTGCTTCACTTCCTCCTCCGGAATGCATCTTCGGAATAATCCGTCCTTACCTCTCTTAAACAATAAAGGTTCATCCCAAAAGTAGTCTCTAACATCGTGGAAGAATTTTTTTTTCCCGTTGTAGCTTAGCTCCGGGGGTACCACTGATAACTCCTATTCTTCTCTATATTTTTATGAGAGTTTGTCTAGATTTTACAGGATAATCACATGCATTCATAGGCATTCTAGACGTGTTAGGACATAAAAACCGGTTGTGCTTTAGTTTTGCAGAGTTACAGGTTTCGAAGATGATTGGATGCGAAAAGGAACGTTTTTGGAGCGTTAGAGATGAAGTTCGAATGAGGTATTCGTGTTTCGAGATCAATAACTTTCTCTACAGAAGTCCAAATTATTCGAGACTTGCACCATTAGAATGACCTTTCAAGAGCTTCGCGTAGACACTAAAATCACGCAAATCCGACATTGGAGCTGAAAGTTATGAGCAAAATCGCGAAGCTTGAGAAATCTGCCAGAGACTGAAACCGGTCTGGTTCCAAATGGAACCGGCCGGTTCAAGAGGTCCGAGTTCACTTATTTTGGGCCGGTTCAAGTGTCCAGAAGGCCCAGAAACAGAAGGTGGAACCGGACCCGACGGAGAAAAACCCTAGTTCGCGATTTTTAGAGTCCTGGAGTGAAGAGGACTCTTGGGAGCCACCCTAGGGTTATAAAAAAAGGCCTAGCCACGTCTTAGAAGAGGAGAGAGAGCCTTAGAGAACACTTAGATACAGAATTTTGGAGAGCTTTTGGGGAGAGAAGAATAGAAGTTCATGGGATTTCGGAAAGAAGAAGGAAGATTCGATCGTGGAGACTACACATCTATATGAGCTTTTCTCTCCTTTCTTTTATCTCCTTTTCTCTGTTCTTTTTATTGTTTTCCATGAACCGTGAGTAGATCCACGACTATGGGTTAGGGATTCGTTTGTGTTTTTGGTATATTTGAACCCTAACTTGGATTTCGGTTTTGATTTGTTTCGGTTCTATTGATTAGCGCTTTTATTGGATTGATGTTTGCTAACCCCTTGGTCAATTATCTTAGATTCTAAACTACATAGAGATATGAGTTAGTTTCAGATCAAAATCAATAGGATATATCGTATTATTCACATAGAGATATGGTTTAATCGATCTAGGGTTGATGATAGCGTTCTTCATGAACCTAGGGTTAACTTGAATAGATCGAGAGATTGACGAGTTACTCTGTAGGTAGGGAGTTAGTAGACCAAGAGGTGAATTCTCTATCTTTGTTGCTTGATGATTCCCGAATACAAGTCATAATCGTTATTCTCGCATGCTTAGCATATACCCATACACGCGAAAACGATCCCGACACCCGTAGTCATCCTTGTTTGATAGGTTACTCGTTTTCATTGCTTTCTTATTTCGTTTTCCATAGATTCTACATATTTCCACCATCACTTGCTTGCTTTCTTTGTTTAGTCCGATTAAGCTCTAAACTTAGCAACCGGTCCTTGCGTTCGACCCCGTGTTACGACGATCTGTATCCTTGCGGTGAATTGTGAATCGGGTTATAAATTCTAGACTCGGTACACACGTATCAAGTTTTTGGCACCGTTGCCGGGGACTGGTTAGCCTATTTCTAGGTCTTTATTGATTCTAGACCTTAGCTTGTTTTCTTTTTCTTTTTCTTTTTGTTTTTCTCTCTTTGGTTTTTGCGGATTCACTTGGTTTCAAGTTCTTCTTTTTCTTTGCGATTTGCAGGGTTTTAGTGCATGACAAGGAGCTCTACACGGAAAGAAGACCTAGTCTATGATCCGGAGATTGAGCGTACTTTGAGGGACATCCGAAATCAGCAGAAAAAAAAGAAGCTATGTCGAGGTCAAACAGTTCGCACGACCATCAACAAGAGCGTGCGGTTCATGATGAGGAACATCACGAGAATCAAGAGCACATGAATCCGCTCTACGATCAGCAGACTGAGGGCGAAGCTACACACGTTGTAGAGGAGACTTTGGGTTCTTACATTGCACCGAAGCACACCCTACTCCTATCATGCATCAACAGACCGCCCATAGACAGTTTTGAGCTACCGTCACAGTGCATTGATAACATGTATTTTGGTGACATTTTGGTATAGGATGTCTAGTGCATTTTACTCGGTTTTGCATATTTATAGGCATTCTAGAGCACATTTGGTCTCGATATTGCTTGGTTGCTTTCTTTGGTATCAAAACAGGTATTCATGCATAAAAGAGAGCAAAAGGAGTGGAAAATATGGACTACGGAACATCACAGACGAAGCGGGAACATTTGGAGTTGTTCCGGGGAAAAACACGAAGCCTAAAAAGTCAAATCTTGCAAGTTTAATAACTTCCACTCTACAAGTCCAAATTATGTGTTCTCTACCTCATTGGAAAGCTCTCTTCAATATCTACGCATAGACACCAAGATCGCACAAATCCGACATTGGAGCGGAAAGTTATGAGCAAATCTGTCAAGTATGTTTGAGTTGAAGAATCGACACGGACCGTGTTGCATTCGACACGGCCGTGTTGTGTCCGTGCTGAAAAAAGTGAAGTTTTGCTCAGAGAATTGACACGGACCGTGTTGGCATTCGACACGGCCGTGTTGATTCAAACTCGGCCGTGTTCAGCCCAAGTCTAAAGTGCAGATTTTTAATAGAGATTTGACACGGACCATGTTGCATTCGACACGACCGTGTTGCATTACGGGAAAACTTCCTATTTTGCATCCGGACTTCCATTTTCAGCAAAGGAAGAAGCCCAGCTGCCAAGCAAATAAATAGGAGACGTCTTGAGCTTCAGAGATCATCGAGAGATCACAGCAGAAGCCAGAGAACTCGAGAGAGAATCAAGACAGAGTTTTC
>NW_010964882.1:208216-211121 GCF_000463585.1 Tarenaya hassleriana
TTGCTTTCTTTGGTGTCAAAACAGGTATTTATGCATAAAAGAGAGCAAAAGGAGTGGAAAATATGGACTACGGAACATCACAGACGAAATGGGAATATTTGGAGTTGTTCCGGGGAAAAACACGAAGCCTAAAAAGTTAAATCTTGCAAGTTTAATAACTTCCACTCTACAAGTCCAAATTGCGTGTTCTCTACCTCATTGGAAAGCTCTCTTCAATATCTACGCATAGACACCAAGATCGCACAAATCCGACATTGGAGCAGAAAGTTATGAGCAAATCTGTCAAGCATGTTTGAGTTGAAGAATCGACATGGACCGTGTTGCATTCGACACGGCCGTGTTGGGTCCGTGCAGAAAAAAGTGAAGTTTTGCTCAGAGAATTGACACGGACCGTGTTGGCATTCGACACGGCCATGTTGATTCAAACTCGGCCGTGTTCAGCCCAAGTCTAAAGTGCAGATTTTTAACAGAGATTTGACACGGACCGTGTTGCATTCGACACGGCCGTGTTGCATTACGAGAAAACTTCCTATTTTGCATCCGGACTTCCATTTTTAGCAAAGGAAGAAGCCCAGCTGCCAAGCAAATAAATAGGAGACGTCTTGAGCTTCAGAGATCATCGAGAGATCACAGCAGAAGCTAGAGAACTCGAGAGAGAATCAAGACGGAGTTTCCCGGGAGCAGAGATTGAAGAATCGTCGTCGAGAGATCGCTGCGAGTCTTCTTTATCTGTTTCTATGTTTCTCTTTATTGATTTGAACTCGTTCGTTGTTATGGGTAGTGAGTAGCCGTTTCACTGTAGCTAGGGATTTAACCTTGTAGATTTTGTTTGGTTTTTATTTTCCGAGACTACGTTATCGATACTCTTCGGTTTAATTGAATTGAGTTTATTGATTTTGATCTTCTTGGCTAGTTGATTGATTGATTTTAGATTCTGATTCGCAACGAGAGTTGAGATTAGATTCGGAATGAATTCATTGAATGAATTGATTAAGACTATTGAGAGATAGGTTAATCGGTTTAGAAACTGTGATAGTGATCGTTAATGCATTTGATATTTTAATCTATTAGGTTGAGAGATCGATAGGTTAAATTATTGGATAGTGGATTTAGGACTTGAGAAAGCCAAATCTGATATTAGAACTTGAGATCCCCGATTAGAGTTCGATATTCGTAGATTCTCCATTCTTAGAAACAATCTCTACTCATTAAGGTTATCCCGAAGCTACGGTGGTTTATCTATCTGATTTTACTTAGTTTATTGTTTTATTTCCGATATTCACATACTTCATTCCATATTTCCTGATCTAATTCTTGGTCGAGTCTTGTTCCTAGAGTTAACTATTCCCTGTGTTCGACCCTGGTACTACAGTTGATCCGTATCCTTGCGGTATTCGCTGTATCTAGGTTTTTATCACTTGAGCATTATTTCTATACCTAGATTTGCGTTATCAAGTTTTTGGCACCGTTGCCGGGGAGTAGTTTAGCGCTAGGATAAAGATTCCTTTGAATCTAGATTTTTTCAGGCGAGTTTTAGAGGGCGACCCACAGAAGATCCCATTGCTCACTTGACTCAGTTCAAGATGCTGTGCAGATCAGTTAGAAAAGCCAGAGGGATGACCATTGAGGATGTCTATTTGGAGGCTTTTCCTTTTTCACTGATGGACCGGGCAAGAGATTGGTTCTACACCCTTGAGCCAAACTCGATCACGACATTGAAGGAGCTAGAGGAGCAATTCATGGCAAAATACTACTCCCCAGAGAAGACCCGCACTGCACAGAGAGCCATACACAGCTTCACTCAGGAGAGTGATGAGAGTCTCTACGATGCATGGGAGAGATTCAAAGGCTATCAGCGCCTTTGTCCACACCACCGCATGGATAAGCGACTGTTGCTTTCCACGTTCATCCACGAACTAAGAGACGATACTAGAGCATGGATGGATGCAGCTTGTGGAGGGAGTGTATACGACATTCCCTTTGACACCCTAGAGATGCAGATTGCAAAGATGGCTAAAGCAAGAGGGATGTCAGGAGATAGCATCAGACGTTCTGCAGGACGGGTAGATTTGGGCGAGTCCGCTGCTTTGAAAACGGTCATATCTGATTTATCGGCAATCAAGCAGCACATGGGACTCAAGAATACATCTAACCCGCAGAAAGTCCAGCCTAGTATGTTTCTGGTTGATCAGACCACATCAGAGACAGAACCGGTTGAGGACGTCAACTACATAGGAAGGAATCAATACCAGAATCTTCTAATCTCTACAACCCGAACGCGTCTAGGAATCAACCCGGTTTCTCCTACGGAAACTCGAGCGGAGCATTGAATGCACAACAGCAGGGCGTTTCTAGGATCCCTCAGAATCCCCTGGGCTTCACTCAGTCACGTTTTCAGGGGCAGAATCAGGGATATGCGCAGCAGAATCCAGGATACGGGCAACAGAATCAGGGTTACCGAGCGCCTCAACCTGCGAAGAATGATGAAGCGGACATCAAGACGATGTTTGCCCAGCTAATGCTCGATCAGAAGACATCATTTACTGAGTTGAAGACCGAGATACAGAGTATAAAAGTCAGGCAAGACACTTTTGAGAGGAGATTAGATGGAGTCGAGGCTCATCTGAAGCATGTGGACATGCAGATTGCGCAGCTTGCGTCAGAACCCTCTAGACAACAAGGCACATTTCCTGGAAAGCCCGAACCGAATCCACGAGAACACGTCAATTCCATTCAGCTTATAAGTGGAGAGAGTCTGCTTGAGACGGTCCCTATTACCACCACAGAAAAAGGGACGACGTCTAGATACACTGCTGAAGAGAAAGAGAAAGCCATAGCTCACGAGACACCTAAGGTGCATGTAGAGGAAGCTGAACCGCCTTATGTAGCTCCCCCACCTTATGTA
>NW_010964882.1:211133-212945 GCF_000463585.1 Tarenaya hassleriana
AACGCAGACCCGCCATATGTAGCTCCTCCACCTTATGTACCACCCGTTCCTTTCCCTTCTCGATTTAAGAAGCATACTGAGGATACACAGTTGTCTAGATTTGTTGATATGCTTCAGAAGTTAGAGGTTAAGATGCTTTTCTATGAGACTATACTCCAGGTCCCTTCATATGCGAAATTTTTGAAAGATATCTTGACTAAGAAGAGGGTGATTGGGAAGGAGACAGTAGCCTTGAGCACAGAGGTGAGTGCTGCGATTCTACAACATGAGTTGCCACGGAAGAGATCATATCCTGGTAGTTTTTCGATTTCCTGCAAAATTGGAAACATTGAGATTGACTGTGCATTGTACGACCTTGGTGCTAGCGTCAGTTTATTACCGTTGTCCATTTACAAGAAGCTCAACATTGGTGAGCTTAAGCCGACACGGATGGCGCTACAATTAGCGGATCGGTCTATTAAGTATCTCGCAGGTATTCTCGAGGATGTTCCTTTGAAAGTTGGGGATTATTATGTTCCCGTTGATTTTGTTGTCTTATACATGGATGAAGACTCGAGGATACCGATCATTTTGGGCCGACCGTTTCTGAATACGGCCAATGCTGTAGTACAAGTCCGAGCTGATCGTCTTACCATGAAGATAGGTGATGAGACTGTTGAATTCACCCTAGACCATAATATGAAGCAACCGTCCATGAATGAGTCTGCATGCTACGTTGATGTGCACGAAATTTTGACTCAAGAGGTGTTTGATCAGTTCCAGGAAATTGATCCACTTGAAATATCACTCCTAAAATCTAATACGAATATCTACAGCAATTGGGAGGATATTGCGGAGCTTACACAGGCCTTGGATGACGATTTGGACAAAAATTCAGAATTTGTACAGACGATGGAAACGGACCGGTTCCATATGGAACCGGACCGGTTCCAATCTCAGCCAGTAAGCGGTTTTACTCAGACGATGGAAACGGACCGGTTCCATATGGAACCGGACCGGTTCCACTCTCTGAGCTCCTCGGACGTCTTTCACGTCGACGTACCCGATACCTCTACGAATGTCTCCGAACCCTCCTCGATGACTTCCAAAGACGTTCTAGAGACCAGAAAGCCACCACTTATCATGGGGACGCTGAATAAAGCGGATGGGAACCTAGATAACGTCCCGAAGGTGGAGTTGAAGCCCTTACCTAAAAGGCTCAGGACGAAGGAACACACACACATGGATAGAAACACAGAACTAGCATTGGAGAGAGGTACGTATCCCACTCATAATTCTATATCCATGTTTAAACCTTCCACTACAGATTGTCGAGTACGAGCAATGAGCAAGAGAGGATCGAAACGAGCAAAATCATCGCTCAGACGTCCGCTAGATTTACCTCCTGCACAAGTTTGGAAACCTAAGGAGGATAGACGGCTCAAGCATCCACGAGGTACAAAAGATGCGCTTAATGCTCAACATCCAGGGTGGCGAAAGATCGATTATCTTCGCCTCTCAGACCCTCCCATCATTTGAGCAAGATAGGTCGAGCTAATGACGTTAAACAAGCGCTTCTCGGGAGGCAACCCGAGCACTAGGTAACTTTTCTTTTTCTTTTTCTTTGTAGCATAAGTAGTAGAGACCATGATTGTATTTTGGATCTTTCGGAATGCATTGCTATTATTATGCTTTTGTTCAGATAACGTTTGTTGTTCTATGAGTGTTTACACCGGCACATGAGAGATGAGCATCGACTTCCGCGAGAAAACTTGGATAAGTTCCAGTTCACAGAGTGTGTGAGAGCTCTTGCGTTTGACGTGAGTTAACTTC
>NW_010964882.1:213031-226465 GCF_000463585.1 Tarenaya hassleriana
GCGAGAGTCTACACCGTGGACGGTGTATGATTCAGGTCTGGGGGGTGGATAGCTCCTTCGCACATTCAGGCCTATCTACTTAGGATTGCATTTAGTTTAGGTGCATTTTATCATGGCATATAGACTTAGGAAAAATTTTCACTTTTGCATATCACTTTGCATTAGTTGCATTCACGTTTGCTTTTTCTTTTTTTTCATATAGATGATTTTTGTTAGGTTTGCATGATTGCATATGACATATAGATATAAGTTCATATAGGTTCACGTGCATACCTCGGACACCCGTTTTGAACATCATTTGGAGGATTTTTGGGAGGATAGAATAGGAATATCTTGATGATCTAGTGACTTTGTAGAATGTGGTTGAACCGTGTCGAATTGATAGTTCTCCAGACTTTCTATATATAGTTTGTGGGATGAGATTGTTGTTTGGAACCTACGCAATTGAAATGACTATATCCAGGTTATATGTTTCCTGTAGAACCTTTTTCGAGTCTTGCAGATCAATGAAATCTAGTTCAACAAATAACTTGGGAAAATAAAGCATCTCGACACTCCGCTGTCAGAATCTCGTCTACGAAAATCGTTCGAGGACATGAGTGCATCGGTCGATGGTTCGGGTCTAAGTTGTGGGTCGGACATCGCATAAAAAGAAAAAAAATACAAAAGAAAAGAAAAAAAAGAGAGAAAAGAAAAGAAAAAAAAAAGAGAAAAACGATGTCATTCAACTTCAACGTCCTAGAAACTCGAGGTGCTAGCGTTCGATAGAGAAATTCCACAAAAAGATAAAAATCCAGGTATGAAATAGAACTTGGATCGAAGAGGCTAAGCTGAGATAAGGATATGTTCGAAAATAGGCTTGGTGAGTTGTAGAGATTCCAACGGGTTCTAGGTGGCAATAAAAATCCCATGGCTAGGTAGATTAGTCTTTGGTAGGAAGATCATAGTAGACCGGTTTGGGTACGATTCTCGGAAAATTGGTATTGGATGGATGTTTTGCTTTTGAGTCTCACGATGATGCTATTTGATGTTCGTCATTCCCTGTTTTGCAGATTTTATTCCTTCGTTCTTTACTCGAGGACGAGCAAAGGTTTAAGTTTGAGAGTTTGTCTAGATTTTATAGGATAATTGTTGGGATTTTTAGAGTAAATGAATGGGAATTTAGAATCTCTCAAAAGGATTCATGTTTCACGTGTATTACAAGTATGGTGGAGGAGTTAAATGCTTGTAAAAGACGTGCCATGAATTGGTTTAGTGTTAAGGATTCGTCGGAAGAGTTTACGTTCGGTTTTGAACGTAAAGAGTGATCTCAGAAAAAATGGGAGGGCAGCTCGAAAACATGTGAGAGCAGCTTGTTTTTTCTGAGGAATAAAGCCCAGAAATAAATGGGCGGTAGCTCGAAAAAACAGGAGGGCAACCCGTTTTTTCTGAGCAGTTCGGGAACAAACGGGCGGATAGCTCGAAAAATGGGCGGGCAGCCCGTTTTTTTCTGAGCAGTTCGGAAATAACGAAAAATCGCGACCGTTCGGGAAAACTTCCGATTTCTTCACACCTTTCGACATTTGGAGTGTTCATAAACACCCTTAGACATCCTAACACGAAATAGAACAGATCTAATTCGTTTTTTGAGAGATTTGAGAGCACTGTTGTGGTTGTTCTTGCAAAACACTCACAAAAGCCTTTTGTTCATCTTCTTCTTGCAATTTCTTGTGTTTGTGTTCTTAGTAGAGCAAACTAAGATCACTTCTCTCTTCATTGTATCTCAAAGACGTATTCCGGAAAGTCCTTTGCTAGTATAGGACGGAATAACGTTTTTAGGAAAGTGTATCACGCCTTGAAGAGTTATCTGATTCCTATTTACTTTTCTGTTATTGTTCTTCTTTTTATATCCCAGATTTCTAACAATCTAAAAGTATAGGACGGAATAACGTTTTTAGGAAAGTGTATCACGCCTTGAAGAGTTATCTGATTCCTATTTACTTTTCTGTTATTGTTCTTCTTTTTATATCCCAGATTTCTAACAATCTAAAAACGTTATCCGTTCGAGGATGACTACTTCGGTGAGAGATCTTACAATAGACTTTCACAAACTTGACAAGTTCGAGGGTGTGGGATTTCGAAGGTGGCAGAAGAAGATGCATTTCCTCCTGACGACGCTGAAAGTCGTCTACGTGATAAGCACTCCTAGACCGGAAGAAACTGAAGAGGAGACATTAGCTGCGGCTCGCGTGCGGAACAAATGGGACAACGATAACTACGTGTGTTACGGCCACATCCTTAACGGTATGTCCGATGAACTTTTTGATGTATATCAACACATAGATACCGCCAAAGCCCTGTGGGATTCGCTGGAGGCTAAATACGTCTCAGACGATGCCTCTCTCAGACGATGCCTCTAGCAAGAGATTTCTTGTAAGTAGTTTCAACTCTTACAAGATGGTGGACTCGAGATCGGTCATGGAGTAATTCCATGAACTACAAAGGATCTTGAGTCAATTCGTACAACACAAACTGCAGATGGATGAAGCCATCAAAGTTTCATCCATTGTTGACAAACTTCCACCGAGTTGGAAGGATGTCAACCGTTCCCTGAAACACAAAAAAGACGATATGTCTCTTGAACAGTTGGGAACACATCTTCGCATCGAGGAGGATCTCCGGGTGCAAGATGGAAAAGGCGCTTCTCCTCCTACTACAGTGAATGTTGTAGAGGATGAGAAACGTGGAGCCAAAAGACAAGGAAAGAAACCCTCCAAAAGCAATCCTAAGAAGAAGTCAAAGTCGAGTGCGACTTGTTGGTTTTGCAATAAACCGGGACACTTTAAACGGGATTGCTACTCGTGGAAGAGTAAACACGAGAAGAAGAGTGATCATGGTCAAGAAAATAAAGCCCTTGACCAATACACTCAAGGTAACAATAGTTGTTACTTGACGAATTCAGATATGAATTTTGTTGCTATGATTTACGAGTTAAATCATGTTCAGGAGGGTGACCAAACATGGTGGATCGATTCGGGAGCAACTCGACATATTTGTAAAGAACGTGAGCTCTTCAAGACTCTAGAAGTCGTAGAAGACGGAAGCGTTCTTTACATGGGAAACAACTCGACGGTCAAGGTCCAAGGAAAGGGGCAAGTAGAGTTGTTGCTTACATCCGGAAAGACATTAACCCTTAGGGAAGTTTTTTTTGCTCCGGATGTAAGGAGAAATCTAGTATCGGGTTGTGTACTTAATCGATTTGGCTACAAGATGGTCTTTGAGGCTGATAAGTTTATCCTCTCTAAAGGAGGAGTGTTTGTGGGGCATGGTTATCTATGTAATGATATGTTTAAACTAAGTATCAATAAAGTTTGCACTTCTTCTTTGTATGTTGTTGATTCAAATGTTTCTACATTATGGCATGCTAGATTAGGACATGTCCACTATAAACGGATAAATCTTATGTCAAAGATGGACTTAATTCCACTATGTGCCATGAACGAAGATAAGTGTATAACTTGCATGAAAACGAAAATAACTCGTAATTCGTTTGCTAGCATAGAACGGAGTTCGGAACTGTTAGAGTTAGTTCATAGTGACTTATGTGATTTGCATGGAACTCCGTCTCTAGGTAACAAAAAATACGTAGTGACTTTTATTGAAGACTCCACACGTTATTGCTATGTATTTTTGTTGCATGCTAAAGATGAAGCTCTAGATAGGTTTAGGGCATACAAATCCGAAGTTGAGTTACAACTCGGGGTTAAGCTAAAAAAGCTTAGGACAGATAGGGGAGGGGAATACTATGATCCAACATATTTTGAATCTGTAGGAGTGATTCATGAAACCACCACACCATACACACCGCAACAAAACGGTGTAGCGGAAAGGAAAAATAGGGTCTTGAAAGAAATGGTTAATTCTATGCTTTCATATTCGGAGTTAAGCGAGGGATTTTGGGGTGAAGCCATGTTAACGGCTTGTTATATTTTAAACCGAGTTCCATCGAAAAGGAACAAGGTTACCCCATATGAACTATGATGCAAGAGAAAACCAAATCTGAATTATTTTCAGATTTGGGGTTGTCGGACAATTGTAAAAGTCCCAGAACCAAAGAGAAAGACTTTGGGTGATCGAGGAGTAGAATGCATCTTCATAGGTTATGCTTTACATAGAAAAGCTTATAGGTTCTATGTCATAGAACCAAACGACTACATTACCGTTCACACGGTTATTGAGTCGAGAGATGCATTGTTCGACGAAAGTCGATTTTCTTCGGTGGATAAACCACTTATTTCTGTATCTAGTTCGAGTAGTCGAGCAATCGATCAAGATAACGGACAAGGTGAACCTCGTAGAGGTAAACGTATAAGGAAAGAGAAGTCCTTTTGTCCGGACTTTCAGATGTACTTAGTGGAAGGTACAAACGAGTCGGTACTGGCTCAACTTGCTTACGTATATAATATCGGAACGTCCGATGAAGCGATGGAATCACGAGATGTCGCTTTCTGGAAAGAAGCGATAAATGATGAGATTCCATCATGAGTAACAACACATGGGTCTTAGTAGATCCTTCTCCAGGTTGTAAACCTATTGGTTGCAAATGGATCTTCAAAAAGAAGATGAGAGTCGATGGAACTATTGATAAGTTCAAGGCTCGTCTAGTAGCTCAAGGCTTTAGACAAAAACAAGGTATCGATTTCTTTGATACGTATGCACCGGTAGCTAGAATAGCTACAATTAGATTGTTGATCGCTCTTGCAGCGATAAACAATCTGGAAATTCACCAAATGGATGTCAAGACGGTATTCCTAAACGGTGATCTTGAAGAGGAGGTGTATATGAAGCAACCGGAAGGTTTCGTCCTATCGGGTCAAGCACACAAAGTGTGTAAGTTAGTCAAATCATTGTACGGGTTGAAACAAGCACCCAAACAATGGCATCAAAAATTTGATGAGGTAGTATTGGCTAACGGGTTCCGTCTGAATCAATCGGACAAATGCGTATATAGCAAGTTTGACGAGAATGGTCATGGGGTTATCATTTGCTTATACGTGGATGACATGCTCATATTCGGTACGGAATTAGAGCAAGTCAAGAAAACAAAAGAGTTCTTGTCATCGAAATTTTCGATGAAAGATCTAGGAGAGGCGGATGTTATCCTTGGAATTAGGATAATAAGAGATCATGGTACGATTTCACTTTCTCAATCTCATTACACTGAGAAAGTTCTAAAACGTTTTGATCTCTACGATAGCATTCTTGTTTCTACACCGATGGACTGTAATGTTAAATTGGTAGCGAACAAAGGGGAACCGGTATCTCAACTTGAATATGCTAGTGTCATTGGATGCTTAATGTATGCTATGACTAGCACTAGACCCGACATAGCATGCATACGTGGTTGGTAAGTTGAGTAGGTACACTAGTAACCCAAGCGTACATCATTGGCATGTTGTACGGAGAGTATTTCGATACTTGAAACAGACCATAAATTACGGTCTTCGCTACACGGGTCAACCTTCGGTGTTAGAAGGATACACGGATGCGAGTTGGAACTCAAGTGAGGAGGATCATGCCTCGGTGAGTGGTTGGCTTTATCTATTAGGTGGAGCTGAGATTTCTTGGGCTTCCGAGAAATAAACTTGCATTTTCGTTTCGACGATGGCGTCGGAGTTTATTGCCTTAGCATCTGCGGGAAAAGAAGCAGAATGGCTAAGGAATCTGGTATTCGAGATACCATTATGGCCTAAACCGGTATCGCCTATCACAATACATTGTGATAGCACATCAACTTTGGCTAAGGCATATAGCCATGTGTATAACGGGAAGTCTAGACATATTGGTTTACGACATAGCTATGTGAATGGTCTAATAAAAGACGGGGCCATAGTGGTGGATTTTGTGCGTACAAAACAAAACTTGGTTGATGCTCTTACCAAGAGTTTGTCGAGGGACATGTTGCACAAAATGACAATAGGGGTGGGTCTTGAGCCTATTGATTAAATCACAATTAGAGGAATCTCAACTCAACGTCTAATACAACGTTAGATCTTGAGTTCAATGAGTTAAATCCTCTAATGTGTGGTTGTAGATGCTTAGAAGTGAATCATCCCGAGGTAAGCATCTTGGTATGCAATGTAAAGAGGTTGTTTATACTTAATGAATTCTTTGACAAAGTGCTTAGTTGCAGAGCACGATTTGAAAGAATTCATCTATGCAAGCATGAAGCGTGGCCGCTTCAAGATGTTGGAGGCTCGACAACTATGTGCTTGTGAAGGGGATATGGACACATGGCCGATATAGTGTCAAGGAGTACAAGAAATTGTATTGATTTTGTGTGTGTGTATACACGGTAGCTCAACTAGGATTACGTAGGTTCAATCGTTTTCGACACCTATGGAATTCGAGTTTATTGTGGTATATTACACTAAGTGAAAGTTCAATCGTAAAGACACTTTCATTTATGCGCAGAATTGTGGAGATGAATGATTATTTGCTTGATATGCCATTGTTTAATTTACTCTAAAAATGGTGGAGGATTGTTGGTATTTTTAGAGTAAATGAATGGGAATTTAGAATCTCTCAAAAGGATTCATGTTTCACGTGTATTACAAGTATGGTGGAAGAGTTAAATGCTTGTAAAAGACGTGCCATGAATTGGTTTAGTGTTAAGGATTCGTCGGAAGAGTTTACGTTCGGTTTTGAACGTAAAGAGTGATCTCAGAAAAAATAGGAGGGCACCTTGAAAACATGGGAGAGCAGCTTGTTTTTTCTGAGGAATAAAGCCTAGAAATAAATGGGCGGTAGCTCGAAAAAACAGGAGGGCAGCCCGCTTTTTCTGAGCAGTTCGGGAACAAACGGGCGGATAGCTCGAAAAAATAGGCGGGCAGCCCGTTTTTTCTGAGCAGTTCGGAAATAACGAAAAATCGCGACCGTTCGGGAAAACTTCCGATTTCTTCACACCTTTCGACATTTGGAGTGTTGATAAACACCCTTAGACATCCTAACACGAAATAGAACAGATCTAATTCGTTTTTTGAGAGATTTGAGAGCACTGTTGTGGTTGTTCTTGCAAAACACCCACAAAAACCTTTTGTTCGTCTTCTTCTTGCAATTTCTTGTGTTTGTGTTCTTAGTAGAGCAAACTAAGATCACTTCTCTCTTCATTGTATCTCAAAGACGTATTCTGGAAAGTCCTTTGCTCGTATAGGACGGAATAACGTTTTTAGGAAAGTGTATCACGTCTTGAAGAGTTATCCGGTTCCTATTTACTTTTCTGTTATTGTTCTTCTTTTTATATCCCAAATTCCTAACAATAATCACATGCATTCATAGGCATTCTAGACGTATTAGGATACAAAAACTGGTTGTGCTTTAGTTTTGCAGAGTTACAGGTTTCGAAGATGATTGGATGCGAAAATGAACGTTTTTGGAGCGTTAGAGATGAAGTTCGAATGAGGTATTCGTGTTTCGAGATCAATAACTTTCTCTACAGAAGTCCAAATCATTCGAAACTTGCACCATTGGAAAGACCCAGGGCTTCGCGTAGACACTAAAATCACGCAAATCCGACATCAGAGCTGAAAGTTATGAGCAAAATCGCGAAGCCTGAAAAATCTGCCAGAGACTGAAACCGGTCCGGTTCCAAATGGAACCGGCCGGTTCAAGAGGTCCAAGTTCACTTATTTTGGGCCGGTTCAAGTGTCCAGAAGGCCCAGAAACAGAAGGTGGAACCGGTCCTGTTCCATATGGAACCGGACCCGACAGAGAAAAACTTTAATTCGCGATTTTTAGAGTCCTCGAGTGAAGAGGACTCTTGGGAGCCACCCTAGGGTTATAAAAAAGGCCTAGCCACGTCTTAGAAGAGGAGAGAGCCTTAGAGAACACTTAGATACAGACTTTTGGAGAGCTTTTGGGGAGAGAAGAATAGAAGTTCACGGGATTTCGGGAAGAAGAAGGAAGATTCGATCGTGGAGACTACACATCTACATGAGCTTTTCTCTCCTTTCTTTTATCTCTTTTTCTCTGTTCTTTTTATTGTTTTCCATGAACCGTGAGTAGATCCACGACTATGGGTTAGGGATTCGTTTGTGTTTTTGGTATATTTGAACCCTAACTTGGATTTCGGTTTTGATTTGAAACGATCCCGACACCCGTAGTCATCTTTGTTTGATAGGTTACTCATTTTCATTGCTTTCTTATTTCGTTTTCCATAGATTCTACATATTTCCACCATCACTTGCTTGCTTTCTTTGTTTAGTCTCGATTAAGCTCTAAACTTAGCAACCGGTCCTTGCGTTCGACCTCGTGTTACGACGATCCGTATCCTTGCGGTGAGTTGTGAATCGGGTTATAAATTCTAGACTCGGTACAGACGTATCAACCACCTTGACAACCAAATAGTTGACGAAATCCGCATACCAAGGAGTCACGTTCTTGATTTCCAAGGATAAGATGTGTTCTTCCCTTAGTGCATCGTCTATTGGTATAGCTTCGGGTATCTCCAATCTCGATAGATGATCCGGCATTGTATTCTCCGTTCCTTTTCTATCGTGGATCTCTAGATCAAACTCTTGTAGGAGTAGCACCCATCAGATCAACCTTGGTTTAGCATCCTTCTTAGTGAGCAAATACCTCAAGACGGCGTGATCCGTGTACACGATCACCTTAGAACCCACCAAGTATGATCTAAATTTCTCGAAGGCAAATACTATAGCAAGGAGCTCTTTCTCCGTGGTGGAGTAATTCATTTGGGCATCATCGAGTGTCCGACTTGCATAGTATATGGCATAATGTTTTCCATCCTTCTTTTGTCCCAATACGGCCCCGACGGCAAAATCACTAGCATCACACATTAATTCAAAAGGGATACTCCAATCCGGGGGTTGAATGATCGGAGGTAATACTAATGTCTTCTTCAATATTCCAAATGCCTTGTGGCACTCCTCACTAAACTCAAATGGGATGTCCTTGCCCAAAAGCGCGGTCAAGGGTCTCGCTATCTTCGAAAAATCTTTGATGAATCTCCTGTAAAATCCGGCGTGACCCAAGAAACTTGGGATTCCTTTAACGTTGGTCGGTGGCGGTAGCTTCTCAATCACTTCCACTTTCGCCCTATCCACTTCTATCCCCTTGTCTGAGATTCGATAACCAAGTACGTACAATGCCCTCTCGCACCATGTAGTGACATTTTTCCCAATTCAAAACCAAATTCGCCTTGAGACACTTGTCTAACACTCGATGGAGATTGGTTAAACACGCATCAAAAGAGGGTCCATGGACAGAAAAATCGTCCATGAATACCTCCATAATATCTTCAATGACATCGGAGAAAATAGCCATCATGCATCTTTGAAAAGTTGCAGGTGCATTGCATAAACCAAATGGCATGCGTCTATATGCGAAAGTGTCGTAAGGGCATGTGAATGTCGTTTTCTCTTGGTCACTCGGATGGATAGGGATTTGGAAGAAACCGGAGAAACCATCGAGAAAACAAAAGTAAGAATACAATGCGTCTCTCTAGCATTTGATCAATGAATGGAAGGGGGAAGTGATCTTTACGGGTGTTTGTGTTAAGTTTTCGATAATCAATGCACATTCTCCATCCCGTAACGGTTCTAGTTGGTATGAGTTCGTTGTTTTCATTTGGAACGACCGTGATTCCTCCCTTCTTAGGTACGACTTGTACCGGGCTAACCCAAGAGCTATCCGAAATCGGGTAAATAATACCCGCATCTAACAATTTCAAAACCTCTTTCTTGACTACTTCCTTCATGTTCGGGTTTAGCCTACGTTGATGTTCGATTGACGATTTGGTATCATCCTCTAAATGTATGCGGTGCATGCAAAGAGAAAGGCTAAGACCCTTGATGTCTCCTAGAGTGTACCCTAGGACTTCTCTGTATTGCCTAAGACACTTGGTGAGTTTTTCTACTTGATCCTCATCTAATGCATGATTAACGATAACGTAAGTAGAATTTGCGCCTAGGAAAACGTACCTTAACCCTTGAGGTAGGGGTTTCAATTCCACTTGTGGGGCATGTTTGGGATCCCAATCAATGCGTGTATCTCCTCTTGGGACTTGAGGCGCGTCAGGTATGGCTTGAGTGGTCGCGAGGAGGGCTTCGAACTGCGATTCTTCCTTCTCAGGTGCAAATGGGCGGTCCGCCTGGAAAGTGGAGCGGTCGCTCATTTGCTCCGAGAATGAATCGATTTTGCTCAGAAATTTCGAGCGGTCCGCCTGGAAAGTCGAGCGGTCGCTCGTTTCAGCTGGAATTGGGTCAATTTTGCTCAGAAATTTCGAGCGGTCCGCTTGGAAAAGCGGGCGGTCGCTCGTTTGCCTCTGTATTACTCCAAAACTTGGTGATTTCGGGCGGGTCGCCCGGAAATCTGGGCGGGTCGCCCGAAATGTCTCAGAAATCTCTTTTTCAGTTTCTTAACCGTTCAGTGCCCGACTTATCTCCTCGATCTCTTCCCAATTGCCATATAGACTTGCTTCTGTGGCCATTAGTGACACTTCTAGCGGATCGACTTCACGGAATTCCCCAATCACTTCCTCTGCCATCGCTTCAAGTATATCCGCATAACATACCGTATCATTTGTTGACGGTTGCTTCAAATTCTGGTCGAGTGTAAATTCGACTGTCTTGTCTCCAATTTTCATCGTCAATCTACCAGCTCAAACGTGCACTACGGCATCCGCCGTACTCAAAAATGGTCGGCCTAGTATGATCGGTACCTTGGAATCTTCATCCATGTCTAAGACCACAAAATCCATCGGCACATAGAATCCGCCAATCTTGAGGGGTACGTCCTCTATAATGCCTGCTGGATATTTGATGGATCGGTCCGCTAGTTGCAAGGCCATTCTCGTGGGCTTCAAGTCGCCTATGTTCAGCTTCTTGTAGATGGATAGCGGCATCAAACTCACGCTAGCTCCAAGATCACATAGCGCTCTATCAATCTCGATGTTTCCCAACTTGCATGGTATAGAGAAACTCTCCGGATCAGACATCTTCGGGGGAAGTTCGTGTTTCGTAATGGTTGCGCTAATTTCGGTGCTTAACGCTACAGTCTCCTTTTCCACTACCCGCTTATTTGTCAAAATATCCTTGAGGAACTTCGCATATGAGGGCATTTGAAGAATTGCCTCATGGAAGGGCATTGTGATCTTCATCTTCTTAAGCATTTCCGTAAACCTCTCGAACTGGCTGTCCTCATTAAATTTCTTTAAACGAGAAGGAAAAGGTATCGGGGGTACCTTAGGCGGAGGCGGGATGTAGGCTGGCTCTTTCTCTTGCTCTTGTACCTTAGGGGTGTCTTCCTCTACCGCCTTGCCTTTTTCCTCTCTTGTAAGCCTTGGAGGCGCTACTTTCTCAACCATCGGGTGTGTAATCTCCGAAAGTTGTTTTTCATTCCTTAGCTCGACTGCATTGATATGCTCACGGAGGTTCACCTCGTTCTTTCCAGGAAGCATTCCTTGTTGTCTTGATGAGGAGGAAGATGCAAGTTGGGCCACTTGATTGTCCAAGATCTTCAAGTGAGCTTGTACTCCTTCCAATTGCTTCTTGAATGCAACTTGATCATTTTCAATGCCCCCAATGGATACTCCTTGTGATTTTTGACCTTTGAGGATTTGAAATAGCATATCCTTGATGTCCGGGTCTTGGTCCTTGGGTTGCACTTGCTGTGGTCTATAGTTGGAATTCCCTTGATAACCTTGACTTCCTTGACCTTGTTGTTGATACTTCGGTTGAAAACCCGGAGGTCCTTGGTTGTTCCGTTGGAAGGCGGGTTGAGGATTTAGCGCATTCGACGTGTTCTTGTAGGAGAAATTGGGATGATTTCTCAATCCCGGGTTGTATAGGTTGGATGGATGAGTGTATTGGTTTGGGCCTACATAGTTGGCTTCTTCCGCTTCTTGATCAACCATGTACATACCCGGTTGAACTTGTGCTAAATTGGGATCCTCCACAGCAGCTACTTGTTTGGCATTTGCGAGTTGGACCTTTATCTCCGCAAGGTCGGCTAGCACCGCCTTAAGAGCTGCGTTCTCTCCCACATCACCTTTCACTGAGCTTCTCCTACTGAACTCGTTGGACGTATGGCTGCGTCCCTTGGCCAGTTTTGCAATTGTCGCCTCTAGCTCTTGAAACGGGATGTCATATATGTCACCTCCACATGCTGCATCAATCCAAGACCGGGTATCATCCTTCAACCCATGGATAAAGATGGATAGAAGGTAGTCTCTTTCCATTCCATGGTGAGGGCACATTCTTTGATATTCCTTGAAGCGTTCCCATGCATCATGGAGATTCTCCCCATCCTCTTGCACAAAAGCATTAATCCGATTCTTCGCATGTTGAGTCTTGGTAGGGGAGTAGTATTGCATAAGGAATTGTTCTTCCATCTCACCCCATGTCGAGATAGAGTTTGGCTCAAGAGTGTAGAGCCAATCTCTAGCTCTCTCCGTAAGCGAGTAGGGGAAGGTTTCAAGAAACACATCTTCAAGAGTAATCCCCGGTCTCTTCTTGATGGAATTCATGGGATCTCATGAGCGAATCTAATTCCTAAGAGATCGATTCTAGGGTCTGCGCGTAAGTAAAACAAAAATTTAGAGAACCCTAGAACCATGCTGTTATTGAATCGTAGAAACGTTAGAACGCTTACCTCAATCGATCAGGGGCCTGTCTCAATTGAAGAATCCGTCTGATCACGAAAGGGAGGAAGATTACCTTGCCCTCTACACGTATCCACACCACGGGATGGATTCCAACGCTTGGAACTTGTCTGCTAGGACTCGAATCTGTATTCGATATGTGCACCGAGAAATCTAGAGACTTTGAACTCGTTTTTGGATCTGCAAAAACTCTCTCTTTTCTGCCAAAATTCGGCAGTCAAAGTCTCTCACGTAATTAGGGTTTTAATCTCCTTCTTATAAAGTGATTTAACCCTAATTTCGGTTTAATTTGGAAAAACTGAAAACCGGAACGGACGGTACAGAAATGCACGTGGACCGTCCGTTCCAGCACGTAGAACGGACGGTCTGGCATTAGTGGACCGTCTGTTCCAGACCTTCTGGAATGGACAGTCCGTTCTGGACCGTCGGGTCTGGCACGGCGGACCGTCCGTTCCGGACTTCTGGTCCGTCCGTTCCAGACCCTTCCGTCTCGTTTTTTCCGTCGTTTTCTCGCACGTTTCGTCCTTCCCTGCGTGTGTGACCCTGTAGGCTCATTCGATATAGCAGTATAGTCCGAAATCTCTATTCCGGATATACAAGTCATAGGCGGTCTCTAGCAAGACACTATGACTACATATCTCGAATAGAGTTTGTTCGTGATCTTACGAACGCCAGAGATGATTCCGGTTGATGATCCTTTTGTATCATGATATCATATGTCGAACATAAGGCATGGACAAGCCACCTTATCTGATTCGACTGCTTTCTCGTTC
>NW_010964882.1:228845-230589 GCF_000463585.1 Tarenaya hassleriana
TCCTTAGGGTAGCTTACAAATAAACACTTATCAGATTTGGAGGATAACTTATCGGTCATCTGACGCTTCACGTAAGCGTCGCAACCCCAAATTCTGACAAACGATAACGCGGGACGCTTCCCTGTCCATATCTCATATGGTGTCGTTTCAGCCGACTTCGTTGGACTCCTGTTAAGCAGGTATGCAGCGGTCTCTAAAGCATAGCCCCAGAAGGACTTCGGAAGATCTGTCTGACTCATCATAGACCGAACCATGTCTAACAGTGTTCGGTTCCTCCGTTCAGACACGCCATTCCATTGTGGCATTCCAGGAGGAGTTAATTGTGATACAATACCACAATCAACCAGATAGTCAGTGAACTCTTGGCTCATATACTCGCCACCACGATCGGATCGAAGTGTCTTGATCGTCTTGCCAAGCTGGTTCTGTACTTCGTTTCTGAAAGCCTTGAACATTTCAAGTGTTTCAGACTTATGTCTCATCAAATAGACATAATCGTATCGACTGAAGTCATCAGTGAACGTAACGAAATACAGATAACCTCCTCTAGCTGGACAGTTCATTGGTCCGCATACATCACTATATATCAGATCCAATAACTCTGTCGCTCTCTGTCCTTTTCCCTTGAAAGGATGTTTTGTCATCTTGCCCATCAAATAAGACTTGCAAGATTCAAGAGACTCAAAGTCAAATGAATCCAGAAGACCTTCAGAATGAAGCTTCTGAATGCGCTTCCCGTTTATATGGCCTAGATGACAATGCCAGAGAAAGGTCGGGTTTAAGTCTTTCAGCTTAAACCATTTGGTACAAACGTTATAGATTGACCTGTATCTTGACGGTTCGTCATCCAAAACATAAAGGCTATTAAAATGGTAACCTTTACCATAGAATAAATCACCTCTATGAATGGACAGACGTTTGTTCTCAATAACAAATCTGAAACCGTCCGAGTCTAAGCATGAAATCGTTATAATGTTCTTGCTCATATCAGGAATAAAATAACAATCATGCAAGTCAAATACAAGGCCTAGAAGATAAAGTCAGATCGTAAGTCCCGATGGCTAATGCAGCAACCTTTGCTCCATTCCCAACGTGGAGATCTACTTCTCCTTTTGTCAGTTGCCTACTTCTTCGCAGTCCTTGCACATTTCCACAAATGTGCGAGGCACTTCCGGTATCTAATACCCATGAAGATATAGTACAGATGTTAGCTTCTATAACATGAATACCTGAGACAGAAGCTTCACCAAGCTTCTTATCCTTCAGATCCTCCAAGTAAAGGTGACAATTACGCTTCCAGTGTCCAGACACTCCGCAGTAATGACAGTCACCCTTATCGGGCTTAGGCTTGGGCGTAGAGGCAACTTTTGCCTTTTTCGCCGCCTTCTTTTTGGCTTTACCCCGCCGCTTCTTGCTGGAGTTTTTCTCAACAGCAAGCACAGTCTTGGGCACCACAATATCCTGCTCGGCCGATTTAAGCATCCCATGCAGTTCGGCTAAGCTCTTAGTCATCCCATGCATATGGTACTGCATCACGAACTAGTTATAGTCCTCGGGTAATGACATCAGGATCAAGTCTGCAACCAAGTCACCATCGAAGTTCACTCCCATACGCTCAAGTTCCTCAACATGAGCTCGCATGTTGAGGACGTGGGTGTTGACAGAACTGCCTCTCGGCATATCCGTCTTCACTAGAGCTTTCAGCGTCTTGTACTTTTCAGTACGCGCTAGCTCCTGAAACATG
>NW_010964882.1:230939-231632 GCF_000463585.1 Tarenaya hassleriana
AAAACAAATGCAGATTCTATTAATGATCTACTACCAGCTAGTCCATCATCAATCAGTGTCAATCTATCTATGATCCACTACCAGCTAGTCCATCATGAAACAATGACAACACAGATGCAAAGATGAGCTATATTCCCATAAAGATAAATAACCCTACAATAAATTTCTATATGGGACTAAGATCCGTATTTCACATAAGAATAAGTTTTTACACTCAGCCTTATGCTATTTAGGTAGACATCTAATGTCAATCACATCCAATGTGATTCTTAGGTCTTTTATGAGACTATGATATCGAATATCATTGCATACTTGTCTCATCTGTACCATTAAGTTTCAAGTCAAAACTTGACAACTTAACCCAAGATAAACCATATTCAAGCTGTAGGAACCACAATTTCCTACCCTGCCTCACAAAGATAATCCGGCACGCTCAACTTTGGCATGACCCGTGTTACGGACGATCGATCCCTTGACAGGCGCTCTAGTAATGGGAGGTACACACTTAGCATTACATAAACAAGGGATTTTCGAAACCGCACCTAGATCAAGCATCTACTTTCAAGCTATGAGAACCACCATTTCTCCATCTTGCCTCACCAAGATAATACGGCACACCCAGCTTTGGCATGACCCATGACACGTACGATCGAGGCCTTGACAAGTGCTTTACTTATAGAGCTTCTAGATCTA
>NW_010964882.1:232325-267517 GCF_000463585.1 Tarenaya hassleriana
ACCCAAAATTCGAACTCCTGCACTCTATGCAACATGAAACATGCAATCTACACTAGATTCAATCATCAAACATGCATAGATATCAAAGCAAACATGGATTCAAACAATTCAAATCCTAAAACGTGCGTGATCGGGTTCTACGAAATCAAAACAGAGCAACCAGGCTCAGATACCACTGATGGAATTCCTGGGATCTCATGAGCGAATCTAATTCCTAAGAGATCGATTCTAAGGTTTGCGCAGCGGAAGTAAAACAAAAATTTATAGAACCCTAGAACCATGCTGATATTGAATCGTAGAAACGTTAGAACGCTTACCTCAATCGATCCGGGGCCTATCTCAATTGAAGAATCCGTCTGATCACGAAAGGGAGGAAGATTACCTCGCCCTCTACACGTATCCACACCACGGGATGGATTCCAACGCTTGGAACTTGTCTGCTAGGACTCGAATCTGTATTCGATATGTGCACCGAGAAATCTAGAGACTTCGAACTCGTTTTTGGATCTGCAAAAACTCTCTCTTTTTTGCCAAAAGTCGGCAGTCAAAGTCTCTCACGTAATTAGGGTTTTAATCTCCTTGTTATAAAGTGATTTAACCCTAATTTCGGTTTAATTTGGAAAAACTGAAGACCGGAACGGACGGTCCAGAAATGCACGTGGACCGTCAGTTCCAGCACGTAGAACAGACGGTCTGGCATTAGTGGACCGTCCGTTCCAGACCTTCTGGAACAAACAGTCCGTTCTGGACTGTGGGTCTGGCTTCGGCGGACCGTCCGTTCTGGACTTTTGGTCCGTCTGTTCCAGACCCTTCCGTCTTGGTTTTTCGGTCATTTTCTCGTGCGTTTCGTCCTTCCCTGCGTGTGTGACCCTGTAGGCTCATTCGATATAGCAGTATAGTCCGAAATCTCTATTCCGGATATACAAGTCATAGGCGGTCTCTAGCAAGACACTATGACTACCTATATCGAATAGAGTTGGTTCGTGATCTTACGAACACCAGTGATGATTCCGGCTGATGATCCTTTTGTATCGCGATATCATATGTCGAACATAAGGCATGGACAAGCCACCTTATCTGATTCGACTGCTTTCTCGTTCACTGAGTTCGACTGTCTGAAATAGACGACGTTCGTCTATAGTGCGGCCACACATTTCTACAGTCTCGCTCACACGAGGGGCCCAGCGATATCTCTCTCTTTTACGAGAGGTACAAATCCCGTCTTGACTATCTACAATCCAGTACATGATTCGTCTCGTACCTGATACACGCCTTTATAGTCCTCCTATTACGCAGGACGTTTGACGTAATCAAAGCGCGTAACTCCTCATGTTGGATTCCGTAGATACCTCAGGTCTTAGGATCCAATCATGGAACCGTCACATGAGATTCAAGTCATGACGCTAATCCATGTGACAATCTCATGCGGGTCAATCCAGTATTCCATTCTCCAACGATAACAGATCTAGTATGCAAGAACATATAATGAATCAAATACTCTCATAAAACCATAGAAAGTATCAATACATCGAATGTATCTGAATAAAGCTCATAAACAGTACATTATAGAGCACTAAACCAACACTTCTTGATTGCCTTACAGTTCATCTTGAAGTTTGTAAGGTGAGCATTCGGGTCCTCATTTGGTCTCCCACAGAAACTCATGTTGTTGAGCATTTGGATGCATTGCGGTAGGAGTTCAAGTTCTTCTAGTGGTCCCCGATTGATGCATGATAGTAACTGAGTATGCTTCGGTTGTGTGTACATTCGAAGCATTCTAGGGGCTGCTTGAGCTGGACCTCTTTGGGCATTAGCCCCTCTCAACAGCTCTTCGGCCATCTCGGGTTGTTCTCATTCGAAGCATTCTAGGGGCTGCTTGAGCTGGACCTCTTTGGGCATTAGCCCCTCTCAACAGCTCTTCGGCCATCTCGGGTTGTTCTCTTCGTGTGTTGTTCTCTCTCAGCATTTCTTCGGCCATACCCCACTGTCTTTGCTGTCTCCGAGCGAAGCGTAGGGTCCTTTATATTTCGGGGTCGAAGATGAGTTGATCTCTACCGGTTGTGTTTCTTGTCATGGACTGGAAGAGCTGCACACCAAAGAGACAAAACAAACCGAAAGTGCTGTGAAACGGTTATGTCGCAAAGTAATCCAATCAAGAATCCAAGCAATGGTGATCTAGCAAAAATCTAGACTAACAGGAAAAAGCCTAGTCCCCGGCAACGGCGCCAAAAACTTGATTGTGCACGCACCGAGTCTTATATTTAGTACCCGATCCGTACCACTATCCGCAAGTATACGGTAGTTGTAGTACCGGGGTCGAACACGAGGACTAGGATGTATTAGTCTATCTCTAAGCTAGATTAGGTGGTCAAGTAAAAATATGGGTTGTGGTAAGTGTCGGAATAAGAGCAAACAAGTAAGATTAACGGTTTGTATAACGACGGTTTGAAGTGTTGTAGGTTCGGGATCCCTCAAGAATCGCATGGACGGTTAGTGATGCTACAATGCCCATGGGTTTATCTTCCAATTAGGGGTTTCAAGCACTTCCTCTAGAGTTTGTCTCTCCCGAGCTTAAACTCACTACCTAGAGAATCGATTCACCCATTTCCCAATGATCCAAATGATTTCTAGATGCATTAATGTACCCCATCATAAACCCAAGCAAGCTAAGCCATCCCCCAATGTGAATAACTCACTCATTTGACATTTGGTTCCAAACATCATTCACATATCCCTATGATCAATGTGTTCTACAATCATATCAATTAGGGTTTCAACCAAATCAATAGCATTAAGCACAAAACATCAAACCAATGGAAGAAAACTCAAAAGCATCATAGATAAGCATGGGTGTCCATACAAAAGTGGGGTTCCCTCACCCACAACAAGGTTACTACTCCATATCTAAAGGTCCAAAACAGAAAACAAAAGGGGAGAACATAGAAAAGGAGAAGAAATGCTCAATGTGATCTTCAATGGTGATCTCCTTCTTCAAGATGTCTCCCTAAGTCTCCAAATCTCCCTTTCCTCCTCTCCAAGGTGTTTTTCTTCCAAAGTGTCGAGTCCTCCTTCTCTCTCCTCAAACTCCCCTTTTTGTGCAAGTGCAAAAACTAGGTTTTTCCTCAAAAATCGGGCTTTTTCTTTTTGGGCCGGATTTGATATCGGGCGGTCGCTCACTTTTTGTTCAGGGTCGCCCATTTTCTCTTCAGTGTCGCTCGTTTTCTTCAGGGTGAGCGACCGCTCATGTGCACGAGCGACCGCTCATTCTTCTTTGCAACTCGAGGCGTCCGCCTTGTGTACCGAGCGACCGCTCGTTCTCTGTATTAGCACAGAGCGACTGCCTGATTCCGCGAGCGACCGCCCGATTGCTTGGCTGTCACAACGAGCGACCGCTCGGTATAACGAGCGGACCGCTCATTTTCTTTGAGCTATCCGGGACTTCTCAATTCTGCTCGTTTTCCGTGCCTCGTGCGTAAATATCCTCGTTCGATCATCCTGCAAGGGAAATGGAGGAAAGAATCCTACCCATGATCGTTTAACGTCCTATTATGCCTAAGATATGAGAAAAAAATCAAAGTGCGTGACGTTAGAAAACCGGTGAAAAACCCGTGTGATCAACATGCATAGACATCAAAGCAAACATGGATTCAAACAATTCAAATCCTAAAACGTGCGTGATTGGGTTCTACGAAAAGCATACAGAGCAACCAGGCTCTGATACCACTGTTGGATTTTTCTAGGATCTCTAGAGCGAATCCTATTCCTAAGAGATCGATTATAGGGTTTGCGCAGCGGATGTAAAACAAAAATTTATGAAACCCTAGAACCATGCATGTATGAATCGTAGAAACGTTAAAACGGTTTCCTCAATCGATCCGGGGCCTGTATCAACTGAAGAATTCGTCCGATCACGAAAGGGAGGAAGATTACCTCGCCCTCTACACGTATCCACACCTGGGATGGATTTCAACGATTGGAACTTGTCTACTATGACCCGAATCTACTATTCGGTATATCGCTTCGAGAAAACGAGACTTAGAACTCCTTGAACTCTTTGGATCTCCCCAAAAGCTCTCAAAGTTCTGCCAAAGACGGCTCAAAAAGTCTCTTCATGAATTAGGGTTTTAATCTCCTTCTTATAAGGTGATTTAACCCTAACTTCGGTTTAATTTTCGAAAAACCCAAAGCCTGGAACGGACGGTCCGGAATTGCACTTGGACCGTCCGTTCCAACATGTAGAACGGACGGTCTGCCTTTAACGTGGACCGTCCATTCCACCACGTAGAACGGACGGTCTGCGTCTTAACGTGGACCGTCCGTTCCAGTATCTGGAACGAACGGACCACGCGTCTGGATCGTCGGGTCTGGATCGTCCAGTATGGACGTTCCGGTCCGTCCGGTCTAGACCCTTCCGACTCGGTTCTTCGTCGTTTTCTCTCGTGCATTTGTCCTTCCCTGCGTGTGTGATCCTGTAGGCTCATTCGATATAGCAGTATAACCCGAAATCTCTATTTCAGATATACAAGTCATAGGCGGTCTCTAGCAAGACACTATGACTACCTATCTCGAATAGAGTTTGTTCGTGAACTTCCGAATGCCAGTGATGATTCCGGCTGATGATTCTTTTGCATCACGATATCATATGTCGAACATAAGGCATGAACAAGCCACCTTATCTGATTCGACTGCTTTCTCGTTCACTGAGTTCGACTGTCTGAAATAGACAACGTTCGTCTATAGTGCGGCCATACATTTCTACAGTCTCACTCACACGAGGGGCCCAGCGATATCTCTCTCTTTTTACAAGAGGCGCAAATCCCATCTTGACTATCTACAATCCAGTACATGATTCGTGTCGTACTTGTTACACGCCTTTATAGTTCTCCTGTTATGCAGAATGTTTGACGTATTCAAAGTACGCAACTCCTCATGTCGGATTCCTAGATATCTCAGGTCTAAGGATCCAATCATGGAACCGTCATATGAGATTCAAGTCATGACGCTAGTCCATGTGACAATCTCATGCGGGTCAATCCAGTATTCCGTTCTCCAACGAATACCTATGATTGTGATTGTATCCAATAGCTATGATCATCTCTATGATCATCAATCACACATCATACTAGTCTTATTATATCATTATTCCCACAATGATATATGACTAGGGAGTTTTAGTATCGTTCATAACAATACATGGATTTCACAACATATCTAGTATGCAAAACATGTAATGAATCAAACACTTTCATAAAACTATAGAAAGTATCAATACATCAAATGTATCCAAAGAAAGCTCGCAAACAGTACATCATAGAGCACTAAACCAACAGAATGCGCTTGCACCCGACAAAGCTGACATTTGCCTTGGTAGCCTCTTATGTTTGCATTGGAATGATGTTGAGGACGATGATCTTGATGCGATCGGTTGCCGAGGTTTAAAGCTCGCAGCATTGGCAGTGATCGGGACGTCATGTGGTGACATTCGAGAGGCGAGAACGTCCACTTCATGATTGATAAGTTTCTCATGGAGTTCGACGAACGAAATAGCGATATCCTTGGCGTGAACAACGTCTTTGATGGCTTTATACTCATCTCCGAGGCCAGTAAGTGTGAGATCAATGAGATCTTCATGATCCATTGGTTTTCCAAGAAGAGAAAGTTCGTCGGTTTTTACCTTGAAGAAATTCATATACTCGTCAATGGATTTGTTTCCCTTTGTGTAACGTCGGAGTTGTTCCTTAATCTGCTTCCCATGATCGCGACTCGAGCGGCCGTACGTGGTGGCCAAGGTGTTCCATGCATGAGCCGACGACGGTGATGTAGCTATGAGAGCTTGATAGGAACTGGAGAGAGAGCCAACGAGAGCAGCAAAAATAAGCCGGTCTTGACGGAACCACAGTGCAAAGGCGGGATTGGCAGTTGTGACATTGCTCACAGTGAGCGTTGGTTGAGGGAGCGGTATCTTGGTCAAGGAAACTTACGAGATTGAAACCTTGAAGCAGCAGAGCTCGGATTTGAACGCTCCAAGGAATGTAGTTTGTGGTCGTAAGCTTGGAGATGTTGGAGACATTGATCTTAATCAATGTAGTGCTTGGATTTCTTCTTTATCGTGGTTCATTCCATCCTCTTTGGGTCTTGTCAATACAATATGTATGTCTTCTTTCTCCCGTTCCTCTTCTTTGATGCTAACTGTATGAGTTGCATGGATAGGAAAAGGTAAAGTCTCCTCGAGTGGATGATGCGCTTGGGACATTATGTCCTCTTTGCGACTCTCCACCGAGTTCTCTTGCTTGTGTCTTCCTTCCACTTTGTTTTCGGTCTCTTTTTCCTTTTTGATCAGCTTTCTTGCGTTTTCTTCCTTCCTTTGTTCCATCATTTGAACAAACTCATTAGAGGTAAAAAGAGATTCAATGAGAGAATACGTTACCCGTATATTGTATTCTTTGATCGTTGATAATAAGGTGTCCTTGATGTCCAATGGGAGATGGTCAAAGATGTTGTCATCCACATCCCATTCCCCTTCATTTTGCTCTTCAAAATATGGACCGTCATCCACACACATGGCTTGAACTTCTTCTATGGAGAGGTTATTCCATGCGTCAACCTCTTCCTTAGTGCACCAAAATTGTTCTACAACACCGTTAGCATGTTCGATGTATGAACAATGATTTCCTTCTTCATTTTCAAGGCCTCCAAGATCATCCCAAGTACACCTCATGTGACCTTTTAAGGATGAATATGGCGGATGAATAAGGATAAAAAGAAAAAAAAACATAACTCATTCTTCATCATTTTGTCCAAGCTTCTTTTTTTATTTCTACAACCATAAAATCTATATGGTATCAGAGCACTAAGGTCTAAAGTGCCAAAAGTCTAGCTTTCCGCTGCAAACACCAAAGCAAATTACCTTCCGGCATCCATTGAAACCGAGAAGGAGCCTGCTCGTGTTATTTTTAAATTTTACCCCTTTTAGGCTATTCTTTCAAGCCAAGGAGAATTCGAGTTTTTTTTTCTTTTTATCCTTATTCATCCGCCATATTCATCCTTAAAAGGTCACATGAGGTGTACTTGGGATGATCTTGGAGGCCTTGAAAATGAAGAAGGAAATCATTGTTCATACATCGAACATGCTAACGGTGTTGTAGAACAATTTTGGTGCACTAAGGAAGAGGTTGACGCATGGAATAACCTCTCCATAGAAGAAGTTCAAGCCATGTGTGTGGATGACGGTCCATATTTTGAAGAGCAAAATGAAGGGGAATGGGATGTGGATGACAACATCTTTGACCATCTCCCATTGGACATCAAGGACACCTTATTATCAACGATCAAAGAATACAATATACGGGTAACGTATTCTCTCATTGAATCTCTTTTTACCTCTAATGAGTTTGTTCAAATGATGGAACAAAGGAAGGAAGAAAACGCAAGAAAGCTGATCAAAAAGGAAAAAGAGACCGAAAACAAAGTGGAAGGAAGACACAAGCAAGAGAACTCGGTGGAGAGTCGCAAAGAGGACATAATGTCCCAAGCGCATCATCCACTCGAGGAGACTTTACCTTTTCCTATCCATGCAACTCATACAGTTAGCATCAAAGAAGAGGAACGGGAGAAAGAAGACATACATATTGTATTGACAAGACCCAAAGAGGATGGAATGAACCACGATAAAGAAGATCCAAACACATTCGAGATAGAGCCATTTCCATCACCTCTAAGAAACCCGAGAATCGAATTCATATGGATAAGCACTAGAGTTTGTACTCTTTTCTCTTGTCCTATACACTTTGATTTATTTTTTAAATATAACGCTTATGGGTTGTTGAGCATTCTTCATCAGCCTTTACATGAGGGATTCTTCAAGCTTTCCAAGTACACGAGTGAGGGGGAATGTGACGGTATCCTCGTGTGCTTTCCAAGCGAAAACGATGCATCAAATGGAGAAACATCAAAGCAAACAACAAACGATTCAAATCTGTCCAAAATAGACGTTGAATTTCCTACTAGTTATGAACACTTTAGGTTAAGTAAACTTTCATCTCATACTTTTGTATTTGATCCCGGTTCATTTGAGAATGCATGTCTTGATAAAAAATATCACATAATAGATAGAAACGTGGATGAATATGAATATGAATATGATATGTATAAATCCATTGATTACAAGTTTCATATTTTTCGTGATCATTTCATGTATTTCAACTCTAATATAAATTACTTTATCAAAAGAATGATATTTTACTTATTTGACGTAAAAACCCGTCTAGCAAAGAATAAACATGCTATAACACTTTTCTTGCTTTTATTTGATAGAAATCATATACTTGCAATGTTATATTCGATTTTAGGGATTAAACGGAGTGCTACGGCCTCCGGTATGTTCTTTAACGTTTTACTTGAGTCGATGCAGAAAACAATGAAGGCTTTATGGAAGATGATGGAATACTTGAAGACATTCAATACAATCAAAGAGATACCCAATCTTCAAGATTAGCTTTTCAACATTTTCAAAGCTAATCTTGAGGGGGAATGTTGAAGTAAGTTTACCATATATTCACTGAAGACTTGGAATGCAACAAAGGAAATGATATATTATACAAATCAATGACGTGGCAATCAAATAATAAGGAATGTGGAGCACTTACTCAATGAGTCATTTGAGAATCTAATATCAAGGAAGCAATCACGTGGATCAAGGCTTAATGGATATCACAAATTTGACACATTTAGATTAGATTGATATATATATTTTATTCTTTCCATGTAATTCATTCTATAGCCGTTGTAATCTCATGTGTATATAACAAAACTATTGCATAAAGAAATAAGATAAGGTGAACACGGGACAAAGTCCCATTTTTCTTCATAACTCATTCTTCATCATTTTGTCCAAGCTTCTTTTTTTATTTCTACAACCATAAAATCTATAGATACCATATAATGTTTGAATGAATATTTGATTGAATGATTTCAATAATAATCTTACAAGGAGATATATACGGCCTTAACGTAGCTATAGTCAAGGGATTAGAATATGGTAAGATTACATATGTGTAGATTTTCTTCTAACTGATTGATACTCCTTAATATATACATCCTCCATATGTAATCATGTGACCAAAATAACTGTATAGTTACGTGATAGTCACATGATTATTTTCTGGAGAAATGTTTGTGCAGAAGTAGTTTTAGTAAAAGAATGGTATTTTGGATATTGTCCCTTTTCAATCTTTCATTCTATACATCACACCCGAATCTATCTATCGAACTCAACGCTATTAAAATCTATCTTCCAACCCTCTCTAATCTTTGGTTCTTTTTCTTGAGCAACGAATAAGAACAAAAAATAAATAAATGAAATCAATTTTTTTTTTATCATCAATCTTTTTGAACCAACAACACATAAAAGTGAGATGAATCAGCCATAGTTTTGACTATAGAGGGATTAGTAAACGAAAATCTGAGAGAAGTGAGAGAAGAGAGATGTGAGTGAAAGATAAGATAGATAAAGAAAAGTATAGAGAAAATTTTAGTTTTTTTAAAATAGGGTATTTTATATAAGAAATAAAAAAAAAATAAAGGTATTTTGGGAAAAAAAAATTACGCCAAAAAAAAGACATAATATAAAGTAAAAAAAAAATGTACACGTTGCAAATAGTTTTTTTATTTCATTAATTTCTTCTTTTCTTCATTAATTATTTACCAAACTTAATTTGTAATGGACTCGTAGTATTAATGAACTCATGAGGATATTTTGGGGGTCACAAAGGCGAAGTGGAAGGGAGAGTGGTTTTCCACTCAAATACTAAAATCCGACTGAGACAAATAAGATGAATCCATTTACTTGCAACAAAAATTATAACTATATATATATAAAACACCAAATACAGAGATATGTCTTTCGATATGTGGAGGCAACTTTAGACTATGTCTACAATTTTTGCCTTTTCATTTTTTATCTTTTGTTGGTAAACGGAAAAATTATTTTAATGAATAGCTGAAATTGTTTTGCATTTTTTTTCGCATTAAATCAATAAGTTGTTTTCATTAGGTTTATATTTACGGTATAGATTTCTAATTTTTAGTCTAACTAGTCTCTTACAGATGAGATTATATAGAGTAAATTCTCGGTAAAATTGATATTGGAGATCTTCTAAAGAGAGGTTTAGAAAATTTTATTATAAAAAAATGTTGATATAAATGTATTAAAAATTGATATAGATTATTTACTTGACACAAAAATATATCTGTAAAACTAATTGTTATAAAATCAACATTATATTGTTTGTATAAACAAGTAGTAAAAAAATATGAGTATCGTCGTATATACGTTGCGTAGATTCGATGTTAATTATTTGTTTTGGTTGTCCTGAGTGTCAGTCTTTTTTTTTTTGGTATCTACAAAAACTTTAGTTATAAGGTAACAATAAAAATGATATTTTAAAATATTGTAGTTATAGTTTTCTTAAGAATGATTAAATTTATGTACCTAACATAAAACTTTTTGATAATGTTAAATTTTTCACCTATATAAATCTTTTTAGAAAATAATGTATTGAATGATACAACAACTAATTCATAAAAAAGTATTACTAAATTTCATATAATACTGATCCATTTGTGAATGAACGGATTTTTACTATAATATCATGTCCTTCATATGGAGAGTTTTACGATATTGTTACTATTTTTTTCAAAACTATATATTAGCCAATTAAAAATTAAGTAATATATCTTTTTTAAAATTATATTGATTATAACTTAACTAAAACGTTGAAACTTAATCTTTTAATAATAAAACAGTGTTCTAAAATGAACACCATCTATAAATTTGATCTTTTTACTAATATAAAAATATAGACTGATTTTAAAATCCAAATATATCCTTTTTCTACTATAATTTAAAGATTGATATTATTTAGAAGTTGATTTTTAATAAACTAATTTTATATTTTAATATAATATTTTGTTTTATATAAAATCCATTTGGTTTCATTTAACATTTGATTTGATTTAAAGATACTTATTTTTATTTATTTAAAATTATATATGATATATGATATTTATAGAGATAAAAATTTAAAATTTAATAATAAAATAAATATAAATAAAAATATAAAATTAAATAATAACCATCACATGGATTTCTTGAAAAGGTGGGGTGACGCCGCCCAACCTTCACGTTCACCCATGCAAATATCACCCTTACCCTTCACCGACATTCTACACGATGAGCCAAACAGAACCTCCGGTGTCCGTGTCATATCGTATCTAACAGATACCCGAAACAGTAAATTGAAAGAAACAAATCGTTTGTTGAAGATTAAAGCGCCGACAATAATGGCCGGAGAAGAAATGCAGATGGGAGCGAATCGAAATCTGCGAAAGGAAGGTAGGAAAGGGGAGGAAGAAGAAAACCCAAGAGAGAAAAGAAGGGAAGTTAGATTCTAAAAATAGGTGACCCAAAGTTTTTTTTATAATGGAGGACCCTACTTGTTATCTTTCGGTGCGATGATTAGATAAACTTCTGGTCATAAATCTTATTGATCTAGAAATTACATTCTTCCCCGCCAATAGAATCGAACACCCAAAGTTGAGGTGCATTGCATCTGCAGATCGACTACTATACTACCTCTAGATGGATCAGGTAACCGAAAGTTAATAAGAGCCCTAGGTTAACATCGATGAGAAATCAAGCAGTTTCCACAAATCAATTGGCAAATGCGAGATTGATGAGAAGAAGACGATGACGACGAAGAGGAAGAAAATGAAAGAGATGCAGTATTGATTAGGTCTTTTGTAATTGTGATTTTTAGTTTCCGATATCAGTTGATTTATTTTCTCTCTGGGGGGAGGAGGAAGAGGGAGTGTTTGGTTATGGGGATTAAGGATTACAGAGGCTCTAGAGGTGGAGAAATCCGTTTGACGCTGTTGGGTTGTGACTGACTTTTGTAAGGAAGTAATCGCACTTCCGAGAGATTTTTTCTATATTTTATTTAAATTATAAAAACACAAAAAAAAAAGGTCAAATAGTGGTCATTACAAGGAAATATCATTTTATTGTAGAAAAGAAAACATGAGTATAATTTTCAAAGCGTAATGAAGCTAGAAAATTCAAAAAGTAAATGTTTGGTGTTCATGGTAGAAAAATAAAATGCGGAAATAAAATAAGACAAATAGAAATGAACGGAATTACTTTTATTGCTACATCTCTTCTTCTTCTTGTTCCATTACAATGAAAATAACTCACATATTTATAGAAAAATTAACAAATGAAATAAAAGGAAATATAGATATAACGGAAATAAATATGATTCACAATATTTAACATAATATTGTGTTCCTCCAAAATCTAGATTTTCCTCCAATCACATATTCATTTTCCTACTTTAACATTCCCCCTCAAGATTGATTTTGAAAGAATGCAAAAATCAATCTTGAAAAGATAATGCGATAAAAATCCATAGACATTTTCATTGTCTTTTAAAAAATCCATAAACACCAAATTTAGTTCTTTTAGAGAATATTACCCATGTTCAAATCACTTCGCTTGACTTTGAAGTTCTACCTCTAACTCTTGTCATAGCACCTCGCTTGATCTTAGAGTTTTTAGGTTTGACTTCTTTTTGTCACAGCACCTCGTTTGATTTTGGAATTTTTACTCCTATTTGAACGATTTGGATATATGAACATCCAAAAACTAAAAAAAAAAAAAGAGATTGAGAAAAAAAAAAGATATAGAGCAGATCGAAATTTGGATAATATATGAACATCTAAAACTAAAAAAAAGAAGAGATTGACAAAAAAAAGAAGAAGATATAGAGCAGATCGAAAACCGCTCTGATACCATGTAGAAAAATAAAATGCGGAAATAAAATAAGACAAATAGAAAAGAACGGAATTACTTTTATTGCTACATCTCTTCTTCTTCTTGTTTCATTACAATGAAAATAACTCACATATTTATAGAAAAATTAACAAATGAAATAAAAGGAAATATAGATATAACGGAAATAAATATGATTCACGATATTTAACATAATATTGTGTTCCTCCAAAATCTAGATTTTTTTCCAATCACATATTCATTTTCCTACTTTAACATTCATAAAACCAATGTTTGTATATAAGATACCAATTTTGTTTTGCCAAACACTCCATGGCCATGTGCAGAGTTTGACATGAACGAAGTGAACGAAGAGGTTGACAAAATGATAAGACGTTGTGGAGGATTGCCGTTGGCTGTCAGAATACTAGGAGGGTTGTTATCCACCAAACGTACAGCATCCGAGTGGAAAATGGTACATGATAATATCGGATCTCAAATTATAAGAGAAATCAGCCCTGATCAAAACGTTAATCAAGCATTCCAGGTGTTATCTTTGAGCTACGAAGATTTGCCATTTCGTCTAAAGCATTGCTTCCTTTACTTGGCCCATTTTCCAGAAGATTATGAGATAAATACGGAAAAGTTGGGTTGCAGAAGGAATCGTAGAAATGTCGTCAGAGGGTACTAATAGGTCCGTTCGAGAAATGGCAGAAATCTACCTTGAGGAGCTTGTTAAGAGAAATTTGGTTTTAGTCTCTCATATAGATGATGTGAGCTCAAGAATTGTCAAAATTAGTGTGCATGATGTAATGAGAGACGTGTGTTTGTTGATAGCCAAAGAAGAGAACTTCCTTGAAGTGATCAGTGCTAGGACTCTCTTTTCAAGCGTCAATTCTTCAACTTCTGTGCCCAGATTTAAGTCTCGCAGACTTGTTGTACATTTTGGTTCGGTTGATGGTGATGATGAAGACTATGACAAATAAGGAACCCAAAGTTACGAAGCCTTTTGTGTATCATTCGAAGCGATGATTGTTGGATTTCAGCTCTGAACTTTGGAAAATTACGTCTCAGAGTGCTAGATCTTTATCGAGTATACTTTCCAGGAGGAAAGTTTCCAAAGAGCATAGGGAAGCTCGTTCACTTGAGATACTTGAGAATAGAAGGGATGAGTTTATCAAAAGTACCATCTTTTCTCGGAAATCTAACGTTGTTGGTTTTTTTAGATTTGGGGATTTATGGGCCAAAAGTTCATATACCCAATGTTTTGAAGAGAATGAAGGATTTGAGATACCTTGTGTTACCTTATCGTCTCAGCAAAGAGACCAAGTTGGAATTGGGTAGTCTGGTAAAGTTGGAGACCCTGGAGAACTTCTCGACGAAGCATTGTAGAGCGGAGGACCTTCTCAGTATGAAAAATCTTAGGCAACTTCGTATCAATGTCTATGGAACATCGGATGAGGAGGCTTTACTTTTATCTCTCAATAATAAGCTGAAACTTGAGGAGTTTGTATTATGTCACCATCAGACCGAGGGCCATGTTAAATTCGATATAGGAGGGCTCGTTTCAGGGTTCCCACGTCTCCACCAGTTAAGGTTGGAAGGCGTAAAGATGGAAAGGTTGCCAGACAAACTCCAATCTGCTCCATGCCTCACGACTATATGGTTAAAGGGTTGTAGAATAGAGGAGGATCCAATGCCCATTCTTGAGAAGATGCCTAACTTAAAGGAAGTTTGTTTACAGATGCACAGTTTCGTGGAGAGGAAAATGGCATGTTCGAGAGACGGGTTCCCTCAATTGCGTTCTTTGCATCTGTACTCCTTACAAAATCTAGAGGAGTGGGCGGTGGAAGAAGGGTCGACAATGCCTCGTTTTCGTCGTATATGGATCCAATGTTGCCCAGAGCTGGAGAAGTTGCCTGATGGGTTGAGAAACATCTCTACTCTAAAGGAGTTGGACATAGTGTTGATGAAAAGGGAGTTCATGGACAGGTTAGTTGAAGGCGGAGAACATCATTACAAGGTCCAACATATTCCTTGCGTCACATTTGACCTTTGGGACGCAGAATAATAGCCAACAAAAACACCTAAGGTTAAATCTTTTTTTTTTGGTTTGGTAAAATGTGATTTGGTATTAACATTGTGAAGTTCTCAAATGTATAAAACCAGTCCAACGAGTATGGCCATGGCTGGTTTGTTTTCGGCCATCATCGTGTCTTGGATGAATGACCCGAGGTACCATCTTCTTTCTCCAACACGAAAAATTTGTCAAGATCTCTGTTTCGTTCTGCAATGATTGTATTAGAGACTGTTGGGCCTTAAGGCCCATTGGTGAAGAAAAGAGAACCTTCTCTTTGAGAAGGAGGTTTCGGTGTTAACCAAAACGCAGCGTATTGGACGAGGGTTAATGAAACACTAAGTCTATCGGTTCTTTGACGGGATGACACGGTGCTCGAGAAGAAGGTTCGAGAGAGAGAGAAAGAGAAGGGCGATCGCGGAGGCGATCGTGAGGAGAAGAGAGAGAGAGGCAAGGCGGCCGACGTTTCTCGGAGACGATGGAGAAGTAGGCCCGAGGATTCGCTGACGCCGTTCTGGCCGAGACGTAGGCCCGAGGTAACTCGGTAACCGAACTCGTAAAAATCCACTGTGTCTTCCTTCGGTTCTTGAACACATGAGCGTCGGAGAGAACCGTGAGGGTTCGATACGCACTTCACAAAGTGGTATCAGAGCTCGGTTCCGATCCAGGGAGCATCGCCGGTCAGGCGAGGTAAGTTAGGGTTTTCCGGTTTCGGTTTTTTTCTTTAGAGTCGAGTCTGTGTGAACGATTTAACCTTCTACCGAGTGTGCAAGGCGCAAGATCGGATCGAGATCGGCGCCCGTATAGAGAGATCTGAAGGTTTCTAGAGTCAACGACGACAAAGAGTCGGTTTTAGACTCAGGTTTTATCGTCTTAGGATGATGGAGTTAGATATTCTAGCTCGGTATACCCCGAAAGGGGGTATGGTGGAAGGACTAGGGGTCTCGGGCAAACCCGAGAAATCGGGTTGCAGGAGAAGGCCAAGGACCAGGTGGAGTGAGTTGTTCCGCGGGTAAGTAGGGACACTACAAGAAGGTGTTGTAGGTCCCGGATGACGAGGTAGGGAGAGTCCGAGGTAGAAGGACGTTTTGACCTCGGAGGAGTAACCGAAGATGCTTCGGTTCTCGGTGGTAGGTCAGGAGGTGAGGTCTCCACATTTAGGTGGAGCTTTCTCGGGTAGGATGCTCAGGAGATGGTGTGAGCAGGGAGGTGTCGGGTTTTCACCGGGTAGAGTCGGTGTAGGTTGGAGCACTAGAACACTCCTTCTCGAGGTGGAGCACGTGCACTCACGTGTCTCATTCTTGGTGGAGCATTCATAGATGACTAGGAACGTCTTCACGGGACAAAACCGTGGGACAATTCTAGTTGGCAGGTTAGGGTCCGAGGGTAGAAGTCGTTCACCTATAGATAGTATAGACTTCACGGGGATCCGGGCTAGGTATCTAGCGGTTTCGGTAGTATGACTCAGGTTAGTCTCGGGGGAAGTCAGGATAGACTTAGGAGACGGGTAGACGTCGGGTATAATCCTCGGGTTCGCTAGCGAGTATTATCTTGGACTTTACTAGGAGGGTTAGTTAGAGGTCTAGGGAGTCATACGACCGAGGGTAGCGTTCGCCGGTCGGGCGACGCGGAATAGGACTATGGCTCGAGTCTTATCGGGGTGAACGTTCTAACACGTTTACCGAGTGTTTCAGGTATAGATGAGCTGATCGGTGGCGGGATAAGGCGACGAGGCCACGAGGAGTCATCGACGGGAGCTTCATCAGATTGAGGGCGATATGTGACTAACTCCGGGACATCAGGTAAGTGAGGTAAGTCAGGTAAGTTACGCTTTAAATTTCGACGAAAGTCGAAGGATCGACGAAAGTCGATCGGTGCTGGTATCGGCGAACCACTAGTATTTATTATATTATGTTATTATTCTCTTTTGTTCGTTTCTCTTTCTCCACCAAGGTGGAGATTGTTGGGCCTTAAGGCCCATTGGTGAAGAAAAGAGAACCTTCTCTTTGAGAAGGAGGTTTCGGTGTTAACCGAAACGCTGCGTGTTGGACGAGGGTTAATGAAACCCTAAGTCTATCGGTTCTTTGACGGGATGACACGGTGCTCGAGAAGAAGGTTCGAGAGAGAGAGAAAGAGAAGGGCGATCGTGAGGAGAAGAGAGAGAGAGGCAAGGCGGCCGACGTTTCTCGGAGACGATGGAGAAGTCGACGGTGGTGCGGTAAGCAAAGGCCGGTCTCGGTAAGTGTCTCGGGTTTTCTTCTCTGGTTGTAAATCGGTGAGCCTCCGACCTTGTGTGGAGGGTCTCCGGGTGTATTTCTCTTCTCTGTTGTTTCTTCCGTACTCTAGTGGATTCGCCGGCGCCGTTCCGGCCGAGACGTAGGTCCGAGGTAACTCGGTAACCGAACTCGTAAAAATCCGCTGTGTCTTCCTTCGGTTCTTGAACACACGAGCGTCGGAGAGAACCGTGAGGGTTCGATACGCACTTCACAGAGACATATATATTTTACAATATCCTCGCTCCATTAATCTAAATTAAATGTATGTATTCATTTTCTAATTAATTACTGTGTTGAATAGTTGTAAACTCGAAATATCCCACGATAAAAATTTCAAGGAAAGGAATAATTTTATAAACAAATAAATTTTGCATGCACCTTTTAGTTAGCCGGATGCAGGCCGACCTGACTAACAACACCCATCAGAATATACCCAGTCCATCCAAAATGGGTCGAAGGGATGTTGAAAATGCGTAATAGCCTTCAACTTAAGCCTGTTTTCGTCTTTTTGTATGTTGATAGTTTAGTAACCTGAATTACAAAAGAGAACCACTAAGTGGTAGTCTATGTTACATGAAGACTTGGTACAAAAGAATTAGTCCAAAAAAATTTGGAGGAACAACTGAGTGCTGATCATGCAGACTAGCCCCTTCAGGGAGTTTGAAACCACCCTTTTAGCAACTCACTGGCGAAAGCTCGTCTGGATGTGTGGTTCTGATCCCTGCAACTTTCGCTCGAAAGGCTACGTCAATATCCTTTCTCAGGACTGAAAGAGCTTTGAAGCGAGCGGAGTGGATTCTAGCATTCCTTTCGGACCAGATATTATAGATGTATAGCTGCCAACTTATACAAACACCATAATATCGGGACTGGCTATCCCAATTCCTCAATAGCCAACCAAGAATGTTGTATCAAGTTAATGACGGAGGTAGAGGAGGAGTCCATGCACTTACCTAATTCACTGAGATTCGGACATAGAAAAAATAGATGATCTCTACTTTCTTGTGTGTTTGCACAGTAAATACATGTAGTGTCAATAAAAATCTCCATGAGCTCGTACGACCACAGATTGTGCCCGGATAGTCAAGTGATGAAGGAGTGCTTTGGAGTATTGAATTTGCACCTCACTACCTTGTGCCACAATATCTTTGCATCAACAAATAAGAACAAAAAACATCTTGAAGTGTTTTTCATTCTTCTCTCACACATTCTTTTTCTCGAGCAACAAATAAGAACAAAAAATAAATAAATAAAATCAATTTTCTTTTATAATCAATCTCTTTAATCCAACACATAAAAGTGAGGCGAATCAGCCATGATTTTGACTATAGAGGGATTAATAAACGAAAATATGAGAGAAGAGACATGTGAGTGAAAGATAAGATAGACAAAGAAAAGTATAGAGAAAATTTTGGTTTTTTTTTTTAAATAGGGTATTTTATATAAGAAATAAAAAAAAACTAAAGGTATTTTGGGGGAAAAAATAACGCCAAAAAAAACTAGGGGTGGGCGTTTCGGGTTTCGGGTTTCGGTTCCGTATTCAAGCGGTTCGGTTCGGGAACGGTATTTTCGGTTTTATAAAAAGTGTACCAAACTAGAACCGAATGTTAAACGGTTCGGTTCGGTTCGGTTTTAGTATCGGGTCGGTTTGGAACTGTACCATTATATGAATACCAAATAAGTACCGAACTATAATATTTACACATATATTAGTGGAATATTCGAATTTTGGTTCGGAATTCATACGGTTCGGTTCGGTATTCATACGGTTCGGTTCGGGAATGGTTCATTCGGTTCCATAAAAAGTATACCAAATTAGAACCAAACGTTATTCGGTTCGATTCGGTCCGGTTCGGTTTCGGGACGGATCGGATCGGTACTAAATTACCGAAGCGAAGTGCCCACCCCTAAAAAAAACACATAATACAAAGTACAAAAAATGTACACGTTTGCAAGTAGTTTTTTATTTCATTAATTTCTTCTTTTCTTCATTAATTATTTACCAAACTTAATTTGTAACGAATGACTCGTAGTATTAATGGACTCTTGAGGATATTTGGGGGTCACAATCACAAATGGGAAATGGAAGGGAGAGTGGTTTTCCACTCAAATACTAAAATCGGATTGAGACAAATAAGATGAATCCTTTGATCGAGTTAACGGGAGCGAATGGTCCAAGATTATTGAGGGTACCATTAAACGCGAAAGTAAGGGCTGCAGTTCGGAACGGTGAATGGTACCTCCAGGGGCTCGCTCCACCGCTGCTCAATCGATCTTGACAAGAATTACTTCGATAACCCCTCCGGCAGATGGGGCGGGGAAAGACAAGTATGAGTGGAAGACATCAGACTCCTCCTACAGCCAAGAGTTCTCCTCCAAAGCGACTTGGCAGTTGTTACGGTCTAGAGGCCCCCTGTTGCGTGGTCAAAACTGGTATGGAGCAAATTGTCAACTCCTCGTCTCAGCTTCAACATATGGCAAGTTCTCCTACAAAGGCTCCCCACCAAAGACCGACTATCAAGTTGGCGATTGAGAGTTGAAACCACATGTGTTCTCTGCCAAAGCGCGAATGAATCTTACACTCATTTGTTCTTTGAATGTGATTATAGCATGCAGGTTTGGAGGTTGTTTTCTTCGGTTTGCTACTCGTCACCTCCACATTCTCTGGCAGGTTGCAATCTTTGGCTTCAAAGGCAAACTGAAGCCGAAAATTCGCCGCGACGGGACTTAGCTTGGCTCCTCATACAGATAGCAACGTATGTTATTTGGCAGGAGAGAAACCGCCGACTATTTAGACAGGAATCACGTTCTATCGGGAAACTATAGTTGGTGATTGATAGGATGGTGAGAGACATCGTCATTTCAAGGGAAACTACTATGACTCCGGTGAGTAATGCTCTCGAGGACATGTGGCTATTGATTACGGAAACAATTCGGCAATATTAGAGGGTCAAACCTGATTCGCTTTTTCTTTTTTTTGGAAATCTTCTTTTGATGGAATCTGTACAGGGTGAGTTTTCGACGAACTGTCAGGTATGTAAAAAACTGTTTTTGATTGATTAATAGATTTACCGTTAACAAAAAAAAAAAAAATACCAAACACAAAGATGTCTTTGGATATGTGGAGGCGACTTTAGACTGTTTACTATTTTTGCCTTTTCATTTTTTTTTTCTTTTGTTTGTAATGAATAAAGATATAAGATTGCTATCATATATATTTTTGTTTTTGTTTTTGTTTTTGATTTTTAGCTTTTGTAGTTTTTACAGTTTTTAAAAAACTTAATTGGTAAAAATAATATTTTAGCTTTTAGTTTTAGATTTTATATTTAAAAATTACCAAAAAAAGGTTTTTATTATTAAAACAAAAATCATATTTATTAATATTAGTTTAATGTTGCTGTAATTTCATCTCGAATTTCCTCCATATACCTAAGCGTAGCATCGTTCTGGTTTTGTTCGTCATTTTCATCATCCGGTCAATCATCTTAATTTGTTGCATCACTTTTTTCAACGTGTTCTGACTCAAAATCAATATCTTGTAAAGTTTGATAAATGAATAAAATTGTGCAGCGCCATTGTTGCCGCCACAACCTTTCGTTGGACCTGTATATTGTACCTTGGTTTTTCTTATAGAACGCGTCATTTCGCCTTCCATATTCCGAAAGTTCACTCAATTACGGATCTAAGGGAAGAATGTTTCTTGTTAAACATTTCTTTATAACTAGTAGGTTGGCGTGATGTAATGTATTGATCAGGGTGATACCTCTCTTTATTGTATCGTCACCTTTGAAAAACATTATTACATACACCAATCAACAATACAAAAAGTTTATTATACTATAATAAAGATATATTTATAGATTATATACATCTCTAACATTTGACGATTGTCTCTTTGAATTCACCATGTTTGCACTGACATATATCATATTTTTCATTTCCTATATAAATAATATAAATATAATATATATATATATATATATATATTTAAATATAACGTATATGTATTTATGTATATACATATATATGTGTATGTATAACTATAGATATAAGATTACTACAATATATATTTTGAATTACATACCTCAAATTTTGTTTTTTATAAAACTTTTTTCAAACATGAATTGTGGTAAAAATAGTAAGAATATTATCTTTATATAGACATAAGTATAATATAAAATTATTTTTAAAAGGATAGATATTTTTATCTTTAGAATAATTTATATAATTATTTTTTAATAAAAATAAAAAAAATCTACTAACAAATCGCTGAAATCTACACAAGATTAGTTTTTGACTTTTACTTCGCCACAATCGTTTCTTTCTTCTTTTGTTGTTAAATGGGGAAAGTATTTTAATGAATAGCTCAAATTGTTTTACATTTTTTTCGCATTATATCGAAAGTTGTTTTCATTATGTTTATATTTTATGGTATAGATTTCTAATTTTTAATAAAGTAATCTTTTATAGCTGAGATTAGATAGAGTTAATTCATCGGTAAATATGATATCGGAGATCTCTTTAACGGTTTAGAAAACTTTATTATAACGATATTAGTTATATTTTATCATAATATTTGAAACAAAAAAGAATTTAGACGGTAAATAAAAGGCAATAGTCTCATCATTTTTTATCAATAGTTATTCTAAAAAAATCCTATAACATTCATAATTAAATAAAATATCCCTTGGGGACAAAGATCGCATTCTTTATACTATATAAATTTGCCCATATTCTCACTGACCGGTAGATTTATTCCGAAAACTTAAAAGATAGATTGTTCCATCTTTGTTCTAATTAGGCTACGAGAGCTAAATTTGAAATATTAAAAAAAATTTGATGGATCGTATTTAGAAATCGAAATTCATCCAAAATAACCGTTAGTGGTGATATTGGGAATTGATCCAAATCGAAATCGTAATACGACATAAAAATCAAATGGCATATTTTTAAAAAAACAGAAAAATACGAATGGAATATGAAAATAATCGAAACACTAAATACAATTCAATTCAAACCGAATTTATTTGGTTTTAGTTTGGGTTATTTTTAAAATTCTATTCAACCCAGATTTTAAACGAATCCAAACAAAATCAATAAATTATGAAAGAAAAAGTGGATGAAAACCGATGAAATTTGAAACAAATGGAAGGAAAAAAAAATCAAACTGAACCGATTTGGTTTTTTTTTTTTGTTTTTTTTTTTTTTATACTGAACCCTACCAAGCCGATTATGAAAAAAACTCAATAAAATCCAAACCAAAATGTCGACGTGAAAGTATAATAGAGTCAAGTCCATGATCAGTGTGGGGGCTTTTCAGGCTGTTTTTAAACCGAGGGGTTTTCTTTCAAGAAAAAAAAAAGTACATGGGCTATTTATAGGCCCATCAAAATGTGAAAAAAAGGGTATCCATAAAAGAAATGAAAATTTAAAAATAAGAATTAAAAATGTCACGCATGCCGGATTCGAATGGCCAACAACGTTTAAACCCCTAAAAATATATTTGAAATAAAAAATTTCATCTAAAAAATCTATTAAGATGTGAGATATAGATGGTATGGGTGGACAAAATGTCTGAAAAATCCGAATCGATCCGTTATTCGATTCGTATCCGAACGAAAAATTCGGATATCCAGAGTTTACGGATCGGATACGGATATTTATTTGGAGATATTTGTCGGATACGTATATCGAATTGAATTATCCGATATATCCGATCTGATCCATACTTTCGTAATAATATTATTAAATATAAGAATAATTTGGTATGAAGATTTAAAATTTTTAATATTTAAACGTTTTTAGGGTGATTCAAGAAAAATTTTATATGTATTGAGGTTTATAATGTTTAATATTTTGAATATTAAGATTTATTATGTTTAATATTTTGAATTTTAAATTTTGAATATATTTGTATGAGATAGATTATGATTGTAATTGAATTGATTTGGAATGTTTAAATTATAAATTTTAAATTATGAATATCATTTATATTAAATAGATTATACATTTTATTTGGGTTTGAGTTTGTTATTTAATTTTTATTCAAATTTTTATAATGTTTTAGGTCGGATATGGATATTCGCAAATATCCGTAATTTTTAGGAATATCCGAAGTTGTGGATATCTAAAAGTTACAGATCGGATACGGATAACAAAATTAAATATTTGTGCGGATTAGATACGGATATCTCAAAAATTCCGGATACCTGATCCGTGTTCACCTCTAATAGATGGTCCTGATATATTAATCAGGACGTGCACCGTAATAGACATGGACAGAACCATTTATAAGAGAATGGGGTCCAATGTTCCCACTTTTAAATTAAAAAATATATAATTTCATTATAAATTCTATAACATTTTGATTAATAACATTAATATCCCTATAATAAAAAATTAAATTTATTTTTAATTTGCTCCCGACAATGATGATAGATACATATAATTCTCCATAAAGGAAAAAAAGGTTTTCTAATTATTATTATTTTTTTGGTTAGGTTTTCTAATTTGTATCGATCAAAAAGAAAGATATGCGTTATGATAATATCCCAAATAAAATATTCTTGGAATACATTTATTTCTGTAGAATGCACGCATATACATATATATATATACACGCATATATATATATATATACGCACACGATGGGAATGGATCCTACTCATGACAAAGGTGATGTCATCTCTTAGATTTCACAAGAATCGGGCCCATGTTCTTGGAGTGGTCATGAAAACCCGAAGAAGATGAAAAGGAAAAAATGAATCTATTAACTATTTGACCGTCACAATCGTATCATAAACATGAATTTCCGGTTCAATAATAACCTGGTCTCCTTCAAGGTTCGTCAGTCAATTCCCGGTTCGGCTCAAATTAAACCAAATCCGAAACCTCTACGTGATCCAGCAGCTCCCCGTCCTTGTTTTCCTGTCTATGCAAAATATGTATGTTGTTTGTAGGCATCCAAAACAACAATACATATAGGTTTCCCTATTTTTAAAATAATTATTCTGATAGTTCAAATTATATAAATAAGAATAAAATTGGAAAGCATAATTTGTCCGTTTTATGTATAAATATTGAAATTTGAATATAACGTTGTTATTATATACTCTTATTATTCAAAGTTTACGGCACAATATTTATAGAAATAAAATATAAAAAACCTATATTTTTTTAATATAGAAATCTAAACATCATTGCTAAAATCAAACCTAATACAGGACAAATATTTGACTAATCTTTTACAATGTTCTCATTAATATCATTAATATTAAGTACCTCCATGTTATGTGAATAATAAACCTCGCGTACATAAAAGAAATAATTGTACAAATAAATGGTTGAAAGTGGAAGGTATAATTTACCTTATAAGTGCCTAATCTACTTTACAACAAAAACACATGCATATATAATAATCTGGTCAATCAACGTTGTATGATTCTTAATAGTAATTTATAAATAAAATTAGTGGAACCGGCCTAACTCGAATATAAAACAATTGAATGGTCATTAGATTCTTTGTGGAATGAATTGGCGTCTACAATTATAATAGTTATGTAAAAGAAAAAGTTATTCGAAAAAATCGAATTTATACTGAAACAATAAAAGAAATACTACACTACAAAATTACAAATTCTATTCAATTTTTTCTTACAAAAATGTGGTTTTTAAATCCTGATCTTTAAATATCATCATCCGCAACTTCATTTTGAATATTTTTTTAGTTCGTTTTTGTCATTTGAAATGGATTTGGATTTTTAAAAATTTATTAATAGAAAATGGTCAAATGATGTATAGGGTGATATTTCAAGTTTAGGTTATATTTTGATTCAATTGTTTTGGGATTAAAATTTTTGATTTTATAAAAACTATATTTATTTTATATTTATATTTATTTTGTATTTATCTATGATTTTGGTCTAATTTAGATTTTATTGACATCTAGTTTGTTTTGATTTTTATTAAAAATATATTTAATTTTGAAGATACTTTTTTTGTTTACGTTCAAATTCATTTCGCATTTTAGTTTAAAAATCATATTTTATCATTTCTATATCAAATTTATTTTAAATACGAATATATATATATATATATATATATATATATATATGTATGTGTGTGCCAGCAGCTCCCCGTCCTTGTTTTCCTGTCTATGCAAAATATGTATGTTGTTTGTAGGCATCCAAAACAACAATACATATAGGTTTCCCTATTTTTAAAATAATTATTCTGATAGTTCAAATTATATAAATAAGAATAAAATTGGAAAGCATAATTTGTCCGTTTTATGTATAAATATTGAAATTTGAATATAACGTTGTTATTATATACTCTTATTATTCAAAGTTTACGGCACAATATTTATAGAAATAAAATATAAAAAACCTATATTTTTTTAATATAGAAATCTAAACATCATTGCTAAAATCAAACCTAATACAGGACAAATATTTGACTAATCTTTTACAATGTTCTCATTAATATCATTAATATTAAGTACCTCCATGTTATGTGAATAATAAACCTCGCGTACATAAAAGAAATAATTGTACAAATAAATGGTTGAAAGTGGAAGGTATAATTTACCTTATAAGTGCCTAATCTACTTTACAACAAAAACACATGCATATATAATAATCTGGTCAATCAACGTTGTATGATTCTTAATAGTAATTTATAAATAAAATTAGTGGAACCGGCCTAACTCGAATATAAAACAATTGAATGGTCATTAGATTCTTTGTGGAATGAATTGGCGTCTACAATTATAATAGTTATGTAAAAGAAAAAGTTATTCGAAAAAATCGAATTTATACTGAAACAATAAAAGAAATACTACACTACAAAATTACAAATTCTATTCAATTTTTTCTTACAAAAATGTGGTTTTTAAATCCTGATCTTTAAATATCATCATCCGCAACTTCATTTTGAATATTTTTTTAGTTCGTTTTTGTCATTTGAAATGGATTTGGATTTTTAAAAATTTATTAATAGAAAATGGTCAAATGATGTATAGGGTGATATTTCAAGTTTAGGTTATATTTTGATTCAATTGTTTTGGGATTAAAATTTTTGATTTTATAAAAACTATATTTATTTTATATTTATATTTATTTTGTATTTATCTATGATTTTGGTCTAATTTAGATTTTATTGACATCTAGTTTGTTTTGATTTTTATTAAAAATATATTTAATTTTGAAGATACTTTTTTTGTTTACGTTCAAATTCATTTCGCATTTTAGTTTAAAAATCATATTTTATCATTTCTATATCAAATTTATTTTAAATACGAATATATATATATATATATATATATATATATATATGTATGTGTGTGTGTTGGTCTAACCACCACAATCGGTTAGTGTGTATGCGCGGGGTTTTTACATTTGAAACGACCATAAAAAACATTGTATGCAGCAATCTTAGATTCAGATATACGAGACTTTCTACATTTATCCAAAAGACATAAATAAAAATATTATGTCTAAAGCTGCAATGTGTGTGTGTGTGTTTCAAATAATCAGAGCGTCAAATATCTTTTTCAAATAAAAAATGAAACTACAACGCAAAAGAAAATAAAAACAACCATTGAATTTAATGGAATAAAAATAAAACAAATCACATTAAATATATATATACAAAGATCCTTTTTTTCTTCTTTCGTAGTTAGAATCTTCTTTTTTTTCCGGTTTTCTCCAGAAAAACAAAAAATAATAAAAGAACACATGACGTGGCAGCTTTCTATTCGCCAACAGAAATGTCATTATATCTTCCTCTTTGCCGGCCATATCAAACTTTGCCTTGACCACAAAGGCTGGAATCACATGGGACGCAGAACATTCCCCTTTCCGTGTACGCGCGTGAGTTTTCACACGGAACTTTTCACGCGCTCGAAACTTCACGACCGGCCGTGCTCCGTCACGCGCCAAACCTTCACCGACTTATCCAAGCTCCCGCTGTAAACCGTCCACCTTTGGTCCCCTTTCTCCGTTCCTCCGCCGTTATCTTCTTCCTCCACGGCGGCGAGACACTTGATGGGGCCCATGTGGTCCGTTAGAACTGACGAGCACGTGTGGGTCCCATCGTGATGTCTACGCCAGACGCATATGTTCTTGTCTGCTCCGCCGCTAAGGAGGAGATTCCCGGCGGCGGCGAGACAGAGAACCGCCGTGCGGTGGCCGTGAAGGGTTCCACCATGGGAGAGGTGTTTCTGCCTCTCCCAGAAGTTAACGGAACCGTCAGAGGCTCCGCAGTAAACAACAGCCGCCGTCAAGTTGACGGCTAAAGCCGCTACCGCGTTCTCTTGCTTCATCAACACGTTAATCAAGAAATGCTTTGTTCCTCTTCCTTGTAGCTCACGTTTCCACACCTTCAACGTCCCGTCTGCAGATCCGGTGAAGAGCAAATCGTCGAAACCAGAGGAAACGGTGTTAATGGCGTCGTCATGGGCTTCGATCGATTCCAAGAACTTGGAATCAGACAATCTCCAGACCTTGAGGGTCTTGTCCCAAGAGCCAGAGTAAAGCAAACCCAGTTCTTCGTTCAAGCTCAGACAAGACACTGCATCGAAATGTCTGATCTTGAGTACGTTCTTGTTCCTACGAACTTCTACATAATTCTTCGGATTCATGGATTTCGTCAGGAATTCCTTCAACGTCGGCAAGCTTCCGAGACGAGAATATCTCCCTGGATTGCTCCTCGAGCCTCTCCAAACCCGGATTTTGCCGTCTTGATGACCTGTGAAAATCCGGTTATCTCCGGTTAAGACAATCGTCTTAACCAAACCGCTGTTCGATTTGAAACCCGAAAAATCCTTGAGATCTTTCCAAACCCTAATGTTCTTCGAGTCCGAGCCCGTGAATAGAAGGTTTCCGGACGCTGCTAACGAGTACACATGCCCTTCTTGCCTCATGATCGTTCCGATCAAACCGGTTTCTGAATCATCGGCTAAATCGTGGTTTTTCCCGGTTTGGTAGATCCACGGAGACTTGTAGTACGGAGAGTACGTCTGGTTCCACGGCGACGGAGACGGCGACGGTGACGTGGACGGAGTCTTGTCGGTGTACGGAGAGAAAGTATGGTTCCATGGAGAGAGCACGGACGGAGACAAAACTGTCTCGTCGCTTGTCGTTGTTGTCGAAGCGTTGCTCGGTCGCTGATAACTATCGTTATCGTCGTTGGTGTTGTAAGCTTCGTCGTCAATGGCGGGGTCGGATTTCAAGAAAGCTGCGAAGGTGAGTCTACGGTGATGGTGATTCTCTGCCATCATCATGTCGTTGGAATAATTTTTGAGGAATTCTAACAGTTGTAGGAATTTTTTGAGGATTTTCTGGGAAGCATACGAGGATTGGAATGGTAATGGAAACAATGGGTTGAAACCAGAAAAGTGAGATGCCGTTTGGTGTGTGGGAAAATGTTTTGGGGATTTCTGGGGAAAATTAACAGTGGTAGGAGCGGAAGGTGATTGGTATATATAGGAGAGGGGTGGCGTGATGGAGAGTAGGAGTTGGTGAACTGACGACGTGGGTTTGTGCCACGTGGCGCTGGAGGTTCGAGACGTGAGTGTCCGCTACCGGGAGTACCGGTTTTTCTGGAAAAAGAAATAGAATAAGGCATGTATAATAATGAAAAGTGAACAGACCAAACAAATAATTGATAAATTGTATGGCGAAATAAGAGTACCATAAAAGCTTTTATGAGAGTATGTATAGCACATGATTAGGATTCTTATTATTTGTATATCATTTGTATATGAAATATAAATCGGGTTTCTTCCCTTTTTTCATGCAATTTTCAGTTCAATTGAATCGAACCGAACCAAATATTTATTAGATTGAAACATCATCAGTCATTTCTATACAAGTCGTCGAATTCGTATCAACTATAAATTCTATATGAATACACAAATTCTAAATACATCCTAGAAGTTACCAAATACTTAATTATATATTAGAATGGATGTTCCTATATGTAGACGGATAAAGTATAGTGGAAAAATTAAAAGCGAAATAATTATAAGATATAAACTGTGTTTATGAAATGTGATCAATGTGAAAATATAATTGAGGGTTGTGGGAATACAAAAAGATAACGTGTGTGTGGCTGTTCTGGCGGCGTTTCATCATCACACGTTGCATAAACGTAACGAGAAGGGTATCCTCGGTCCCGAAAGGGATCCTATTTACAACGAGAATTTTACTATAAATCTCTCAAACCTTTTATTTTTATTGTTTTCTATTTTTAATTAATTCAAAAAATATTGATGATGTGTCATTTCCATTTAACCCATATCGAATTCGTGCGATTAAATTTGGAAATTCATTGAAATCGTTAATTAGTAGTGGGTCAATATATTTGGATTTCAAAATTTTATTATTTAGTATAAACTAAAATTATTTTTGTATATTATTATAGAAAAATAATATTGATGTATTGAACTGAAAATTAAAATAAAGTTTATCAGTTTAAATTGAACTCTTCTCAAATGAAATGTATTTAGTTGTTTTATTTTATTGATTTTATTATTTATTGAATTATTTAATTTAACTTTGGGAATGCGATGGTCTTTTCTTCCTGATCTTCGACTTTTCTCGCTCCCTGGATAAATGTACTATAAAGTTGTAATATTTTAATGCTTTCAATTATTTTTTCATTTTCATATATAATAAGATACACGACTTCCTCGTTTTTCTTTCGTCTTTTCGTGTTCATGACTTTCTTTCAGAGGAAAAGGAAATATTATGACGCGGAAATCAAATTTTTTTCATAAAATTGTTGACCATGTTGTTTAAATGGAATCAATATATATATATATATATATATTCATTCATGACGCACAATATCTTCGAGGGTTGATGTTGTGAACTGTGTTAAAATTTCCCAGTTACAAAGTAATGTTTGTTAATGGGAATGCGAATCTTATTATTGACCCAAATATTTGGTTTTCAATTTGGGGCAAATTAATATAGAAAAATAAAATGTCATTTCTCAACATTTAATTCAAATAATATCCGCAAATCCGAATGATTTCAACTTATTTATCACGTAGTAGTATTATTTTACTTTTGAACAGAAAATCATATTTAAAAGTACATTTTAAGAATGTTTTAAATATGGAATCTCCGCAAGTTTCAAAGTGTAGAATCTCTATAATACGTGTAACTATTTCAATTCATAAGCATGTCAGAATTCGACTTCAATATAAAAATTATCTAATTCTGTTTTGTTAAATCAAATAAATCAAATATAAATCGAAATAAATTTGCATGTGACTGAAAAAATAAACTAAAAATAAAATTCTATTTTAGCACATAAATATTTGTAAAATAAAATCAAATCAAATGCAACAATTATTGAACCAAATCTAAAATCTAAATTAATTGAATAAATGTAGTTATTTCAAAAGCAAAAAAAAAATATTTAAACACAAAATGACGTGAAAAACCAAAATATACATCATAATCTATAAAAATCAAAGTTACCTTATCTTTATTTAGGGAACATTTTCCTATACGAATTTAGGTAAATGTAACATTTTCATACACGTATTTTTAATTTGACAAAAAACTACATTTGAATTCAAAATTTTTCAAATATCTATACGAATTGTTAAAACTAACAGTAATTTATTATATAAATAATCATCATTTTCGTTAAAATTTTTCAGATTCTATTAACTAGTGGCTGACGTGTATGGTAGTTACAACAATTATATAACTAATGCATTAGTTAACAAAATCCGAAATTTTTTAACGAAAATAATGATTATGTATATAATTTTAATTTTAACAACGTGTAGATATTTGAGAAATTTTGAATTAAAGTATAATTTTTTGTCAAATAAAAAATACGTATATAAAAATGTTATATTTTATTAAATTTGTATAAGAAAATAATATTTTTCCTTTTATTTTCCATTGGTTTTTCACCATCTGAAATATCAACCCGCCGTAATGGACCGTCAACGCTTTCACATTTTTTCCCCACCTAGTACAAATCATCCACACTTCTTGTACTGTTAATTAAATGTTACTTTATCCTTTCCAATGACATATATAAAATATTTATGTATGCTAATATTCAATTAAAAAATCATTGCATATTTACTCTCCAAATTTGAATAGAAAAATATCCAATTGTCGTGCCCATAATCATAATCTTTTTTTTTGTATGACCATAATCATATTCGAATTCGAATCCGAAAAATCTCTCGTCAAACACGGTTTTATGTTTATAAATTCGATTTTTTAATATCTAAAAATTGCATCAGATATATATTTTTGGTGGTCTATCCTAAAATTTGACGATTTAAACTATATAATAGTAAATAGTACAAACTCTTTTAAGTTATATATTTTTCCTTAAACAAAATTGTATCAGATATACTATATACTATATACTATATTAGCATATATACTATATTCATATTTTATAAACTTAATTTAACGTTAACAAATACAACAAAAAAAATTTCAAATTTAATTCGTTCAACCGGTGAAATGGATCTTAAGTTCGTACTTTAAATTTAGAGAGAGATTCCAGTAGATTTTCTCAGATTAATATAGATTTTGACCTAAGATAACCCGTTACTAAAAAAACAAGTGGTGATAGAGAATTAGGCTGCAAACCAGAATTTGTTCGACATGTGAGTGCCACGTGAGATATGTTGAATGTACGTGTACAATCGTTGTCTGAAGCAATGTCTGGTACGTATAAGCACCGTAGCAACAATGGCAATGGTAGAATTAACAAATCCACATACGGAATGATAAAAAAAAACCCTAAGGATATAAATATTCGAAAAAATAATAATTATAATAAAACTGAATGGTCATACTTGGCACTCCCAGACAAAGCCAAATGTCTGCACAAGACAAAATCTCAATATCTAGTTTTGTTAACCTAGATTCAATGGGGCCATTATCAAAAATGCCCTTATTTTACTACATTAACTTCATGGCATATCCCTCACTTGGCGAAAAAAAAAACATCTTCAGACAATACCTTTATAAAATTGCTCTCTCCATAATACCCTCGACACCTTTTTTTAATCTCTCGATTTGCGTTTCTCTCTCTTCTTGTTTCTCTCTCCTCACGCAGCTTCCCACCTTCTCTCGCGATAAATCCCCGCCGAAAAAAACCAGAAATTACCGGTGAAATCACAGCTAATCTACCGGCAAAATCCTTCGATTTGTCTCGCGTTTCTCTCTCTTCTCGTTTCTCTCCCCATAAATTCTCGCCGAAAAAAATCAGAATCTACCGTCGAATCTACCGGCGAAATCTCACCGATTCTACCATCAAAATCGCCTCAAATCACAGCATTTCAGTGAGATCTGTATAGATCTAGGAAAAAGGCAAGTTGTCATCGCACAACCCAGTATTTATTTTCGGTTTAATTCGACCTAACATGTGTATAGATATGACCTCATTTTTCTTATATATATCACTAAAACCGGTATTGAATGGTCACGTTGGTCACACTGGTCACGTTGGTCACTCTGGTCACACTGGTCATGTTGGTCACACTGGTCATGTTGGTCACTCTGGTCACACTGGTCACTTTGGTGACTCTGGTCACTTTGGTCACTCTGGTCACAGTGGTCACTTTGGTCACTGTGGTCACTCTGGTCACTTTGGTCACTCTGGTCACTTTGGTCACACTGGTCACTTTGGTCACTCTGGTCACATGTATCTTACGAATCTTATTCTATACAGGCATAATGGATGCAGTCGACGAGAAAATCACAATTATTTATTTCAAGTCTGATGGAAAGTGGGTATTGAATGGTAATAGGGAATACGAATGGGTTGGAAAAGTTAAGGATGGGAAGGGAGTCATATTCATGTGTCCTCCAACTGAATTGAAATACAAACGTCTTGTTGAAGAGTTATATTCTGAAATGGAGGCTGACCAAAGTAAAACAGACATGAAGCTGAGCTATTTGCCAGCTGTAAAAGGAGGTACTGAGCCGATTTACATATCGAATGATAAACAAGTTTTAATTTATCTTCTAGACAAAATGAATGGAGGCAGAAGCATGCTTCACGTGGAGATAGAAAAGGCGAGGTCAGAAAATGAGTTTAGAATTCCTGATTTAGCGAGTTGTGTTGGACCATATGGAGGTATAATATGTGTAGGTTATAAGGATTGCGATGTTATCCAGAGTCCAAATTTCAAGAGTAAAGTTGGGAGTAATAGTTTATGTATTGGAGCAGCAGCAGCAGTTGAAGTGAATGGAAATGCGACAGATGTAGTGGACTCTGTAAATGATATTCTCGCCGATACTGTAGTTGATCGAAATGAGATTGGTACAGATTTAGTGGACCGTGAAACTGGACTTGATGGAAATGAGAAGGTTGTAGTGGAGTGTGCAACGACTATGCAAGCTGAAAGCACGTCTGATATGGCCATGGTAGTTGTGGAGGACTCATTGTTTTGTACTTCAGTATTCGAATTTACGGATGGATTGAACATAGATATTGGGTATGAGTTTGATAATAAGCAAGAAGCGCAAGAATATATACGAAAGGGTTCAGTTAAGGCTTGTTTCAGCTATGTTACAGTGAAGTCTGACAAGAAGTTGTGGGAGATAAGATGCAAGTTTGCTGGATCAGGTTGTAACTGGAAATTGCGCATCGCATCGATCCCGAGTTCGAATCGTTTTAGCGTAAGAACACACAATCCAATTCACAGATGCAGACCTGTTTCAGAAGAAGCTATGAAAGGTACATCGAATTTAGTTAGATATTATTTGAAGGAAGAATATGCTGGGATCCTCGAAATTCCTAATGCTCCAGAATTAGTACGACGAATAAAAACCAAGTACGGGGCAACTGTTTCGTATTTGATGGCATTGAGAGGGAAGCACAGTGCTGAAAAAGAGATTCGCGGTAATCATGTCGATCATTACATGAGGCTTCCTGGGTGGATGTACATGCTGAGAGAAAGAAATCCTGGATCCATAGTGCGACTTGAGTTGGACAATGATCAGAAAAGCTTCAAGTACCTATTTGTCGCGTTAAGTGCAACTATAAAAGGATGGAAGTATATGCGTAAAGTTGTTGCTGTTGATGCGACATTTTTGTCAAGCGAATACAAGGGAGCATTGGTCGTGGCAACCGCGCAGGATGGAGAACATCACCAATATCCTTTAGCATGGGGTGTGATCGATAGAGAGAAAGACGCTTCATGGAGGTGGTTTATGAATAGATTGAGCGAAGTAATACCGGATGGACCTGATGTGGTTGTGATATCCGATAGGTATAAAAGTATATTGAAAGCTGTGAGAGAAGTATATAAACAAGCTTATCATGGTTTTTGTGCAAGGCACATATCGCAAAACTTGAAAGCACATGTTAATAGGGGATCCGGAAGAAAGGGTTCAAGAGGTGAAACCGTGGCTAAATTGTTTTTTAAATGTGCATCAGCATACACGGAGAAGGAGTTTGAAGAGTTGTACTCTGATTTGAAGAACAGGTATGCCTTGTGTGTCCAGTGTGACCAACGTGACCAGTGTGACCAACGTGACCAGTGTGACCAGTGTAAACTGATGTGAATATCTCATGATTTGCAGGTATCCCAAAGCGGCAGAGTACATGGAAAAAGAAGAACTTGCTCCGGAGAAGTGGGCAAGGTGTAAATTTCGGACTGAAAGATATAACATATTAACCACCAATGGTGCCGAATCAATCAACTCCGTTTTGAAGAAGGCCAAAAGGTATCCGCTACTCAGTTTGCTTGATATCTGTGTCGCGAAGACGGTAGAATGGTTCAGTAGGTACAGGGTGGAAGCATGTGGTGGCGATGATTCTCAAAAATTAACTCCGTATGTGTACAAAGCGCTGCATGAACGGTTCGAGAAGGCCTGTACGTATGAGGTTATTGAACTTAACAGGTTGAGTGGTATGTTTGAGGCAAGGGATGAAAAAGGTAGAAGACATTTGGTAAATCTTGGTGATAGAACCAGTAGTTGCAGAAAGTTTGATGTGGACAGGTATCCAT